>NC_139500.1:12577189-13037197 GCF_008360975.1 Lichenostomus cassidix | reverse complement strand
CGGGAGTGCTGCCCTGGCCCTTAGGAGACAGAGGTGGATCCCAACACTGCCATCCATCAGCTATCCCCATCCTCTTCCCTCTTGACCTCTGGTGCAACTCTGGGCCACAGGTTTCCTTCATTGTCCTCCTGCAGACTCCCTTTCTGCATCACACTGGAAAAGACACTGTAAATATATTCATCTCCATTGTCTCGTGCTTTATTTAGGTCAAATTTCTAAGGGATTGGATCTGCCACCATTTCCCTGGCGGGATTGTTCCAGAATCTGATAGATCTCACTCTGGGAAATTATACTTCCTGCTGCCCACCTTTCATTCCCGTTTCATCTCATTATGGCAAAGCCTGTGGTTGGATTTGTAGGAGCTCCTGGGTCTCTGACCAGGTCCTTCCTGCTGAAACCAATGGTATCTGTGGTGAACAGACTGATGGCAAGTGCTCCTGGCTTGGAGTGGCCTTCCTGGCCACCCTGTTCCCCTTGGAGGGACACTGCTGCTGTCCTGCTTACCTGATGTCTCCAGAAGGGGTTAACCGTCCCTGGGAACTCCAAGTTCCTGATCCAGCTCCCAGCCTGGAGTACCCACTGAAGCCAGAGCAAAAGCTCACATCAGGGGTGGGAGGAAGCTGTAATCCCACAGTTGTGCTAATATTTGGATCAGGAGCACTCAGTGCTTAAATGTCTCTCGCAGACGGCTGAGAGTGTGTTTTGCTAAAGCAAACTGCAATTACATTTAGTATCTTCAATTTAGCTTGACATGTTGCCTCTAGAAGGAAGAGATGCATTGTATTCTGAGCTCTGCAGCTCAGGCAGTGTCTCTGACCCTCTCTTCTCTCCTCTGGAGCCCCCCAGACCCTCTCTTGGGCTGCCTGGCAAGGAGAACAGAGCTGAGGGCAGCAGGGAGGAGCTGCTGATGCACAGCTATTTCTGTCACAGAGCATCGTCCAGCACTGACCATAGAAATGAAGCTGGAGCCCTGCAGAGCAGAGCAAGTCCAGGAGCAGAGGCCAGTCAGGAACAACCCCTTGACTGCAGGAACCAGAGGAGGTACAGGGAAGGCAGCACTGACAGGCTGCAGCTCTGCTCCTATCTGGGGCAGCAGAATGAGGGAATTTTCCCCAAGCTGAGAGCTCACCTAGGATTTGGACTTGGATTGCTTTTCACTGTCTTCAAAGAATAACGGTAAAATTAACACATCCTCTCTATTGTCCATGCAAAGGTGAGGGTCTCCTCCTTCTCAGGGAGGAGCAACAGACTGGAGACAAGATGGTGAGCTACATCAGCTTTTGCTTCCTCCAGGAAGTTGGTTTTGATTCAGAGATGTTAGATGAGCTGATAACAACTGGTCAATGCAGCAATCAATCTCCTCTCTGGTTCCACACACTGATGCTCATAGTGGCCTTTTCCCACCACCTTCCCCTCTCCCTTTCTCGTTGCAGTTCTCAACTTTTACAGTGCACGAGGCCATGAAATTTCTCATTAGCCCAGTGTTATACTAGACCTGGGGAACAGCCATGCCAGAAGTAAAGATCCCCTTGGGCTCGTGGTGAGGAGCAGAATCCCTCACGGGTCAGCCAGTAGTCCCCTAACACACCCTCACCTTGTCCTCCGGGTTACTTGCAGGAATATTTCTGTTGCCAATGTTTTCCATGATAATTCTTTCAAATCGCTCATAGCTTAAACCAGTTTTTCACCACAGTTCTACCCCACAGTCCTCACAGACAGCATCCACCACATGTGGGAGGAGCAGATCCTGGACCATCCTTTCAAACATTCTCACTGGAAGCTAAAGAGAAAACAGGAGGGTGTGGATAAAGTGCCTTAAGACAGAAATCTAAGGTGCCTCAGAAGGTCAAGAGGGTCTCCCATAGGTTCCACTGCATCCATGAGGAATTCTCAGGTATCCCATGTAGTTGCTGGGATACAACATTTCTGTGTTTAGATATCCAGTCTGTCCCTGGCTTTCTGGCACTCCAGGGATCCACAGGAGTTGTGTGTGTGTGTTTGTCTAGACCTCAAAGATAGGGCGGCTCTGGGTTTTTACAGAGAGTTTAAGCAATGGGAGTGCTGATTCCTGGAAAAGCTGATGGCTGGCAGGACCCAGGAGTTTTCTGGGCTGCTTGGTGTGAAACATGTTTTCAAGTCCAGGGTGAACGTTGAACATGAGGAAGAGCAAAGCACTCCGGGAAAAAAGGCAAATACCTCCACAGCGGAGTATCACCAGAGCGTGGCTGGATCTGGATCACACAACCCCTGCTATCCCAGAGAACATTGTGAAGGGGAGATAACTGCAGTCATCACTGTCCAACATTTAGGGATGAAATTAGGGATCCACAATTAGGGATGAAAGGACTCGCTGGTAGGTGCCCGTGGTGCTTTGGTACTTGCTGGTGCCTAACTGGTTCCCAAGACTGCACATTTTCAACCTGCTCCTCTTTGTAAGGTCTGGGGGCACCTGAAAGCACCTGAAAACACATCTGCCTGGGCTTGTTGGAGATCCTGCTGGCAAAGCACCCTCCCATCCATTCCTGGTGTTTCTCATCATTCTGCCCAGCCAGGCTCAAAGGCACCTGGATGTGGAGGGTCCAGGTGTCCCACCAGGTGGCATAATCACCCTGGGCTTGGATGGCCTGTGTGACTGGTGGGGAAGGAAGTGTGGGAGGTGGGAGGGAGAGGGAGGAATGCCACTGTCCTTGGCCTATCGTCACTCTGTCACAGTCAGTGTCTAAATAAACGCCGTCAAGCTCCAAGCAGCGGCTGGGGTACGCCCAGAGGAATTCACCAAAGTCAGCATCTAAATAAGGAAACCCTGGACTTGGAGAGCTTGTCCGTGGTGTGTGTGTGGAAGCAACATCACCACAAGGAGATCCCTTCCCCCTGCCTTCCCTGCATTTGCTTTCGCTTTGCTCCTGAACAAACGAAGACAACAGCTGTGTTATTTAACGGTGTGTGTTTTACTACCAACAAAGAATGGGCCTCTAAAACAGGCAAAATGCTCTGTGCCCTTCCAGGGAAATGTGGAATTGCAGGTTTGGCCAGGATGATCCAAACAGTAAAAGTGCAGCTGGAGCATTAAAAGAGAGTTGATGGCAAGGGTGGTTGGCTTTGGCTGGACTCACTGGAATGGTGATCAAAAGGACAATTATGCTGCTTTAGGAGCTGAGCCATTTGCCACATATTACTGTAAAGGCAAACCTTAAGGATTGCTGGATATTCAAAGAAGTGAATACAAAGCAAAAAAAAAAACCAAAAAAAAAAAAAACCCAAAAAAAAAACCCCAAAAAGCTCTCCATTGCTACTGTTTTTCTGAAGGTCACTCAGATACCATAACCATTGCTTCCCAGTGAAAACCTTGGATGCCATCCATGAGCAGAGGTTATCTTGTGCTGAGCGAAGGAGATGAAAGCAGCTCTGGGGGCCAAATTTGAGCTGACCGGGAAACAGCCACTGTGGGTACCAGAAGGGATGAAACCACATCAGTGCACAACTGCACACGTGCTCAGCCACAATATTTCCCCTGCTCTCAGCTGACTGCTGGCATTTACCTCTTTGAGCTGCCTTGACCCCAAATTTAGTGTAGGCAAGTGTTGAATCTGGGGAAAAAAAGAGCGAGTTGAATATTCATGCTGCGGTTGTGAGGAAAGTTATGTGGAGAATAACTCTGACATGAATGACACAACACATCCAACATCTTGTCTGCAGCACTCAGCAAGAACAGATGCAGGGAGACATTAGGACTGCAAGGGAGGCAGGCACTTGCTGGTCTATACTGCTGCCTACTGGTGGCTGCAGGGCCAATATCCAAGAGCCCTTGGCAGGAGCAGTGTCCAAATGCCAATACGCATTGGGCTACTGGACACAGGGCCTTGGACAATCATCAGCATGGATTTCTGCTGGCCTCTTCCTGCTGGCCTTGGTTTGGGAGGTGCTTTTTCTGATGCCCTTGGTGAGCCACTTGAGTTTTGAAATTAGTTGTTCTTATCCATTGTGAATGTGGTGCTCTCAGGAAAAGGAGGAATGCAAAGTTGGCCTTTGCCTTTCCTCACAGCCTCTGCTGTGGCTGACAGTGACAGGACTGCTCTGACTGCTTTGTTCTCTTTGACTTGAGGTGGAAGAGTTGACATGTCAGCTGGCAGCCTCCAGGGAGATGCAGGAAACAATTGTCCAGAGAGCTCAGCAAGATGTGAGGGAGGCCCAGGAACAATCCAAGCAAAAGGTGTTGGAGGTTGAGCATCTGCAAAAGATGCTGGAGGAGGCAGAAGATCAGAACAAGGTGCTGCAAGGGAAACTGCAGAACCTGGAGTCAATGGGAAGATGCAGCACGCCAAAGTTCAGAAGGGCAGACTTCCTTGAATGCCCTAGAGAGGGAAAAAGCCAGGTAAATGAAAGCCTGTGGGACTCTGCATTGTGAGGAATGGATTCCCTCCTTGCACCTGCCAGAGGCTCTGGCAGCATTTCCCTAGTGGCAGAATTCTGAACTCTTTTTGCAGACACATCTCCTTGTCTGGATGTTGTGTTTCATTTTCTTTTAACCTTTCAGTTACAGGTTTTTCTGAAGACAAAGGTTTTTGGAGTAGCTCTTTCCCTCTAGGGGTGTGTTCTGTTGTTAGGTGGGTGTGTTAACACTGGCCCAGCTGCAGCTTAAGGGGCTGGACATATCCATCCATAAGTTGGGTCCAGTAAGTTGAAGCCTTTGGGATCTGGATCAGCCCTGGCACCCTGATGCCTTTGCTTGGCAGAACCATCTTAAGGCCCTGGTTTCTGATCTAAGGCAGATTCTCCTCAGAGGCACCCAAGAAACAAGAGGGTCTCTGTTGCATTGTTCCTCATCAAATGCCCCCAGGCGCCTGCAGGGTGGTGCCTGTGGAGCAGGGTCCCTGCTAGCCTCCACAGTGCACAGGCATTACTGACTGTGCAAAGAATGCAAGGAACAAGACCAAGGTTAGTGCGGCTTCGTTCTCTCAAGGCAAGCGGCACGCCTTAAAGCCGCAACCAAAAGGCGAGCCGCTGCGCCGAGCGCTGGCCGGACACGCCACTTCAGTGAAGCCTGCTGGCCGGACGGTGAAGTTGAGGGGGACGGAGGCAAGCAGGAACCAAAGCGGAGATAAAGAAATGTAGGCGCTTGAGTCCAGAATCCAAGGGTTTATTGGCAGGTAGCTGGCAGGGGAGGACACGAGGGATGGAGAGGTACAAGGATCTGGGGCTCAAGAGCCTCGAGCACACCGAGACACTGGCTTGAGGGGGGAGGAACAGGGAGCGGTTTGCATCAAGGGGCCAATCAAGGGAGGCTTTAGGGGAGACAGGCGGGGATACTGAACAATGAGGATACGGTGGGGGAGGGTACAATTTTCAAAAAACCAATGGGGGAGCCCGGCTGGGGAGAACAAAGAGGAACTTTCCAGAAGGACAACCAAGTAGGGGATAGGGGAGGGAAGATGTGCAGCGCCAACGAGCTCACTGCCTGGTGCATATGCATGACGCCAGCCACAGGGTGTCCCGTGTGTGCACCACTAGGTCAATCTAACCGAGGCCTCACTTCACACCCAGCCCTCTTCTTCAATGGCCACTGCCCCTCCTGGTCGCTCATGCTCGTTTGGGCAAGAGCCACTGCTACAGGCTAGGGGAACTCCTGCAGCTGATCAAGCCCTTTCAGTCTTCATTGCTGCAGGACTCTTCTTGCAAGAAGAAGAGCAAGAAAAGGCAGGGCACTCTTGCTTGCCTGGAGGTTTCTGCATCTCCAAGTCTCTGTCGCCACTTCTCCTATTGGCCTTTGTTTCTCTCCCGCTGAAAGTAGGATGGGTGCTGATAAATCTTAGGTAACTTCCCAGAGATACCCTTGCTTTCAGATGCTTCTTTTCCTGCCTGGACACACAAGATGGGGGAATGAAAAATGTCTCTTCCATGTTAACCAAAGCTTCCACCCTTGGAGCCTGGCTAGTCAGAAGAGAATTGTTCCTCTCCCCTAACAAATCCATTGCAAGACTTTGTTAGGTCTGTATTCACATTCTCATCTCAAGAAGAGGGCAGGGCATGTAGGCAGGAACTCCCCATTCTGTCATGAATGAAAGCAGAGTGGGCAAATGCTGGGCTGTTACTGCAGGGGCAACAAACAGCCAAGTTGTTTTGACAAAGCTCATCAGACAGAGCAGTTTTCCCTGAGGTGTTGCAAGTGCTCAGAGTTTATAAACTGTGATACCATGAAGTAAAGAGTTGCATGCTTCTCTTCTAGGCTGATTCTGTCTCTGGAGGAAAAGAATCTGTGCCTCAGAATGCTGGAGGAAAAGAACCTGGCACTGAGCAATCAGTTGGCTGAGTTTGCATTAGCTCTTCACCAGGCCAAAGAGCTTTCTTCAAACCGCAGAGCACAACTGCAGGAGCTCAACACCCAGGTAAGCTGTGCCCTGGCATCCTCTTCTCCAGGGACACACAACACCACATTTGGTTGGAGGCCCCAACTGCTTTCTGCTCCCAGAAGAATTCAGTGTTGCCATGTCCTGCTCGGAGCTGCTGCTGCTCCCTGAGGCCAAGGCTGGATCTGGTGTGTGCTGCCGCCGATATTTTCCCTCATTCTCTCCCGAGTCCCAGCAGGAAATGTGGGAGGGGAGGCAGCAGCAGACTCCTTTGGAGCTTCTCCATCCCTCTGTTAGCAGTGTTATCTCAGATGGAGTTGGTGCCTGTGCCAGGCACTGAGCAATGTGGGGACACAGACGTGGCTATGGCAGGCAGAGGAGGGCACTTCCACCTCAGCCAGTTCAGCTGGTGTTCATAGCTGCACCCTCAGGGATGCCCATTGCCTCCCTTTCCCTGGTTTGAGTTAATTTGTCTCCATTGGAATCCTTGGTCCTGCACCTTCTCTTTTGGGCATGTTTTTTGCTTGTAGTCATTTCTCCTTTGTTGCTCTCCCTACTGCCCAGTGTGTTGCCTCAGGAGCAGCCCTGTCCCTGAGGCTCTGTGCATCCATCTTCCAGATCTGGTCCCTGCTGGAGTCAGTGCTGGAAAAGAAGGCTGCCCAGGAAACTCAAGAGAATCAGCTGCAGGAAGCTGAGGTGTCTGAGCTGCGTGTGAGGCTCCAGAGCTCTGAGGAAACAATAGACTCCATGGCTGTACAGTGTAAGGCCTTGGAGCTGGAGCTGAGGAACACACAGGCTCAGAGGGACAATCTCATGGCTCGCAATCAGGAGCTGCAGAAGGCCATGGATGAAAGTAAACAAGGTACAGCTTCTCCTCTCCCACCCACTGCCCCATCCTGTCTCACCAGCAGGGATCTCTGATGCCACACAGAGGAAAAGGGCAGTGCCCAGAGATGGCAGAAGGGAAAATCAGCCAGCAGGAGATTTATCCATCCAAGTGCCAGAGAATGATGCTGTGGCTGGCAGTGCCATCTGGCTGTGCTGTGGCTGATCCTGTGCACAGCTGGTGCCTTTCAGGTGCTGTGTCTGTGCTAAGGAGCTGTAGCTGGATGCCTCAGCTCGATTCCCCCAAAGTCCAGGCTCTGCCAGAGCCTCCAGGCTACTGGCCTCTCTGGGGCAGGGCTGCACAGGCATCCCTGCTCCTTTCCCTGCCTTTGACTGCTCACTCTGCACAAGCCCAAGAGCAAACACACTTTCATATTCCTCTCAACCTTGCCCCTTTCATTCCTGCTTTTTCTCTACCTGGGAGTTTCCTTCATTTCTGTCAGCTTTGGAAGCCCCTGGGGGCTTAGGGCCTGGCAAATACAGGCAGGCAGAGAAGACAGTGCTGTTGTCTCTGCAGGATGCTCATCAGTTTGCCTTTGCTTTGCTTTTCCTTCTCTCCTTCCCCTTCCCTGCTGCAGCGATGTGGAGGACAGAACACCAGAAGATACCTCTAGAAATTGCCCTGAAGGAAGAGGCCATGGCACAAAAGGAAGAGGCTGTGTCAGGAGGTGGCATTTATGCAGATGAAATTAGAAAACCTGGAGAAGGAAAGGAAGGATGTGCTGGTGAGAATGGCCAATGCCATGAATGACCATTTCTTAGCTGTTTGGACCTTGTGTAATATTTCTGAGGAGCACCTTTTTCCAGTTTAACTTTTCTAACTGCATTCCTCTGAATAAGGAGGAAAAGATGATGTTGTAGTCCTGTCAAACCCAGTTAGGGTTGCAGTTGCTGATTTTCCTCCATGCTGGAGTTTTATTCCCTAGAAGCTTTAATTCTCAGTGTCCACACTTGTCTCTGTGGACATTGCATGGTTTAGGCAATTCCTCATGTCCAAACTCATGTTCAGATTTCTAAATATCTGGAGCAGGAACAAGGAGGGAGAAGACCAAGATTGCTGTTAATAGAAAGGTTGCTCGGCCTTGGCCATCTGAGAGCAGCCAGTGGGGAGAAAAGAGAGAAAAGCAAATTGCTGATCCAGATAAGGATGTGTCTCTGCAAGAGGAGAACTCATCCTGAGTGCCAGCAGAGAATGACAGACTGTCGTGGGTTTGAGACAGGACCTTGCCAGGAGGACGCACGAAAAAGGGCAAACAGGCTTCAAGCTTAAAGTTGCAAAAGGTGATTTAATTATCTAACAGAATTGGAGGATAAATGCAAGGCAAAAATAAACTTTTCATACACCATTTTGTTCACTGCCCCCTCCCTCTTACGAACCTATAGTATTCACCCCCTTTCCTCCTTTACAATCCAGAAGCCGGGGGGGGGCAGGGTGTGGGGTCTCTTTTCAGTCCACAGAGCAGATTCTCAAATTTACTCATCACCACAATTCTTCTACTACAAATACTCTTTATCTCTACTTGTTTCTCTCTCTCTCTCCAGACAGTTTTCTGCTCTCACCCCCACCCTCTTAAAAAGCAGTCTCTGCACTCACCCCCCCCCTTCCCTCTTTCCAAACCATCAACACAGACAGGGGGCAGGTTGAGGGGTCCTCTGGTCAGTCCAATCAGGAAAAGAGGTTCTCTACTTAGCCAGGGGTCCTTCCCACGAGAGACAGTCCTCTGAGAACTTCTTTGGCGTGGGTCCAATCTCACGAGCAACATCCCGCCCGAAATTCTGCTGCAACATGAGTCTTTTTGTCCATAAGGTGCTGTGCAGACTCTCCCAAGCTGAGGCCAGGCTGCTTCCATCCCAGGAGCAAGGCCTTTCTCTCTCTTGCAAGGCTTTTGCAGTTTTAACTCTTAAATGAGACTCTCACTGGTTCACAGTCTTTTCCAGGCATCCACCTACCCTTCTGGCATGGGCTGTGGGCAGAATTTCTGCACTCCTGTGGACTCCATGGGCTGCAGGGGGACCTCCTGCCCCCCCATGGCCTTCACTGTGGCTCGCAGAGTGAGGTTTTCAGCTCCAACACTGGAGCACCTCCTCCCCCACCTTCTTCACTGACCTTGGCACTCTCCATGCTGTTCTCCCTCTACATATTTTCACCTCCACCTCCTCCTCCTCCAACTACAAAGAAGTGAAAGAAGTGCGCGCCTGGTTTGTTTTGAATTTTTCTTAAATATATTTTCACAGAGGCATAACCAGCACCTCCAATTGGCTCAAACTTGGCCAGCAGCATGTCCATCACCTTCAGAGCCATCAGAGATTGGCTCTGCTGGACTTGATGTAAAAACTTCCAGAACTTGCACTCAGGACACACAGGAGCCATCTTTGTGCCACACCCCACCCCTCAGACACCTCCCTAGGCCTACTAGAACAGCTTCTGAGGGGTCCAAATTTCTCCTAGATGTTAAAAACACTTCACTGATGTTTTGGGCCAATCAAAACCACCACACAGACTGATCTGGCCATTGCTGCCACAAGAGAGGACAGTGGGGCTCTTGGGGATGGTGCCATGGAAACTCTACACAGGAGAGGTCAAAAACCACTCCTGTCACCCCAGCGCCAGGGAATGAAATGCTGGGGGTGTTTGCTCTTCCCTTTCTCCCTGATGGAGAGCACATCCTCACGGCACTGCCTAAATCCTGCTTAGGGAAGACTGAAATGCTGGCTGCAGTTCTGGCAGCTCCTCCCCAAAGGAACACTCGAGTGGAGCTGCAAGAGGTTGGGGAAGGGCAGAAGGAAGCTGGGATGGGCTGAGGAAGCTGGGAAAGAGGCAGCGTCAAGGGGAGCCCAGCAAAGGTCTGCAGCATCCCAAGAGGCAGGGAGAGAGGGGCAGCCTGTGCCAGCCCCTGGGGCAGGAGTCCAGATCTGGGATGAGAAGCAAAGCGAGAGATGGAATGAGTGGCTCTCTTTGTCTGTCTTTTGCAGCTGGGACCCGGGGCAGGAGACTGGAGCAGGTGGGATCCAGGGTGCTGGCCAGCACATCTTGACCGCTCCAGCACTGCCTCGCAAACCCGCAGCAGTGCACCTGCAGCTTCCACCCGGGGGACTCCAGACTCTGCAGCACCTGAGTGGAGCCTTGGGCGTCTCTCGGGTGGCCCCGCTGCGCTGGCAGCTGGCCATGAGAACAGCGGCAACAGCAGCGGGACAGCCCTGAGTGTTGAAGGGAGCAGCCCAGAGCCCTCCTGCCGCTCCGCTCTGCTTGTAAATAGGGGCAAAGTATAAATACTGTAAATTGAAGTAGGAGTAGAGTGTAAATACAGTTATTTTGTAAAAATATATCATTTCCTTTAAAACTGTAAATATACCAATGCTTGATAGGAAATGTTCTTTTCCGGAAAAGATCAGACTTGCTTCTCTCTGGCCCGGTGAGGTTCTTGCCAGCTCTTGTGCTATTTTCTGTCCAGAGGCCTGGGCTGTTCCCTGTTATGTGTCTTGGCTTGAAAGACAGGTGTCTGCTAAGAAAGGTGGAAACCTCCCATAGAACACAGAATGTGGCCCCCCCTTCCCTCCTAATTATTGTAACTTTGGAATCCAGGACTTTCAGGCAAAGATATGGGAGAAGGAATAACAGTTCTTTACTGGTATAACAAAGTAAATATGTATAACTGTATGGCAAAGTAAATATGTAAATATGTATAATAATATGTATGTATAAAAATGTATATGTATAAATGTATAAAAATAAATATTTATAATAATATGTATGTATAAAAAAGTGAATATGTATAATAGTATATGTATGTACTTTATGTATAACAAAGTAAATAAACAACTAACAACAGTAGCAACAACAAAGAAAAAACAGAAACCCTGTGGCAGATGTCCCTTGGCTGTCACCCTTCCCTTTGGTGCAGTTATGGTCACAACCAGCAGGGGCGCTGTTGAGCTCCCGGCCTGCAGCTAGTTCCAAGCAGGTACAGCAACAGCTATACAACAATCCGTTCTTTAGCTACCATGGAATTATACTATAGGACACCTGTAAAAATCCAGTCAAATAATGGGTCACATTCAAGAATCACCAAGTACAGGCTTGGGCAGAGGACTGGGGAATAAATTGGGTTTTGTGCCTGCTGTACCAACTGCAAGGAGCTGGCCTTGTTGAACGCCTAAATGGCTTACTAAAGCATCTTGGAGACAACTCCTATAAGAAGTGGGTTGACCATTTATCTGAGGCTGTACAAATATTAAACAACTGTGTAGTGGCTGAGACACAAACCCCCTTGATGTGTATGAAGGGTCGAAACACATGATCTGTTAAATTCCCTGTCACATCAATAACCTATATCAATGGTCAAGAGTATCAAGCCCAAATAGAAAGTGAGTACCTGTCTGTTTCACAGAAAACCACACTCACATTTCACCCAGCAGAGATACAATGGGTAAAAACTAATCTAGTGATTAAGACACCAGAACACCAGAAAGTGTTCTTAAATTTTGCTTACACTCCTGCTTTAGTAGCCAGTGGATTTGTAGTATTGAATCCTGTACAGCCACAACCTAAGGGGCCACTCATCCTGGGCATTCGGAACACCACTCCTGCAACCCGAGTACTCCCTAGTGGAACTATAAGGTCAATTTTCTTTTGGGTTATGCCTTCGCTAGTGATCCAGGGTCCTAAGCAATTCTACTTTTCAGATGCCAAAGTATGATATCAACCTGGCCATGGAACCTGGTCCTATTACTGCTGAGGTGATAGCAACAGATACAAACCAAGCAGTTACTATTGCCATTTCAGGGAAATGGCACTGCTCAACACTTCTCTTGGAGAGAGTAATGGGTGGGAGCAAAAGGAGGTGGGGGGTAACTGTTCTTCTGGTTATGTTTTTACAGGGTACCTCAAAATCACAACCCCCTGGAACAAAACGTCTGGTTGACACTGGCTAAGGCAATTAGAAAGGATACCATATGCCTTAGCACTGCAACACCCGAGAACCTGTTCACGATGTGTTTGATCAGCATTCCTCTCACTGCCCATGAGATCCAACAGTTATGTAAGGACACTTCTGCATCTGCGACCTGTTCACCTCCAGGACTGTGGTGACAATTATCTCAACTTGGAAAATCTCCTACTTTGCCCCCACAAGAGTTATGGATTTTAGGTATTTTGAATGCAGATAGTTGTACTACCTTTAACTTCAGCAGTACGAAAACCAGTCCTATTGCTTGGTGGGTCAATGCTACAATACCGTGATATCAAAATGCTTCACACTGGTGTAATTCAACTACAGCGCAGTCAACTTTCAGTTTTAGTGTACATATACAACTCCTACAAAGTATCTTTTTAATCTGTGGAGACCAAGCTTGAGCTGGAGTGCCAGTGGCAGTTAAAGGGGGACCCTGTAATTAACATAAATTATTAATTTAGGTTGATTAACCTAAAGGGTTACTTTCGGAAAGCTAACCCTTTTCTCTCCTAACATGACTGCAGTAGTGTGGCTCAAACAAAATCTAACTCACCATCATCACACTCAGGGCACACATGGTTTTTCTCCTGACTGCCAATATACAGTAGACCTTCGGAACGTTGCTAAGATAATCACTGCCTCTTCATTGACTCCTGGAGTTACTAGTGCAAAAGCCCTCACGAGCTTGAATAGGCTTAGCTGGTGGTTGGCAGTGTTGAATAATTCTACTAGTATAGCTATATCTAACTTAGATTAATGTTAATTAATGTTTAATAATTAATGTTAATTAATGTAAACAGCATTAGACATGCTACCCTATAAAAACGAGCAACAATTGATTTCCTACTTCCAACACATGGGCATGAATGTGAAGATTTTGATAGGTTACGTTGTATGAACTTCAGTGACCATACTAACTCTATTCATGTACAGCTACAGAAAATCTGGACACTCACTCAACATCTTGCAGAGAACACTGATTGGAATCCATTTACTGGATGGACATGAGGTTGGAATTGGTTAAAGAAGAGATCAGTATTGCTTTGTGCCTTTGGTACTGCGTTTTTATAGATCATCTGTTGTATGCTTTGTTTCATATCTGTAATGCAATCTTTTATGGATAGCATGTTCCATCATACTGTTGTTTGTATGGTGGAATATCGATGTGTTCCAACACCGGACCACGCGGTGGCACGTCAGGGACTGACAACATTTCTAAGGTCCTGCCATATTTGGTCCACTGTTGGGCATGTCGACATGTAGAAGAAGACCTTTATTGTTAGTTGGTAGGATGTTAACCTTCAGTATCTATTGGTCACTTGGTGGGATTCATCCTGCAAGAGGGGAACAATGCACAATACGGTGTTGTTGGCTTGGTGGTGTTATCATGGGTTCTTATGACCTCAGCTTGCATGCTGGCCCCACAAGAGATGATGTTGAAACTGGCCTCTCCTGAGGAGGGGATAAAAAGTGTACTCCTGGGGTGGAGGGGACAGAGGCCATGATGCACACCATTTTCATCCAGGGGACACCCTGAAGGTGCTCTGCCTTCTGCTGTGGTTTGACCCTGGCCAAATGCCAGGCACCTATGACTTCTGCTCTCTCTCCTCTCTCTCCTGCCAAAGCTGTGCAGAGGAGAAGAAAGAAACCTGTTAAACACAGGACTCATGAGTTGAGATAAGGAAACCAGTGGGAGGACACACTGAAAAAAAGGACAGGTTCAAAACTTAAAGTTGCAAAGTGATTTATTAACCTAACAGAGTCAGAGGATAAATGAGAAGTAAAATTAAGCTCTTAAGACACCATTTCGCTGCTCACCGCCTCCCTCCTTCCAATCAACAGCTTGGGGGGGTGGGCGTGGGCAGAGGATGGCCGTTTTTCTTTGGTCAGTCCAAAATTTCTTCCACTGCTCAGGGAGAGGAGTTCTCTACTTAGCCATGGGTCCATCCCACAGGAGACAGTCCTCTGCAAACTTCTTTGGCGTGGGTCCAAATCTCACGCATGAGTAGCAGCCCGCTGCCCAAATCTGCTGCAACACGAGTCCTTGTCCACAGGATTCAGACCTCCGAGCCCAGGCCAGGCTGTTCCATCCCGGCAGCAAGGCCTTTCCCTCCACTGGGACTCCCACTGGATCACAGCTTCCTCCAGGCATCCACCCTCTCCGGCGTTGGCACCTCATTAAGGGCTGTGAGTGGATCTCTGCACTTCCGTAGACCCCACGGGCTGCAGCGGGACAACCTGCTCCTCCATGGTCTTCACCATGGCCGGCAGAGGACTCTCAGCTCCAGTGCCAGGAGCACCTCCTCCCCCACCTTCTCCACTGACCTTGGCATCGCCGTGTTGTTTTCAACTCACGTATTCTCACCACCTCCTCCTCTTCCTCTAGCTAAAAAGAAGTGTGTGCCCATATTGTTTTGATTTCTTCTTAAATATGTTTTCACAGAAGCATATCTAACATCTCTAATCGGCCCAGGCTTGGCCAGCGGCATGTCCATCATCTTCAGAGCCATCAGAAACTGGCTCTGCTGGACATGGTGAAAAACTTCCAGAACCTTCACACAGGACACACAGAAGCCATCTTTATGCCTATCTCCACCCACTAGAAAAACTGGACTAAACAAAAATAACTCATGAACACAGGGGCACACCCTCTCCCAACCCTTCAGACACTTCTTCAGGCCTACTACAACAGCTTTTGAAAGGTTTAAATTTCTCTTAGATGCTAAAGACACCTTGCTGATGTTCTGGCTAAGCAAAACCAACACACTTCCTACCCCTCCAGCTCAGAATCCATGCTCCATGTACATTTCCTGCTTAACGGCTTCTTCAGAATCCAGGAGTCAGTATGTATTCATTGCTAATGCAACTAATAAAATTAACTTGCTTTACAATTCTGAGTGTGTCGTGAGCCTTTTGTGCACGGGCATCCTCTGAAATCCATAACACCCTGCCTGCTCTCAGGCACTGGCACAGGCTGCCCAGGGCAGTGGTGGAGTCACCATCCCTGGAAGTGTTCAAAAGGTGTGTGGATGTGGCATCTGGGGACATGGCTTAGTGGTGGCCTTGGCAGTACTGCTCAGTGGTTGGCCTGGATGAACTCAGAGGGCTCTGCCAACCTTAATGATCCCCTCATTTCCCCATTACCCCCCTGTGTGCCCCTCTGCTGCCCCAGCCCTCGGTGGGAATCCTCTTGCTGTGCTGGAGACACTTGCTGGAGATGGAGCTGCTGAAGCCTTTGCTGGGGGATGCCAATGCCTGTGCCTGGGGCCAGGGGTGGGCTCTGGCATGGGAGGGCAAAGTAACTGCAGCCTCTGCCCCAACAGCCCCGTGGCACCTTGCAGGGCTCAAAATGTGAGGATGTGGCCTCAGGAGGCTCTCCAGTCAGAAACATTGCTCTGACTTGACATTTCTCTCTGTTTATTCCAAGGTGTTTAGCTTTGTTCAGACTCTGACGGATTGCAAGGACCAAGCCAAGCTCTTCAAGGATGAGGTGAGAAGGGCTGGCATATGAGAGCAGGTGGCCAAGGACAACTGTTTGTCACCAGGGCCAGGAGGAATTGGCCAGTGCCCTTCCTGCAGTGGCTTGCTGCTGGATGCTGGGGACACATCCAGCACCTGGCATTGGTCCCACCCTGCAGCCCCACTGCATGGGAGTGTGCTGCCATCTGGCTGTGCCCATACGGGGCAGGAGGGGAGCTGCTGACCCCCAAGGAGCTGTGCTGCCCTGTTCTCCCGGCATGGGGTACGGAGGGCCCCTCTGAGGGGATGCAGATGGGCGGCAGGAGGAGGATGGTGCTGCGGCCTAAAGCGAAGCTGCTTCCTCCTCACCCTTTCATCCTTCCCCCTTTGCCCCTCCCACCAGCACAACAGTTGGGTGACACTGCTGCCTGTCAGGGTCAGTGGTTTTGGACACTCTGTGGGCAGATGTGTGGGGGTGGCTCTGAAATCCGGGGCTGATCCTGGTCACACTGTGTACAGCCACTGTTGCAGCCTGTCCATGAATGTCCCCTGTGCTTTTAAGGGTGCTCAGGCAGGCAAAGCTGAACTGGGACAGTGTCCATGGATGCTGGTGCCTGGAGCAGGGCATGAACAGCTGCTTGCCCAGAGCAGCTTGTGCTGGCTCTGTGCTGTGCCCAGGGGACTGCAGCACAGAAACCCAACCTGGCTGCAGTGTGAGCTTCTGGGATGGCCCCTGGAAGGGTCTTTCCTCCTCTGCCCTGTTCCTGGGTATGCCAGCTGCCAGCTGGGGTTTCCCTGGGGCAGTGGGGGACTGCTGTAGGTGGCCCCTGCCCCATTCTCCACAATCCATCACCCTGGCACGCCTGCTGTGGGAGCTGTTGCAGCAGGGAGTGGCCATGCAGTGCTGGAGGACAGCCACCTGCCCAGGGGCTCTCCGTAGGCTGCAGCAATGTGATCCCACTCCCACGGCTGCTTCCTTTCCCATTCCCAACAATGACATAGCAGTATCAAAACAATTTCCCCCCTTTCCCAGTGCCCAAAGACAGGGATGCAGAGATGCGAGCAAGTGCACCAGCAATGCGTCTTGGAGCAGAGCTGCCTTGGGAGCCGCTGTCCCATCTGGGTCAACCTGTTTGAGGCTTCCCATGGAAATGTAGCATTTTGACTCTGTTATTGACTATTTGGGGTCACGTTTGAACTGCTCTTGACATGTCTGCTGCTTGCTCTTCACGCAGGACTTGCAACTTGTTCATGTCTTTGTTTTGTCAATGATTGGGTTTGATTTAGGCAGCTTTCCCTCTCCTTTCCTTTTTTATGTCCTTGCATAAAACAGTTTGTCTCAGAATTCGTGCCCGTGTGCTCACAGGTGCATTTTATAAAACCCTTCCTGGTGTGTGTGTTCCCGTTGGAATGTTCATCCTCCCTGGCTCTGGGCTAAGGTTATCATTCTGTTGTGGTTGGTAACACTGGGCTGTGGTACGAGACAACAGCTGCAGCTGAATCCAATCGGCTGTGCTCAGCATCGCTGTACCCACTGGACTTCAGGAGCCATCCAGTGGGAACTGTCAATAATTACACCTTTAGGCTTTTCTCCAGCGAGAGGCAAGCCATGAGTCAAATCTTCCAACATGGCCTTGCATTTTGTCTTGCCTTGCGTTCCCTTTCCCAGCACTCTGTGCCTACCCAACCCCCAAGGTCAAGTCCAAGAGGACAGGTACACAGACACAGGGGTCCCACTAAACCAGGAGTGTGTGTTTAACTTGTTCCTTTTCCTTTTCTGCCTGCCTGCCTCCCCTGTCCAGGGCACTCTGCCTGGCACCTTATGGGCAGAGCCCAGCAGGTGCATGGCCTGGGCTCAGCTCCAGCTCTCAGGTAGCCCTATTGTTAAGGAAACTTACCTGTCTGAGCATCCCAGAGGCACTCTGGTAGTCACACTCCCACCACAGACTATTCCTGCTGGGTCTGAATCCCCTTCACTGTGGGCGGCTCAAGTGACATGAAGAGTGCCCCCATTGACTCCCTGCACTCTCCACTCTCACACAGTCAGACCAGGTTTCCCCTAGCAGAGTCTCACATGTGTCATTGCACAAAACAATCTGTTCACGGCGCAGGAACACAGAAACAGCTCTAGCCGGTGCCTCCAGGAGGGACCTTGAACCCCTGGGCTTTTACACCTTCCCTGTCCAAGCACACCAAAGCCTCAGGTCTTCCTCCCGAGTCTTGGCATCCTGCCCTGTCTGTCAGTGTCTACTGACCTGCCTGTACCACAGGCCCCAGAGCCCTTTGTCCTGCCAAGGGTCAGCAGGACTTGGGTCATGGGCTCTTGCCTCGGGCTGCTGCCAGCCAGAGCTCAGCCTGGAGCTGGCACTGCAGCTGCACCCCGAGCTGCACCAGGTGTATTCCTCAGCACCTGTGCTTTGCAGCTGCCAAGGAATTGCACACAGGGCCTCCTACTCGGCCTGCCAGGACCGCAAGCTGGAGCTGCCAGAGCTGCCTGAGCACTGCCCGAGGTGCGGATGTGTGGGAACACTGTGCAAGGGGGAAAAGCAGAGCCCAAACTGCACATCTTTGGTGTGGCAATTCCTTGTGTTTCTTCCTGCTGTCAAGGACACTTTGCCTCATAGAATGACAGGACAGGGGAGGGGGGAAGGGGTCTGTAGACAGGAGCTCTCACAGCCAGGTCACATGGACCAGGTATCCCACAGGCCTGTCCAAAAGGGCCTCCGGGTGGGTCCCCCTTCACCTGGGTGTGGTGGGCAGTTTCTGTGTGATGCAATGCCAGCGTGGTGATGTGACAATGTTGTGATGTGACAATGTTGTGATGTGACAATGTTGTGATGTGACATCACCATGATGAAACAATACTCCATCACACGGAGACCTCTGGAGCACGAGGAGTCAGTGCAGAATCACAGCACCACGAGTGCTCTAGGAAGGAGCTGCAGAGCACTGCTCAGCATCACAGCACCACGAGAGCCCTGGAAGGAGCTGTGGAGAACCGTCTCACTGCTGGTGTCTTGCGGAAAGGCAGAGGCACTGCTGAGTGCTCTGGGAATTAGGGGGGAAGAGAGCAGTGGGCTGATAAGACACCTCAGCCAGGGAGCCTGGGACTTAGGGCAGCTGCTCTCAGGCCTTAGGACCTATATTCTCTTGCACCTGCCATGCAGGATCCTTCTTGAGCTACTGCCTGAGTGTCTCTGTCTTCCCAGCTTGGCCCCAGAAAACCACACCTGGGAGACTGAACCACCAGGCTGATGGATTCTGACCTGCTGGACCTCCCACTTGGAGTCAAGATCCCTGTGAAGCCCCACCCCAAGCCTGTGTTCTGCAGGGGAAAGCTGGGGGAAAAGGTAAAGGAAGTAAAAGAGGGTAGAAAAGCTCTCCTCTTTCATGGGGTCCCCATGATGCACAGAAGTTCTTGTGGCCACATGCCCTAGAGCAGGAGCAGTAGCCCTTCAGTCAGAACTGGGCAGCAGGGGGAAGCTCCAGGCTCCCTGGAACACAGCTCCTCACTGGTTTCTGGCACCACGCACACGTGTGGCCAGGCCCCTGCCTTTAGCAGGTGGCTGTGTGTGTCCGGGTGCCAGGGCAATGAGCCCCTCCAGCTCATCCTGCAATGTCGAGCCAGGTTCTGGTGCACCTTTGAGGGAGATTTCAATCTTCTCCCACTTGTTCTGTTGGCATATTTGGAAGAGCTTGGGTTTCCCTGGTTGGGGAATGCACATACTGTCCTCCTCCTCCAGCCTGCACTGCACCTTCCCAAGGCAGAGACTTGCTGGAGGCAAAGACAAAGGTAGCTGTCACAGCCCTTGGGCCTGTCTAACCTGAGGAGACTGGTTTCATCCATTCTGCACTGGTGGCATGTGAACTACTGGGCTTGACCTTTTCGGTTGGAAGGGTCATTTGTGGATGGGTCTGCAGTTCTTCCTGGTGGCCTATTTGCGGGTGGGGTTGCTGCTGGGGTTTGTCTTCTCTCTCTCAGCCCATCTCATCACAGCCCCACAACCTTCTGTGAGGGCATTCAGAAGGATAAAGAAGAGTGTTTGCCTTCAAAGTACCTTGCTCTTAAGACAAGTACTGCATGACACCTCTTTCCTTCTCTCTCCTGCCTCCTTCATTCTCTGGGAAATCTTTGTTATAGCTTCAAGGGCCATGTCTGTCTTTCAACCTGGATGATCCCTACTCGCGGCACCTCAGCCTGGAATACAACTGCCTACATGATCCCCACCTTCAGGACTATCACAAGCGCAAGGATGTCCGGCGGTTGCTGAAGAGACGGGGCTTCATCACTGGTGACAACAAGGTAGGTTTGGGTGTCAGGCTGATCAAGAACAGCCCTCTTCAAGCGGGGATCCCACTGCCTTTGCTGCTGCTGCCTGCTGCTGCCGGAGGGCAGGGCTGTGCGCTGGTGTCCCTGGGAGCAGAAGCAGCACCCACATCCCCCTGGCAAGTCCCAGTCCTGCCCTTCTCAGGTTGCCCCATGCTGCCTGGTTCAGCCCTGGCTGGGGGGACATCAGGGGCCCTGACACCAGGGATAAGGGGGAGGGCAGGGGGGCAGCTCCCCTCCCGCTGGGGTTGGGCTGTTTCGGGGAAGGCTGTCTGCATTGCTTGACAGTGCTTGGGGGATTCTGTCCTCATCCCTCCATAGGTGGTTTGCACTGTGAAGGAGTTCAATGAGTACAGGCAGTACCTGACCAGGCTCAAGCGGCAGGCAGAGCAGATCTGGGAGAAGCAACAGGTAGCAAAGCAGTGTGTTCAGGGGCACGGGACAGTGGTGCCCAGGGCTGGGGTATCCCTGCTGGGTCAGTGC
Source organism: Lichenostomus cassidix (assembly GCF_008360975.1). Taxonomy (NCBI): domain Eukaryota; kingdom Metazoa; phylum Chordata; class Aves; order Passeriformes; family Meliphagidae; genus Lichenostomus; species Lichenostomus cassidix. The sequence goes on along the minus strand of NC_139500.1, from coordinate 13,016,747 downwards.
ACAAGAGAGGACGGCTGTGCTGTGCTGCTGGGCCGGGCACTGTGGTGGGGAAAGGACTCCATGGCTGGGAGCTGAGCCAGCACAGGGCACTGGGCTGGGCACGGGCAGCAGGGCCATGTGCAAGTGCATACAGTCCTGAGGGAAGCCCTTCTGTCCTGCCCTCGTGGCCTGGCTGAAGCAGAGTGCTGGCCTGGGCCTGCAGGAAGTCTCAACACACAGGGGACGAGTGCTTGTCCAGGCAATGTGAGCTACAACCTGGTGTCACTTTTCAGGAAGGGCTTCTGCCACTTCTGGCCAAATTAAAGGATGGCCCCATACTGCCAGGAACCATTGCCAGCTCCTGCCGGCCAGAGCGGCAGCTGCAGCCTCAGAAAGCTTCTTGCCCACATCCACAGAAAAGCAAAGAGATCCCCCTGAAATCAGGGAGATTCAGAAAAGTGAAAACAGCTTTGGACAAGGGCCAGATCTACTCCAGAGCTAAGCTGGGCACTGACACCCAGAGGAAGCCAGACAACATCGCTGATGGCCTCTTTAAAGCTGTCTTTGAGCAGCTGACTGTAGCAGAAGCCGAGAAACTCCAAGAGGTGGTTGAGGCCATTGTACGCAAGGTGTTTGTGAGGCTGAAGGTTCCTCGGGATCAGCGTGCCAACTTTTTAAGGAATTCTGCCCAGGGGATCAGAGGAAGTGTTTTCAGCAAGTGTGTGAGAGCAGAGCCTGCAGAGACCCCTCCAGACCACCATCAGGAAATGGAAATGGTGGCCAAAGAGCTTCTAGCGATGGTGTTGGAGAACTTGGCGGATCGTCTGCAGTCCAAAGCTTCTAAACCAGGGAGGGCAGCCAGGCAGAAGGAGCAGCCTGTTGATAGAAGAGCCACCCGAGCAGACAAACCCAAGGAAGCTGAAACAGCCTCCTCAGACAGAGCACGTTTACATGCTTGCCTTGACAATCTCACTAGACAAGTTGTTAAGAATGTTAGCTTCCTCTTGAAATTCATGGTAGCTTCTCAGTTTGAAGGAGGCTCCAGCTGTGCGTACACTGAAATCCTGGAGCTTCCCAAGGGTAAGGTCTCCAGCAGACAGATGCAGCCAGGATTCCCTGGAACATCCAAACAGCAGAGCCAGGAATCAAGCACAGGAGTAAAGCTACCTGCCTTAGTACCCCAGCTCAATGCAGAACAGACTGGCTGTGCCAAAACCATGGAGCCTGAGGATCCTGCAAGAGTGAAGCAGAGTTTGGTGGGAGAAGGGAATCCAGCAGCCTCATGCAACACTTTAGATATGAGGACCATGGCAAATGGGATCATTCAGTCTCTATTGGACCAGACTGATCAGCACTGACACCCAAACAGAATTTGCAGTGACCTGTCCCAAGCCCAGCCACATCCCAAGGCGGAGAGGAGAGCTGTGCTGCTGAGAACACTCTCCCCTCCGTGGACCCACAGTTGTCCCGACACAGCTTGTCCCGCCGGTGGGTCCAAAGCCCCCTGCCCAGGCCAGATCACGGCACAGATCAGTGCGCCCGAAGCTTCTCTGATGTGAGCGAGGTGTGTGGCAGGAGAGCTGATGACCCCCCGGATGGCAAACACAGACCCTTGTTCCATCAATAAAGAGCTTATTCCTAAGGCCTTGCTTATATTTCTTCCAAGCCAGGCCAAACTGCATCCACGTATTTTCCCTGCCCCACCAAACCTCCCCCCACCCCATGTCCTCCCAGAACCCTGCAGGATGCCCTAGGACGTCCCCAGAACCTCCCAGGACTCCTGCAAGACTCCCCCTACCTGTTAGTGGAGAGCTGGTGCCACCCCGAGCTCCCCCAGAGCCCCCCATGACACCTCCAGGACCCTCTACCCTCCTATATCTCCCACCCAGGACTCAGTACTGCCCATATTCTTCCCATATATCCCCTCCCAGCCCCTCCAGGACTCTCCAAGACCCCCAAGGTGGCCTCAGAACCCTGTACCTCCCATACCACCCCATATCTCTCCTCCAGGACATCCCCAGGACTCTGTACCACCCATATCTTCCCCCATTTCTCCACCCATATTCCCCCTCAGGAGCCCCCAGGACCCTGTACCCCCTCATATTCCCCCCATATCTCCTCCTGTATCCCATACTGGATGCCTCCAGGACCCCTCAGCCCCCTCCGGATACTCCCAGACCCCCTAGCTCTGCCCCAGGACCCCCCCAGGACCACTTGTACCTGGCAGTGGAGGGCCAGTGTCCCCCATATCACCCCCACAGAGTCCCCCAGAACTCTGTATCCCCCCCAAATCTCCCTCCCAGAGCCCCTAGTGACCCCTCTGGACCCTCCCCAGGTCCCCCCCCCCACCCCCCACTCCCCAGCAGTGGAGGGCCAGTGCCCCCCCTAGATAAGGAGGGTGCAAGAGCAGGGTGAAAGGCCATGGAGGGGCCGGCGGTGGGCGGGGGTGTCCGCCCCCCCCCCCCCATCAGCCCCCAAGGGCACCACCCCGCAGCGGGAATCGGAACAGGTTCGAGGAGAAAACGTCCTTGAACGTGTGGCCTTTCCCTCTGGCTGCAGGTGGTGCTGCTGGAACGTCTCTGACCTCTGTGTCAGGTTTTGGGGTAGCTACCCAAGGTAACTTCACCCTGTCTCTGAATGGTGAATGGACCTTACTGAATAAACACAGCAAAACTATAAAAAAAGTATATGATATCTTTAGCTTCTAGGGGAAGATATCTTTAGCTTCAAAAGCTGTTGGAAGCCCAAAGAAGTGGGTGAAGGGTTGGGAGAAAACTCACCCTGTGTTGCTTTATCACAATAGATACCATTAGTAAGGAAAACCCAAAGACATGAACTTAGTCTGTGACACTTACATAGCCATGTGCCCACATTCCAGAAAAAGTTTACAAGCATTGAGTTCCTCACCTTATTGGCCCATTCTACAAACTGGCTAACAGCCACAATGGCCTTAGTCATAAGACCTATTTTAGAAAAAGAGCTGCAAATTGGAAAAACGTAGCCAGTATCATGTAGCAACCAAACCAGGATAGGCTAGACTGCACGGTGCCGCCTAACAAGGTTCCTATATACAGTACACAATGAGCATGGGATATCCCCATCACCATAAGCCACCCCCCAAGACAATATGACAGTAACCTTCTGAAAGCCCAGAACAAAGGGTCTGTCACATTGAAATGTACTCCAACAAAGATCCTGAATCCATCCTGGTATGGATAAGACAAGGATGTCTGTGTTTTAGAACCCCCTGTGACAACCTAGCCGTAGATAAAACACATCCAGCCTGCCAACCACTGAAAAGTAGGTATTTGTAATTTTACTAACATAGCAGGATGTGATTTCAGCTATTACCTACCAGACAGATATAGGTGTTACAGAACCTATATGTCAACTTGTCTCCAACACCAATTAGAATGGACATTATCGTGGTCAAAAAACTGTTGGAACAACTGCAGTGTAGGTAAGAGTATGGTACCGAATCCAGCAATTGAGAAAATGAACTCATCCAGAAATACAAAGATTGAAGGAAGGAAAAGCAATGTGTTTGTTTTGTCAAAACCAGATGCTGTGTTTTATTTTGTAAATATAGCTAAATTTTAACATTTTGATTAAGAACTAACACCTTTTAAGTTATGTGAGTTAAGGAAAATCACAAAACACAGACTGATGTTTCTCAACACATTTGCCCATACTCTTTACATACACTGTGGGCAGTTCCATACCAGGGAGGAAAGAGGTACCTGCATGACCACTCCACGAGGCAAAGATTGTTTGCATTCACAGGGTGGGTGTAGCAGGATGCTCTGCTTGAGCTGGGCTAGAGCAGTTGGAACTTTGTCTTATTTAGAAATTATCAGGGATGGTCTGAGCAAGGAGGGTCTGCTGGTTTTAGTGCTGAAGGGTGCTGAGACCAAGTACCTGGAATTCGATCTGAAGTAGCACAGAATTAGACGGGTGCTTCTGGACCGAGGCTGACATCAGCAGGGGTCTGCAGGCTGAGAGAGAAGGGAAAGTAACACTGTGATCTCTATAGTAAGTAAGACTCAAGATTGAGTCTTACTCAAGTATAGCCAACTGGTCTTGCTCAAATTCTTGGATACAAATATGATTCCACTCTGATTTAAAGTGTGCAGGGCATGTTGTATACAAAATAACTCCAACCTAAAGGTGATTTTGAAGACAGGAGCAAGAGAACTTGACTGACAGCAACCTGCCTGTACAAGTGAGTCTGTTCTTAGAACAAAACACACCAAATTACCTGAAAGCAGCTAAGTTGGAACAAAACTCTGCAAGCAGCAATTGAGGGTTTCTTGTGCCTGATTCCACTTGCTTGGCAACATCTTCCCTGTAACACCTTCAGGGCAGGGTCAGCAGCCACACACCAGCCTCACAGTCCCACAGCTCCCCAGGCTGGGATGAGGGGCTGATGATACCATTGATGGGTGCTATCCCAAGGTGGGATCAGAATCCCAGGATGGGTAAGGCTGGAAAAGGCCAGAGAGGTTCATCTGGTCCAACCTCACTGCTCAACAGGGGACATCCCAGAGCATGTGGCACAGGATTGTGTCCACACAGTTCTGGAATATCTCCAGTGAGGGAGACTCCATACCCTCTCTGGGCAATCTGTTCCCATGCTCGGTATCAGCACAGGAGAGAATTTCTTCCTCATGTTCAGGTGGAACTTCCTGGGCATGGGTTTCTGCCCCTTGCCTCTTGTGCCATTGCTGGGCACCGCCAAGCAGGGCCTGGCTCCAGCCTCTTGGCACCCTCGTTAGATATTCACACACACTGGTGAGGTAAATGTGGGACACGCGTGCCCTGAGGGACCCCGGGCTGCAGCCAGAGACGAGGCGAGGCAACTTCGGCAGGAGCAGGAGTTGTGCGAGGCCCTGCCCAGCCCCCGTGGGGAGCAGAGCCCGCAGAGACACCTCGGCCCCTCCGCTCTGGGGCTGCTGCGACTCCCCCCGGGCTGCTGCGGCAGGGCTGAGGCGGCTGCGACTCCTCCCAGGCTGCTGCGACTCGACTCCTCTCGGGCCGCTGCGACTCCCCCCGGGGCCGCCGCCCGCAGCCTGAGGCGGGAGATGGAAGGAGCCCTGCCGGGCGCAGACCGGGGCTGCCGGGTGGGCTCCGAGCCCTTCCCGCGGGGCAGGCCCGGCCCGAGGGGTGGGGGAAGCGGCGGGAGCTGCTGCCTTCCTTAGACCCCGGGCTGTTCCTTATCTCATCACCCGGGGAAAGAACAGGCCCTTGAGGGCAGCTGTGCCCGGGCATCCTGGCCTGCAGCCCCTTCAACCCCCCTGCAATGGCGCTGTCCCGCCCGCCGTGCCAGACCAGCCCTCGCTCACACACCACCACTGCTGAGCAGCTGCATTTCGCTGTCCCAAGGGGATGTGGGTTAGCCGTTCCAATCCAGGACAGGGCGTGAAAAAAGGGAGAAAACTCAGAACAGAATCTGCGCCTCCACCTTTTCCCTGCCTCCCTCCTCTAGGCAGGCAAGACCGTGGCAGAGCAGTGCTCACACGGAGACGCTGCTGTCCATCCCCAGCACAGCAACAGTGAGTGCTCTGCAGAGCTTCAGGGGCAGCTCGGTCTGAGGAGAAAGGGCCCTGCAAAAACGATCGCAAGGCAAAGACATCATTCACAAAAGGTGAAATGTCACCTTGTGTCCTTCACACAAGGTGAAAGCCAGGCTGACTCAAATGGGACCCATCCCTCCACTCACCCGACAGCAAAGCTTGCTGAACAAGACAAAAATGCTGGCTACTCCTTGCCTCCTAGCTCATACGCCCTGTGAAATTTGGCCACAGTGTGGCTGAGGCTGTAGAAGGGAAGAGGACAGGTAACAGAATGGGAAATATGCAGATGCAGTTCCACCTGCCATGGAGGAAGCACAAGCAAGGCCTTAGGAATAAGCTCTTTATTGATGGAACAAGGGTCTGTGTTTGCCATCTGGGGGGTCATCAGCTCTCCTGCCACACACCTCGCTCACATCAGAGAAGCTTCGGGCGCACTGATCTGTGCCGTGATCTGGCCTGGGCAGGGGGCTTTGGACCCACCGGCGGGACAAGCTGTGTCGGGACAACTGTGGGTCCACGGAGGGGAGAGTGTTCTCAGCAGCACAGCTCTCCTCTCCGCCTTGGGATGTGGCTGGGCTTGGGACAGGTCACTGCAAATTCTGTTTGGGTGTCAGTGCTGATCAGTCTGGTCCAATAGAGACTGAATGATCCCATTTGCCATGGTCCTCATATCTAAAGTGTTGCATGAGGCTGCTGGATTCCCTTCTCCCACCAAACTCTGCTTCACTCTTGCAGGATCCTCAGGCTCCATGGTTTTGGCACAGCCAGTCTGTTCTGCATTGAGCTGGGGTACTAAGGCAGGTAGCTTTACTCCTGTGCTTGATTCCTGGCTCTGCTGTTTGGATGTTCCAGGGAATCCTGGCTGCATCTGTCTGCTGGAGACCTTACCCTTGGGAAGCTCCAGGATTTCAGTGTACGCACAGCTGGAGCCTCCTTCAAACTGAGAAGCTACCATGAATTTCAAGAGGAAGCTAACATTCTTAACAACTTGTCTAGTGAGATTGTCAAGGCAAGCATGTAAACGTGCTCTGTCTGAGGAGGCTGTTTCAGCTTCCTTGGGTTTGTCTGCTCGGGTGGCTCTTCTATCAACAGGCTGCTCCTTCTGCCTGGCTGCCCTCCCTGGTTTAGAAGCTTTGGACTGCAGACGATCTGCCAAGTTCTCCAACACCATCGCTAGAAGCTCTTTGGCCACCATTTCCATTTCCTGATGGTGGTCTGGAGGGGTCTCTGCAGGCTCTGCTCTCACACACTTGCTGAAAACACTTCCTCTGATCCCCTGGGCAGAATTCCTTAAAAAGTTGGCACGCTGATCCCGAGGAACCTTCAGCCTCACAAACACCTTGCGTACAATGGCCTCAACCACCTCTTGGAGTTTCTCGGCTTCTGCTACAGTCAGTTGCTCAAAGACAGCTTTAAAGAGGCCATCAGCGATATTGTCTGGCTTCCTCTGGGTGTCAGTGCCCAGCTTAGCTCTGGAGTAGATCTGGCTCTTGTCCAAAGCTGTTTTCACTTTTCTGAATCTCCCTGATTTCAGGGGGATCTCTTTGCTTTTCTGTGGATGTGGGCAAGAAGCTTTCTGAGGCTGCAGCTGCCGCTCTGGCCGGCAGGAGCTGGCAATGGTTCCTGGCAGTATGGGGCCATCCTTTAATTTGGCCAGAAGTGGCAGAAGCCCTTCCTGAAAAGTGACACCAGGTTGTAGCTCACATTGCCTGGACAAGCACTCGTCCCCTGTGTGTTGAGACTTCCTGCAGGCCCAGGCCAGCACTCTGCTTCAGCCAGGCCACGAGGGCAGGACAGAAGGGCTTCCCTCAGGACTGTATGTGCTTGCCCATGGCCCTGCTGCCTGTGCCCAGCCCAGTGCCCTGTGCTGGCTCAGCTCCCAGCCATGGAGTCCTTTCCCCACCACAGTGCCCGGCCCAGCAGCACAGCACAGCCCTCCTCTCTTGTGCACTGACCCAGCAGGGATACCCCAGCCCTGGGCACCGCTGTCCCGTGCTCCTGAACACACTGCTTTGCTACCTGTTGCTTCTCCCAGATCTGCTCTGCCTGCAGCTTGAGCCTGGTCAGGTACTGCCTGTACTCATTGAACTCCTTCACAGTGCAAACCACCTATGGAGGGATGAGGACAGAATCCCCCAAGCACTGTCAAGCAATGCAGACAGCCTTCCCCGAAACAGCCCAACCCCAGCGGGAGGGGAGCTGCCCCCCTGCCCTCCCCCTTAGCCCTGGTGTCAGGGCCCCTGATGTTCCCCCAGCCAGGGCTGAACCAGGCAGCATGGGGCAACCTGAGAAGGGCAGGACTGGGACTTGCCAGGGAGATGTGGGTGCTGCTTCTGCTCCCAGGAACACCAGCGAACAGCCCTGCCCTCCGGCAGCAGCAGGCAGCAGCAGCAAAGGCAGTGGGATCCCCGCTTGAAGAGGGCTGTTCTTGATCAGCCTGACACCCAAACCTGCCTTGTTGTCACCAGTGATGAAGCCCCGTCTCTTCAGCAACCACCGGACATCCTTGCGCTTGTGATAGTCCTGAAGGTGGGGATCATGTAGGCAGTTGTATTTCCAGCTGAACTGGTGCAAGTAGGGATCGTCCAGGTTGAAAGACAGACATGGCCCTTGAAGCTGTGTGAGAGAGTTTTAGCAGTATGAAGGAGGCAGGAGACAGCAGCAAAGAGATGTCATGCAGTACTTGTGAAGAGGTCCCAGAAACCAGTGAGGAGACTGACAAGTGCTTTTTCTCTATGTTCCAGGGAACCTGGAGCTTTCCCCAGCTGCCCAGCCCTGACTGAAAGGCTACTGCTCCTGCTCTAGGGCATGTGGCCACAAGAACTTCTGTGCATCATAGGGACCCTGTGAAAGAGGAGAGCTTTTCTACCCTCTTTTACTTCCTTTACCTTTTCCCCCAGCTTTCCCCTGCAGAAGACAGGTTTGGATTTGGGCTTCACATGGATCTTGACTCCAAGTGGGAGGTCCAGCAGGTGAGAATCCATCAGCCCGGTGGTTCAGTCTCCCAGGTGTGGTTTTCTGGGGCCAAGCTGGGAAGACAGAGACGCTCAGGCAGTAGCTCAAGAAGGATCCTGCATGGCAGGTGCAAGAGAATATAGGTCCTAAGGCCTGAGAGCAGCTGCCCTAAGTCCCAGGCTGACCAGCTGATCCCTCTCTATCAGCTCACTGCTCTCCTCCCCCCTAATTCCCAGAGCACTCAGCAGTGCCTCTGCCTTTTGGCAGGACACCAGCAGTGAGACAGTTCTCCACAGCTGCTTCCAAGAGTTCTCATGGTGCTGTGATGCTGAGCAGTGCTCTGTAGCTCCTTCCAAGAACTCTCATTGTGCTGTGATGCTTTGCTGACTCCTTGTGCTCCAGATGTCTCCCAGCGATGGGGTATCGTCCTGGTGATGTCACATCATCACATTGTTACATTAACGCATTGTCACATCACCACGCTGGCATTGCATCACACAGAAACTGCCCACCACACCCAGGTGAAGGGGGACCCACCCGGAGGCCCTTTTGGACAGGCCTGTGGGACACCTGCTCCGTGTGACCTGGCTGTGAGAGCTCCTGTCCACAGACCCCTTCCCCCCTCCCCTGTCCTGTCATTCTATGAGGCAAAGTGTCCTTGACAGCAGGAAGAAACACAAGGAATTGCCACACCAAAGATGTGCAGTTTGGGCTCTGCTTTTCCCCTTGCAGAGTGTTCCCACACATCCGCACCTCGGGCAGTGCTCAGGCAGCTCTGGCAGCTCCAGCTTGCGGTCCTGGCAGGCCGAGTAGGAGGCCCTGTGTGCAATTCCTTGGCAGCTGCAAAGCACAGGTGCTGAGGAATACACCTGGTGCAGGTAGCTCGGGGTGCAGCTGCAGTGCCAGCTCCAGGCTGAGCTCTGGCTGGCAGCAGCCCGAGGCAAGAGCCCATGACCCAAGTCCTGCTGACCCTTGGCAGGACAAAGGGCTCTGGGGCCTGTGGCACAGGCAGGTCAGTAGACACTGACAGACAGGGCAGGATGCCAAGACTCGGGAGGAAGACCTGAGGCTTTGGTGTGCTTGGACAGGGAAGGTGTAAAAGCCCAGGGGTTCAAGGTCCCTCCTGGAGGCACCGGCTAGAGCTGTTTCTGTGTTCCTGCGCCGTGAACAGATTGTTTTGTGCAATGACACATGTGAGACTCTGCTAGGGGAAACCTGGTCTGACTGTGTGAGAGTGGAGAGTGCAGGGAGTCAATGGGGGCACTCTTCATGTCACTTGAGCCGCCCACAGTGAAGGGGATTCAGACCCAGCAGGAATAGTCTGTGGTGGGAGTGTGACTACCAGAGTGCCTCTGGGATGCTCAGACAGGTAAGTTTCCTTAACAATAGGGCTGCCTGAGAGCTGGAGCTGAGCCCAGGCCATGCACCTGCTGGGCTCTGCCTGCAAGAAACCAAGCAAGGCCCAGTAGTGTGCCCTGGGCAGGCAGAAAAGGAAAAGGAAAAGGAATGAGTTAAATTCATACCCCCAAGAAGGTTTAGTCAGACCTCTGCAGTTCCATCATTTTGAAAACAAACATTAGTTCATCTTTGTAGTGCACTGGGGTCACAGTAAAGCTTCTGGGAAGGCTCTGATAGCTCCACATCAGCTGGCAAAGACTGTGCCGTTGCAAGCATGGGGATGTCGCTGCAGGGAAATGCACTTAAGTTTACAGAGCAGAACTGCAGGAGCTCAATGAGGGCGGGAGGAAGGAGGTCTCTGCCCAAAGTCCTGGCGAGGGCTGGGGGTTAGAGGGGACAGAGGAATGCAGTGCTGCCTGCCTCCATCGTCACAGCCCCTCTGGTTACACAGTGCACCCCAAATGGAATATGGGTTTGCCATTCCCATGCAGGATAGGGCATGCAAAAAAGAAAACTCAGAACAGAATTCAGAGTGATCTTGCAGGGCTGGAGCAGCAGAGAGATCTTCTGGCTGCTGGTGCTTTCCAGTGCTGACCTGACTGAGGATAGGCTCCAAGGGACCAGTTGCTCAGGCGAAGAGTTTTCTGCCTGCAGCAAGCAATACTCTCCCTGCATGCAGACCGAATTTCCAGGGAACAGGAGGGAGCTACGGTTTGGCCTAGCAGGAGGGAAGGGCTCCTGCAGCCTGCGAGAGACGGGGTTGGCTGTGCAGGTGTTGGGGTGAATCCTGCTGATGCTGATGTGCTGGAAGTGTCCTGGGAAACGGGGTGCAATTGGAAGAAGAGAGACGGGTGAAGTTCGTGGCTAAGGTTGATTTGCCCCCCTCTACCTCTGCTACATAGCAGTTCATCTGGGAAAGCCTTCCACAAGCTAGAGCTCATTCCCTGAGGAACCTCCCTGCTGACTGCCCCTCCAGCTGTCCTGCTGTCGGCTACCCGCAGCTGGCATCACTTTCTCTTCTGAGATGGTCACAAGAATCAAATACCAAAAAGCCTTTCTTAAGAAAACTGCATATTCCACGCTTTGCAACACGCTCGCCGGTCACGGCGACCCGCCGCCACGCTCCCCGCGGGGCAGCCCCGGGCAGACCGGCAGAGGAAGCGGAGGATTCCGCTGCCCGCCTTCCTTTTCCCTTTCCTCTTCCCCCTTCCCCTTCCGGGCAGTCGCGCAGCCGCAGCCGCGGCGCCGGAGCGCTCCGAGCCCCGCCGGTGCCGACCCGGGCCTGGGCCCCGCTGGGGCCATGGCGCGCTGCCCACGCCGGGCGCTGGGCGCGGCGGGGCCGCTGCTGCCGCTGCTCTGCGCCCTGCTCCGCGCCGCTGCCGACACCAGCACCGGCCGGGTAGGTCCGCGAGTGGGGCCGGGCGGGGCCGCGATGTGCGCTCGGTGTCCCGGGGTGGGCCGGAAAGCCGGGCGGGCAGCGGTTCCTCCGCCTCCTCAGCCAGAAGCCTTCCATCATCTCCCGCAGGGCTGGGCTGAGCTCGGGTGTGCGGGCACAGCTCCTGCGGCCTCGCCTGGGCAAGTTGGGGACCGGCCGGAGAAGCAGGCGTGCCCCTCCTGTGTGATCGTGAGCATCAGTCTCCGAGAGCAGCTTCTCGCAGTGTCTGGGTGGGCATCGTGTGGTGTCCCGTTCCTGCTGCCGCCTCCGAGTGCAGCCGGGAGGGAATGCGGATACGCGAGGGCAGTTCTACTCCGAGCTGTTTGGGTTACTGTGTTCTGCCCTCGCTGCTCAAGGGCAGCTAATGTTGATCATAATGAAGTGTCCCAGCATTGTTGTGCTTGTCAGAGACCAAGGTAGGGGTAGCAAAGGGTTTTGGAGCACGTTTGCAGCTTGGCTTTGTCTGGAGCCGTTGGTAATGTCTGTGTTCAGTAGCGTTGTTTGTGCCCTTACTCGGTGAACTCGGTGAACTTTGTCATGTCCAGCCCATGCTGTCTTGTCGCTTTCCTACCCCACCTGGAGCCCTGCCTCCGGCTCTGGGGCTCCCAACGAGAGCTGGGGGTGTTCACCTGGAGAAGGCTCCGGGGAGACCTTAGAGCCCTTTCCAGTTCTTAAAGGGGCTCCGGGAGAGCTGGAGAGGGACTTGAGACAATGGTCTGGAGTGCCAGGACAGGAGGGAATGGCTTCCCACTGCCAGAGGGCAGGGTTAGATGGGATATTGGGAAGGAAGTCCTGGTTGTGAGGGTGGGGAGGCCCTGGCACAGAGTGCCCAGAGAAGCTGTGGCTGCCGCTGGATCCCTGAAAATGTCCAAGGCCAAGTTGGATGGATCTTGGAGCAATCAACTGGAGCATAGTGGAAGGTGTGCCTGACCATGGCAGGCTAGTGGAATGAGATGGTCTTCCAGCCCTTCTATGATTCTTTTTCCTGCTTTGGAAGCAAGGCCTTTCTCTCTCCCTAATGGCTTCTGGCATCTTCTTGTTGCCACAAAGGAACAGGGACTGTTCTCCCACTTGCGCTTCTCTTGTCTTGAGCCCCTTTCCTGCTGCTGTGTTATGTTAAGGGAGAACAAGCCTCTTCTCTCCCCCCTCCCTGAGGGATTATGCTGTCAGAGGGAGAACAGTGCATGCAGATGATTTGTCAGTGCTTATGTGGTGAGGACTGTCCTGTGGGTCAGATGGATTGGGGAAAAAGCTTATGGGATATATGTTAGTCTGATAATAATCCTGGTCTAAGTATTGAATTGACCAGAAGAATGGAGCACTAGGGGGTGTGCATGAAAAGTTATGGGGAAAAGTTTAGGAAAAAGTTTTAATTCTATTATTATTATAATTATTATTTGCACTTAATATTCTGGTTTCTTCTCGTATCAGAGTGAGGGAGGGGAAGACAGGAGAGGAAAAGAAAATCCTGAATTAATGGGTGCTTTTGAAAATGCTGTCCTTAGCATTTTGACAAGTTTGACATGTGGTTTTATCTAAGGCTGCATTTTAGGGTGGAGGCAGGGAAAAGGGACAGAACTCCTTGAGAAGAGTTGGCTGTTTTCCTGTTCTGACACTTACCTGTTCTGACTATTGGCTGTTAGTAGAGGAAACACCAAACCCATCTAATTAGTCTTCAGACTTTCTGAGTGTGGTTTTTTTTGTTATTGTTGGATTTTCTTTTGTTTGTTGTTTATGTGTTTGGTTTGGTTTGTTTGGTTTTTTTTTTTTTTAAGAATTACTCCTGTGCTCATTGCAAGTGCAAAGCTGAACTTGTCTTTTCAAGGAATTCTCAGGGCTGTTAGGCTGTTTTCTCAGAATAATGGTCCAGAAACAGCAGTGGGTGGTGGGCAGTGGGCTCTTGGGAGCTTGCTGCTGTGGGGACTGAGGAGCCTCATGATGGCAAGGGGACAGGGTGCACAGGAAGTCCCTGGAACAAGAACAAAGCTTCTTGAGCATTTCTGGTGCTCCAAAGACCTGTCTGCCCCAGTTGCTCAGTAGGGATGACGTTCATTTTTAATTGGCAGGTCTGCCTTGTCCTGTCAGGACAGGTGATATTAAACTGAGTCTTCAGCCCTTCTTAGGAATCAGCTGATACTACCAAACCTAACTAAAAAAAGAGAGATGGCTGAATTTTTTGGGCTAGTTTGTCACTTTTTCTTTTGAGGAAATGTTCTGAACTGTTATGTTGAAAACTTACCATGGCATTTTACCATCTGTTTCTTTCTTTTTCAGGGTTGGTTAAAAACTTATGGCTACTTACTTCCATCTGACAGCCAAATGTCTGCTTTGCAGTCGGGAAAAGCTGTGCAGTCTGCAGTTGCCACTATGCAACAGTTTTATGGAATCCCAGTAACAGGAGTTTTGGACCAGACAACTATTGAGTAAGATTAATATAGACTACTTTGTCTTTCTTAGCACATTGTCGTATCTCCTGGATAATTATTCCAGGTGCAAGAAGGCCTCAAAAGGGGTAGATTTGCCTGCATGACTGTACCAGAGAAATCTTGATTATGAAAAAGTGTTTCTAACAAAAACACATGGACAATTCCACTTTTCTTTTTGCCAGCAGTATTGTTTGGGAGTGGGATGAGAAGCTCTTGTTACTGTTGTTTTTGAACACAGATCCCCACTGCTGGTGCACAATCAAAGTATGAGTCCTGTGAGATTCTGAAAGTGAAGGATGTCAAGGGTTTAATTTATTTCCATCTCTGTCTGAATTTGGGTTAAAATTCTGGCTCTAGAAATGGCATCTAATCTATTTCTTAATTAATTGGATTGGTGTATCTCCACAGAAGCTATTTGTGGAGATCCATAGTTTGAACTGAAGTGAGTTATTGTAGTTTGATGACGATAGACTGGGCTACTTAGCTGCCCATTTGTTGGACATCAGATGTTCTCTGCTGTATGTTGATCATGTGTTGTTGTTTGTGGTCCGAGTTTTGATAGCACAGAAGCATTGGTGTAAATCACCAGGGCTGGAGGGACTTTGTTCTTTAGTCTTCTCTTCAGCATGGGCTGCAAAGGGTGGTGTGGAAGTGGCTCCTTGTCTGATTGCCTGGCTGTCATGGAGTGGCTTGATCCATCTGTTGTTGATCTGGGGGAGCATCTGCTGACTAAAGCAGAATGCAGAGCAGGTCTTTCTAAAGGCTTTTCTGGTGGGAAAAGGCATCTCATGGTGAGCAAAAAGAGAAAGCCCAGTGGAACTTGCTTAGGAAAACCTGCCTGGTTTTCCCTTGCCCTTGCTACAGTAGCAGACCCTTTCAGAGCCTGCTCTGCGTGGTTCTTCATCTCTCTGCTTAGGACATTCTGCTGGCAAAAGGGACACAGTAGCACAAAAGAAAAGGCCACAAAGTAGCCAAATCATGTAAAGAGCGAAGGGGTTTGGTTGTATGCCTTCCAGACTGCAAGAAGAGGGAGAAACAGAAGAAATTAGTAAATTGGGCAGGAGGGGATCGTTCTGGGCTGAGCCTGCCTCTCCAGTTAATGTAACATTCCCTTCTTTAGCTCACAGGAAGAGTCCCTAGTTCTCCATTGAGAGATACCGAAAAATCTGTTTGCCTTTCAAATGAGTTGAAAACAAAACACTTTTTAAAGGTGGGAATTTTCCATCTGAGCTCTCTTTGCCATTAATAACACAGTTTATACATGAATGCTGAAGCACAGCCATCAAGCAAGGCTCTGTGTGTGCAGTTGGTGTGTAGAAGCTTGGATTTGGGATGCTGATGAGTTGGAAGGGGATGGGGAAAGAAGGGGCTGTGATATTGGGGTGCTGATTTGGAAAGTTAAGGATCAGCTTCTGCTGCCTTGTGGCTGACAGGAGAAGGGAGCAAACTTCTCTGGGAGTCCCTGCTTTAGTAAGTAAAAGTTTTTCTGAAGGAAAGGAATGTATAGCCCACATTTTGTTTGTATTTATGGGCAGGGGTTGATCAGTGCATGAAGACACAAAGGCTCATGAGTGATTAACCTGGATGGTTCTCTCTTCTGAAACTCAAGTCTCCAAAAGCTTGAGACCTCAGCTGCAGCCAAACAGTGGTGTACTTTGGAGGTGTGTTGGGTTGCTCTGCCTCCATTTGTCCTGAGTCAGTGGGTCCATATGTTTTATGGCAGGGTGGAATTTACCTAGAAATTGCATGAACAGAAAATGAGGTCCAGATTGCTGTTAGCAGTGAGCGGAGGGGCATCTGGCTGGGCCGTGTTGGGCTGTCACTTCCTCAGACCTACTTGTGGAAGCTGAACAGTAAGAAAAGAGCTGGCAAGGCAGGCTGCCTCCAAGGGCTCTGAATTACTCAAGCATTTAGCTTTAGCATACTAAGCCATTGTTTCAGTCTGTGTTATGAGTTTTGAGATTGCAATTAGAATTTTTCTGTCACTTCCATCAGTGTCATAAGTTCTGTGTCTTTAAAGTGACTTTAAGAATCAGAGCTGTGCAAAGTTATTATTTTCTATGGTTTCTATGTTAGGCAACAAATCCTGCATATCCTGTATATTCTATTTATACTTATTATGGAAGCATAAAGTTTTTCATCTCCTTTCCTACATGCCCTCAAGTCCTAAGCTTGCTTTTTGCTCCAAGATTGGTATCCAAGCATGCGGAAGCCACCATGCAGGTGCTGCTTGTGGGAGATGGGAAGAAACGCCTCCACTGGTGATGCTTTTTGTACCCAAAAGGAAGGTTGGGTGGGGGTCCATTCAGCCAAGGGTCTGTCTTGAGGATATGTAGTTTTCGGTAAAGAGAGCAGGGAGAATACATAAAACCCTGCAAGTGGTGGTGCCTCAGCAAATTTTGTGTCTGCCTGCAGCTGGTGGGCTGAACGGTGGTTTTGCTGAGCAGCTGGGCAAGGATATAGTCCTGAGTCATGCTGGAGAGAAGGCATACTAAAGGCTGAACAAAAGTGGTGATTTGTTTTTGTCATGATCAATCACATGGCCTTGGAGGGAACCAAGAAGTTGTATCTTAATTGTGTTGGAAGTGTCTTGTGCTTTGTCTTGAGCCTGTTGCGCATGTCTCTCACCCTGGGGTGCACCACAGCTGTTTAAAGATACCACTTCCACCAGCTCAAGAGTAGGGGATTCAGAGTGACAGCTTCCTCTGTTTAGGAGTTTTGTGGAGTTCTTGGAGCCTGAGTTGGGGAAAGCAGCTGTATCTGGACAAGAACTGGATGTCACTGCTTTTGGAAATTGCCTGTTTTCTGATGCCAAGCAGCTGGAGGAATGCAATAGTCTGTGCCTCAAGAGTGCCAAGTAAAAATTTTGATGATTCAGTGTTACTGGTGTTCCCATTTAAAAAAATAAAGTGGGGGGAAGCAACCATAAGTATCTGAATCTTGCTTCAAGTGATTGTCTTTTGTTGTTGTTTCTGATGTGATGATTTCCCCTGGAACACAGAAAGGATTATCCAAACTGCTCAGTAGAGAATGGCTGTCAAAGCTCAGCTACAGATGATCACCAGCAGCAAGCACAGCTTTGTGGGTATTTTGCCATAGACCTGTCCTGCTGAGAGGAAGAGAGATGGCTGGATTTGTACCCTGGCCCATGTGATTAGACTGGGGCCCATATGTCTGGGAAGCAAGTTAAATCAGGGAACTGTTCCAGATAAACATTATCAGCTTGACATTAGCTCAGGCTGTCAACAGCTGAGCTACTGCTGAGCTCCAACCAGGTAGCTGGGCTCTATTACTTGGCTTCAGACAGGCAGTAGCTGAGCTCTGGAACAAACTGTGATAGAATATGGGGGTTCAGACAGGCCTAAGTGAAATGGGATTGAAAGAGGAGTTAGGGGCTGTGGGCAGCATAAGTCTCTCAGCAGCTCTGCCTTGGAAGCTTTGGCTCAAGAAGTCCTTGAGGCTTCAGGTGTCAGTATTGCAGCTTCCTCTGGAGCAGTCCCATGGCCTGTGCCTGTACCTGGGGCTGGCACAGAGGCAGGGAATTTGACTGTTGGAGGGAATTCACTTTCTGTGGGGTCTCTGTGCAGTTCTGGCTTTGATAACAGGGTGCTGAGCTGTGTGGGGCTAAATTCCTGTGGCCAGCTGGGCATAGGGCAGGTGTTGGGAACTTGGCAAGGTGTTCTTACAGGAAACAGATGCTGAGGTGTGAGGTCCTGCTGGTGTGTCAGCATGGCCCTGGACAGCCCTTGTGACTTCTCTACACATGCAGGCTGGTTTGGTAGTACTGCTCTGTTAACTTTTTGTCTTCTAGATGATACCAATGAGGATAAAACAGAGGGTCATTTTCTGACTAGTCAGGGCCTGACTATGGTGATGTTCAGAGTACTGGAATTGCCATGAAGCTCAAGAGATGAAGGCTTAATTCACGCTATGGCTTGTGTAAGGTTATGCTATTAACATTGTATCATATCATATGAGTGGAATTTAAAAAGAAAAGGAAAACTCAGGTAGTATCTGGGAGAATACAGGTGACATTAAGCATGAGATCTCTCTAGGAAAGTGCTAGAAGCAACGCAAAAGAGCGCAAATAAAGGACACTTGGGAAAACACAATGTGTTGAGGTTGAATTAATATTTCTAAAAGCAAATCTTAGATGTACTGCTTTTCTTTGAAGGTGGCAGCAGTTGTGTGGGCAAGACGGATCCAATTTCCACAGGTTGCCTGGATTTCTAAAAGATATACATTGCTGATAAATGTGAGGTGATGTAAGTGGGGAAGATCTGTACTGGCTTTATATACACAGCTTGGGTTCTTGTCAGGTACAGTGCAATGTGTATAACAACTCTCATTTGCTCTGTTCTTGGTGGGGAGATGATGACAGATCACTGCACTGAAATTTATAAGCAGCCAGAGTTACATATAGGAAGTGGAATCAGGAAAGGGCTGTGTGGCTGCCTGAATTGGGAGCAGGTGTGTGTGCAATGAAAGAGTGTTTTGGTGGGGCACAGTGTATGTCTATCTGATTGGGTTTAATTTAAAAGGTGTCCTAGAAAGAAGTCTTGTAAACCATGTACTGGTGATGGGAGAATCTCTGTTCCTGAAGGTCTGGGGCTAATATTTTTTGATGAATAAGATGTACATTGTTTAGGCACAAGCGTGGACTACTTGTCATTGGCTGGCTGCAGCTGATGGAGAAATGTCTGTATTTGGAGGCCAAAAGTTGTCCCCCAGGTGGCAAAGGATGTGGTAGAAACCTTACTGAAGAGGGGGGAAAGAATTTGGTGTTCTATGTGAGAAATGGGCCAGGACTGGATACACTGTCGCTGTTGAGCCACTAGCAGAGAAAAGAACCCAGCTCTCAGTGGCAAGAAGGAAAAGACCTTTATTGTTTTGATTTCATCATATATATAGAGTTTTCAAAGGTCATCCAGATTGGTCAGCCAGAAACCTCCCCCTAGGCCTGATTGGCCAGGCCTGCACCGTCCAAATCTTGGGACACTGTTTTTAATAACATCCAAACCTTATCTTTATTTATAAAACACAAAAAGAATTCTCACGGGAAAGACCTGTGCTAGCCACAGCACACTGCTTTTCTTGTGTGTAACGAGGCAATGGCATGTCCTGCAAAACATTCTTAAGGGCTTTGTGTCACAGTGGACACTTGCCTTTGCCATCAGGGTGAGTGGACCAAATGCATGAAATGCCTGAAGAAGTCCAGTGGCTGAGGCAGTGCCAATATGCTTTGGGAGGCAGTGGCCAGAGACTGCTTGCGTTATTCCAGAGCTCTGCTCTCCTGTCCTGGACTGCACTGCAAAATCTCAAAGGATGTGACTGGGGACCTGTGGAGACCAGTACCTGTAGCTGGTCAGTCTCTGCCCTTGCCTCCTTCTTCCCCAGTTGCCACATGCAGTGATGGGCTGATTTGTTCCTTCATAAGCCACTTCTGATTTCTCTGGAGTGTGCCCACATGAGCAAGTGTATTTTGAGGAACAGTCTACTTCTCCTTGGTCTCAGTCAGAGAATCATTGAGGTTGGAAGGAACTTCTTGAGATCATCTACTCCAACCCTCTGCTAAAACAGGGACATCTAGAGCAGGCTGCCCGGGACCATTTCCAGTTGGGTTTTTAATATCTCCAAGGATGGAGATTCTGCCACTTCTCTGGGAAACATGTGCCAGTGTTTGAACATCCCCAAGCTGCTGCAAGAAAGAAGCAAAAGATCTGTCAAGGCTGGAGGAAAAGGAGGTGGGGAAAGAGACGGGACTTCTCTGATAATATTACTAGGATCCCTGTGCAAGGGACAGCATCCTTTGCTCTTCCAGTTGGCCTGGCCATAGAGATTAGAGTTTCCTACATAATGAGTGACATCAAGAGTCAGGGATTATGGGGAGAGCCTAATGGAACTTGGTGTGTGTGACCCAGAGAACAGAAGAATCTGTTCTGGGTCATTCCAGGTGAAAGCCTTAGTAATTATCTGGGGAGGCTATCTTTGCACTTGTTCAGTTTTACCTAGTGAGGTATGAACTAGACTATTTTTACGAAATGGAGAGTGTATCCAATAGGTGATGGGTGAGTGGACCAAATGCATGAAATGGGTGAGTTTGATCCCAAGGCCCATCCACGTGTGATTTTGGTTTGGGTCTCTTGTGGCATTGTCATCGTTAAGCTCTTGTCAAGCGTAGAGGTTACCTGACCTGGTGTCTGTGTTTCCAAAAGGAAAAATGTAGTGGTTTTGGTGTGCTCAAGCATGTGGATTGCCAGCAGAGGTGGGGTACACAGACCTGTGCAAAGAGGGTAAACCTGAACAGAGGGAGGGCTGAGCCCTTCTTGGGATCAGCACTGGCCATCTCTCAGAGGTCTTCCAGTCACCCCCTGAGTTCTTTGGAATCTCTTTTCCGAACACTTTGTGTAGCTTGCTTTTTTTTTTTTCCTTGCCTTGCAGGTGGATGAAGAAGCCTCGATGTGGAGTTCCGGATCATCCCCACCTACGTCACAGCCGGAGGAAAAAGCGGTATGCGCTCACTGGCCAGAAGTGGAGACAGAAGCACATAACCTACAGGTACAGCCCCCTCCCTCCCCCTTTTAGATGGGGAAAAGATAGTCTGTACTTGATGGCATGCAGAATCTGTAAGTGCTTTTAAATTGAAACTGGATCCTCTCTGTAGTATCTAGTCCAGGTTTTCATTCTCAGAATGTGGTGGAGGGGAATACTTTAGAACAGTGGAGTAACAGAAGAGTCTTTTATCAATTAGAAAATAACTGATCAGTAAAGGCACCTAAATCCCAGCCACCAGTTGGTTTTGGTTTTTTTGACAGGAAAATCTTAGTAAAAGGTCCTTTTTCTTCTGTTAGAAATCTAAGGCTCTAGCCTTTACATCATGTGTCACTTGTAACAAACTATTAAAGCAGAAGGAACATTACTGTTTGGGGATGAGATATTTTGTCCTTCTACTAAATTGCAACATTTATTTTTGCAGAAGTTTTACTTTTGCTCCTGTAGTGGAGCTCTTGTTTTTGTCCAGGCTTAGGCCAGCTGGAGTGAGCTATAGATGTCGAGAGAGTGTGTTGCAGAGGTATGATTGTTTCCCAGAGACGTGTTCTGAGTCAGTCAGGTCATGAGCTTTTGAGAGGCAATTGCTGAAACATGGCCAGTGGAGGATTCTGGCAATAAGAATGTTACTTCAAAATAAAATAAACCCACTCTCTAGTTGAAATTACAGCCGTTTAAAATTTTTGGAGGGGGAAAGGAGATTGCGAAGGAGTGAAAATTAGAGATGTAGTCATTAAGGAGAAGATCTGGGTAAGACTCAGACAGAAAGAAAGTCTGCAGTGAAGAGGTAGAAATGTGAGTGACCAGCATGGGGAAAGAGCCAGTATGTGTAGGAAGGGATGTGGTGGTGTGAAGGAAAGAGGATCAGGGACTGGGGCACTCTGTCTCTTCTGCCAAGAATTCTGAGAAAGGAGGAGGATTCTTCAAGTAACTGTGAGGGACTGCAGAGACTGGGAAGAGGGACTTTTTCTGGGGACTAGTTCAAAGCTTCCACCAGTAATCATTATTTTAACTCAAATTGTAGATGGACACCCTCTGTATGCAAAGGTCTGAGAGTCAGATCCTGCTTCTAACCTTAAAGAAAAGTGGTATGGAATATAAATAAAATATGTCTTAAGTGTATGCATAAGCAAGAGAAGCAGAATGGCAGATGGCTGCACTGCTGCCTTTGTCAAACCAGTAGTTGTTTAGTTTTCCAATTGTAGTGTGCATTCAAGTGATGGGTGTCTTGATTCACCACTGAATGTGTTACAGTGTCTTTATATTAAATTGAGCCATCTTCATTAAAGCATGAAAATTGTTCCCATGGCATAGATATTTCATATTCCCTGAGCCAAGTTTAATAGATCATGAATCTGTTATGTGCACATGCACAAAACACCTCATAAGCAGCATTTTTAAGATAAAGTTTAGAATTATGGGAAATTCATGTGCAGTCAACTGCCCCTTACCCTTCCTAAACTCTGTATATTTATCTGTCATGGACTGGGCTGCACAAAACTGGCAGGTCCATCACTCTTATCAGCTCTAAAATATTTTAAGTAATCCTGAGAATGAAGCAGGTCATTTAAGTTGTGTAGTTTACTGAAGGTTTGTTTCTCAAAATTAATTTTAGTGGACAGGTTTTTTTCATGTAGTGGACTCTATCTTAGCATGATAACTTCAGATAAAATCTGAAGTAATTTACATTTTTAAACTTAAGTTACTCAGTGGTCTACACTCTGATTTGAAAGGTTGTCAGGTTTTTAGGAAGTGATCCAAAATCAACCAAAGCATCGTGAAGATTCTTGTTGGTGAATGTAGACTTCAGATCAGGGTGGTAGTTTTATTGGTAACTTCTTTTGTAACAGCGAAACTTTGCATGCACAGAGTAGTGTCTGCAAAAAGTAAAGACTCTTTGGAAGTTGAAATTGTGTGGCTACATATTGATCAGTCTCAAATGTATTCTGCAAATTGAAACATCCCTTCTTTCTCATTCCCACAGTGTACATAACTACACCCCCAAGGTTGGAGAGATTGATACAAGGAGGGCCATTCGTCAGGCCTTCGATGTTTGGCAGAGAGTGACACCACTTACCTTTGAAGAGGTCCCTTACCATGAAATTAAAAATGACAGAAAGGAGGCAGATATTATGATATTTTTTGCCTCTGGTTTCCATGGTGACAGTTCTCCGTTTGATGGAGAAGGTGGATTCCTGGCTCATGCTTACTTTCCTGGACCGGGCATTGGAGGAGACACTCACTTTGACTCAGATGAGCCATGGACCCTGGGAAATTCAAATCATGATGGTAAGAGTGCAGGTCATCTTTTCCAGCAAGGATAAGTTGGATGCAGACATAGTGACAGGCTTTCAACTAGAAATTATTTGCTTAGTGGAGCTTTCACTTCCCATGGAGTGGTTCAGATGGTTTCTAAACATGTATTCTATCTTACATGGGAAAAGAATATTATTAGTTTGTGGCTGTGCATGGTGTGAATTTTAGGAGTGGACAGAAGAGTGTGTCTGCTGGCTTCAAGGTATGGGCTTTAATTGCTACAAAAAACACACTCTGGGAGGGAAAAGATGAACAAAAGAGTGTTGAAATTGTATCAAATATAATACCAAAAGCAATTAGAATTAGTTGTAATGGTGAATAGAAAGTTGAGAGTAAAGACATTTGAATGTCAAGTTGTTTTGATCCATATTTGTTTTCTCACACTCTGGGATTTCTCCTCCTATCAGAGGTTGGGGCTGGCTGATTAGTTAAGGAGACTGATCATTGGGACAGCTGTTTTTATCTTACTAAGCATGAAGAGTTTCTGCATCTTTCCATCTTTATCTTACTCTCTAAAGGCAATGAGCCCTTTCTGTTCTATTTTCAAATCTTTGATTGAGAATAGTGATGCCTTGTAAAAAGTTTAAGTTAATAATCAGAATTTCACAGTGGCATCAAAAAACGTCTCGCCAATTTCCACAGTCATAAAGGTTTGGGAAGAATGACATGTCTTTAAGCCTTTAGGCATTCAAAATCATGTTTCGATTTTTTTATAAGGATTAAATGCTTACTTGGACTGTAAATATGTCTTGATTTTTAAACTATAGAAAAATACAGCAGTGTGGTTGTGCCCATGATGCCTAAGGACATATGCAGAGGTGATGTCTTTCATTAGGCCAAGCAGTGTCGTTTGAAAAGAAGAAGAGCTTTCAGGCATGCCAGCCTGAAGGCCTGGCCTGGCCTGAAGGTGACAGCTTGCTTTCAGACTGGATTGCAAATGGGGAAAATCTCTCAGAGTTGTGAGGTGGTATCAGTTCATCTTTAACAGGAAATGGAGCTGTCAGATTCAGTAAGGGAGTGCTAATTTGTAGGAAAGCAGAAATGGTACGATACTTGTCTTTGTAGGGAAAGAGAAGTAACATTTCCTGGCATGTTTAAATGACTAGAGGAGGTGTAAGCTGAGAAAGAGAGGTGGGGTATGGAGAAGGGGAGAGTGTGGAAACTGTGGGAGGTTATTGTGTGACAGAGAAGTAGTGTTTTGCTGTCTTGAAATGTTAGGAATTTTTGTTCCTGGGTTTGTGGCTGGAGGGCTCCCTCCAGGATCAGGAGTGACAGTCAGTCAGAGGCTGAGTGGTTACCTTGTGAGAGCTGCAGCAGTGAGGTGTGTTTGTGTGTTCTGTGCTCGGTGCCACTTCAGTCTGATCTCAATGGTTATTTGAGCTCAGCTATGGGAGGCCCAGGCACTGGATGGTATTGGATATGACTTCCCAGGAAGCCCCAGCTATGAGACCTAGGCGTGCTGGAGTAGAAGGTGCTTACAGGAAGGTGGAAGGGGAGGTTTTGACAAATTGTACTTGTTTTTTTCTATTCTCATTTTCTGCACAAAAGGCTTCATTCTGAGATAAGCTTAGCAAGGTTGGGAGCCAGCTTAAAGACTGGCAGGGATGGCTCTACAGAAAATTTCCTGCTGGGTAGGATGTTCTACCATAGGTGATCACTTCCTTGAGGATTTTTTTTTATACAGTTTTTAGGATTGTGTTTGAGAGCAATGCATACAATAAGTAAAGGTTCTCTCTTTGTAAAAAAGCTATTTTTTGTGCTCTTCTTATCCATGTGGCTCTTTCAAAAACATTATGTATTTTTCTGGTGTGCTGAGTGACTGTCATGAGCGGTGTCCTCTAAGTGCATGAATTGGTATTTGAGGGGCTGGTGTACACTTTGTGTAAGAATTGATAGAAGAATTGAGATTTCCTTTTCAGAGAATGTGACCTGTGTATTTGCTTTCAGATAACCATGCTGCCTAGACTGGGCTGGCACAGGCTCTTTTAAAAAGTCACAAGTGAAGATGTTGAGAATGGTGGGATTGTATTTGTCCTTTCCATCTGCGGGAAGTGCTGATGGTGGAAGGGGAATTTAGCTTTAGTGTGTAAATGTGAAGATGTCCAGCCTACTCCCTGAATGATCCAGGCCTCTTTAGGGAGGGGTTTTCTTCTGTTTCACTATTCCTTGTCACTGAAGCACTCCATAGCTTCTGGTTCTCACCTCTGATGTGTTCTGCTTAAAATGCTTTTAGTAGGTCTTAAAGAGTTTCTTCTTGGTCAGGGGTTTCCTGCTCAGTTGACTGCCTATTTTCATTGAAAATAAGGTATTAGTGTGGACAATCTGTTTAATAGGATATATTTCTTCAAATGTGGTCTTGCTTGGGTATGTATTTTGGGCCAATGGGGTTAATCAGTCTGGAACTGAAGAAGCCTCAGGGAAAGAATGAAAAAACCCTACCAGTAGATCACTAGCAAAGTTCTCATTTATTCACATGCAAAAGAGGAGCTGTTTTGGCCATTCAGTATCTGTCTAATGATTATAATAATCTTGAAATAAGATTGAAGTAACAATGATATCTTTACATCAACCCACAAAATATCACGGTGCAAAATGTTCTGTTACTGACAAGAATGCGTATTAGTTGATGGGAAAATTTGAGCAATCTGTGTTGAAGCTCTCTTAGCCTCAAATTGTGAAGGTAAATCTCCTGTCAACAGAGCAGAATGCTGCAACTGGTGCCATAGATCCTTAGAATATTTGGCTGACCTCTTAGACATATAGTTTTGCTACAGTTATTACAGTCTGATCTGAAACTTTGCTTTTGTGGGTCTGCATTTCTTCCTCCGTGTTGTGGCACCAGCAGAGGTTCTGCCCATCTGTGTTTGGAAGCAGCTGTCACCCCACAGAAGAGCTGCTTTGTGCTAGCAGTGCGAATTATGTGGATAAAAGTGAAAACATTTCACATGAAATTTCATCCAGCCAGGAAAAACAAGAATGACTTGAGCAGATCTTTCTATGCAAACAGCCATCTCTGATCTGTGCATGGAGAATGTGGTGTATCCTGTGGTTAAAAGCTTCTATCTTGTAAAGATGCCTCTTGATAATCCACTGGGGTTATTTCCAACTCTGTCACCCAGCTAGGGGATGGTTAGCTGGGATTTATATACTCATTATCATTTTGCATTGTCATTATTATACTGATTTTGCCCTTGTGGACAGCATGGCCACTACCATAAAATTATTGGTGTAATCATAATAGCAGTGATGCTTTTGGTTGTCCTTCTAAGCCCATGGTAATAGGGGCACATGCACCAACCCTTCTATTTTCTTCTGCTGTGAAAAATGATCCCTGCACAGGCTTTCAAAGTGAAGGCAAAGTTTCCTTCCCCCTGGATATTAGTTACAGTTCCACTCACGCATTCAGTTTCTGTAGCCAAGTAATACTGTACTTTCAATTTATGATTACTGATTTATCTTCATCATTGTACTGCCTTCTCTGGCATTCTCATAAGCAAGCTATGGAAGATTAATTTAGATAATCTTATGAAGGGGATGGGCAAAACCAGGTAGGATGTTGAACTCCTGGAGCAGCTCTTATTAACTGGGATCATGGGATACAGAATTAATTTATTTTCTGGTGATAATGTCAATGGGAGCAGCTGGAAGTGTGAAGCAGAACATTGGAATTTGGAGGAACCAAGGCAAATTGGAGAAGTGATGTGACAAAGAAGATACAACTGAAAAAGAGAGGGAGTGTTGTTTTACATTTAGACATCAATCATCTACACAACCACACAAGAGGAGCAGCTGGCATGGTCACAGTGGTGGGGACATACCTCGTGTTTTTCCTGAAAGGTGCTCCTCAATAGGAATGAAAGCAGCTCTGGGCCTTTAGCTGATCCCAGACTTGTTAGGCTTTGCTGCCTGGCACGTGGAGGCTGGTGAAGCTGTGTTCAGCAGGACCTGAGCTGTAGCTTCTCCCCGACCAGGGGGCCCCTCTTGGCTGCTCAGACAGCATTTGGTCACCTGCACATGTCAGTGCAGTCTCAGTGTCCCAGCCGCTGGTTTTATGAGAAGGGAGATCAGACTTTCCTCTACTTTATTGAAGTTTTGGGCATTTTTGACTGGAAATGTGCTGTAGAAATAGCCAAGGAGGCTTTGAACTGCCCATCTCAAGATTCACGATGCTGACATGTTGCTCAGGCAGCAAAGCCTGAAAGAGGGTGAGCAGACTTGGCAGTGCTTGGATCTCTCCCTTGGCACCTAACTTGGCTCAAGCATAGAGGTGATGCATGAAGTCCATTATTAACTGGCCAAATCAAGTATTTCCTAGCCTTTATATGGAGATAATAATTGCAGATGTATGTGACTCCAGAAACAAGTTAAAAGGGAATCCTCAGTGACTGAAAGTTAGTTCTGTCAGTTTAAATATCCACATTACGCATAACAGCTCTTACACACCTTTGACAACTCAAACGTTCGTTTAATCCAGGTTAAATACAGAAAGTAAATTTTCATCTCCAGTTAAACATTACAACTACTATCAATAATAATCCCAGGCAAATCTTCCTCCTGGTGTTTTAAAAGTAAAAAAAAAAACATTGCTGTTATGCATGTAGCCAACACTGTATCACCAGAGCTGTAGTGTCTGCCAACCCCCTGCAGGTAGATTAGAGAATCTTTTTAATACGAAAGTGAGGTAAGAACTGAGGTATTTATACCCTGCCAAGGATCACCAGATTTTTTTTTCACCATGCCCAGAGTTGGCCTCTAAGACCCTCCCTATCATCTGTTGTCATGTAGTATTGTCAGTGGGAGTGTGCCCAGGGCAGCCACTTCAGCTCCTTCAGGAAACAACCACAGCTGACGAGTTATTCCTGCACCAACTCCAGTGCAGCTCAACTTCACATCGTTGTGCAGATCACAGGGTTCATCCTTCTGTGCCTCTTTTCCACACCAAGATCTCTCCACACAGGAAGACCACTGTGGCAGCTTCTTGGATTTTGGCAAGAAATGATAAGCTTTGCTAACAGCAAATAAACAAATTTGATAATTGTTACAACTGAGTGTGTCCCCCACAGACCCCAGTAGGTTCCTGCAGAGGCTGCTTTGTAAAGCTTCCTGTTCAGGGCTTCTGAAAGAAAGCCAACCAAAAATAGTGCCAGAGTTTGCAAGACACTGCCAGAACCAGTATGGGAGATGAGATCTGACAGGTGACCTTCAGTGCTAAAGCAGTGCTAATACAGTGCAGGAGTTTCTGCAGAAGCTCTGGAGGAAAAGGGCCTGAACCACCTTTGGGAAGGTTCTGTCAGCCACAGAAGAGAGGAATTGGGACAGCTTTTTCCTTGTGATTTCACCACAAGCACTAGCATTGTTTCAGTGGACACCTACCTGAACAGCAGAGCAAGCACTCCTGGAGTCACCATCTGGACATGGCATATGTTCAGGAACCTGAGCAGCTTTTTCAGGGCAGCCAAATGCTGTCTAAGCTGATGAATTTGAATGTTCAGCAAGGATCTCAAGGAGAAAATTTTGATTAGGATAGCTAATTTTGGAGCTTACTGACAGCCAGTGATCAGGACAGGCTGTAGTACCTGTTTGGGGGAATGCAGAGCACTGAGCCAACGTTTAATCTGCTGATCAGTGTGCTCAAAGCAGTTGTCTTCAGTGGAGATTTACTGTTTTCTATCCTGGCAGTGTTAACATCACAAACCTTCTTGATTCTTTGGACACTGGTATCCCTGTAAGCAGGATGAAACCAGGGGAACTGGGCTTGGTCAGCCTAGTGAGGAGGAGGAGGATGGGGAAGAAGTTTCTAATAGCAGTGTTCCACCTGAGGAAATATTAGAGAGAGGATAGAGAGAGGCACACTCTTCTTGGAAGTGGAGGAACAGAGAAAGGAACAAAAGGCAAGGGCACAAACTGCAACAAGAAAAACCCCACCTGGGAGTAAGATAAAAACTTCTTCACCAACAGAGTGGTACAACTCAGAGGTGCACCTAGAGAGGTTGTGGGGACTCCATCCTTTGAGACTTTCAGAATGTGGCTGGATGATGTCCTGAGCAAACTGATGTAGTTTTGAGATTAGCCCTACTTGAAGCATAAAGTTAAACTCTGTGGCTTCTAGCCATGCCTTTCAATCTGTGTTTTTCCATAATTCTTTAGCACTGCCATTGACAGAATTTGAGTTCCTAGAACTTAAAACCAAACTGCAGTTATTTTTCATGGCAACTCTGAGCCATAACAAGGTATTCATCTCTTAAAATTCTCTCTTTCTATCACCAAGCTCCCTTCTAAAAATAGGACTGTTTAATACTGAAATCTGTCATGAGGGAGGACTGGTGATGCTCACAGGTGCATAAGAAGGTAGCTGGTAATATTTTTTGCCAGACATTTGATCCTTTTGAAGAACTACCTCTGACTGTTCCTTTTTTTTAATGCCCAAATGTACAAGGTTTCTGTGAGCATTCACTAGACTAATCCTGTAAACATAGAATGTATATTAGGATATCTAACAGATTCCCTGGTATTAAGGGGGATATCTAAGTAGGCTTAGCTTTTTCTTTTTACCTGGTCATATAGTTCTTTATTATCAAAGACTCCAGGTGTTTCCAGTCACTTTGGAAACATTGCTGGCTAAACATTCTTTATGCTATTTGTTTTGTTTGATTACAATTATGATAATTTATGTGGAAGGAGGGAAGTAAGAGGGATGCAGATTATCCAGCTGTTGCTTTCTTTTTTTTCTTTGAGATTTGTATTGGAATCCACATTTCTAGGTTGACCCTCTACTCTCTGCTTGCTCCCCACTTACCTGACACGTGCAGGTGCAGTCCTGCTTGGAACAGAAAATGCACCTTAACCCCTGCACCTTCACCCAGCAAATTGGCAGAACTTGGTAGTCTTTTCTCCTGAATTAATTCCTTTTTCCTCTGCATCTTGCCTTGCTTGGTCTTACTTCTATCTTATTTTACCACTTTTTCTCATGTTCATTTTCTGTGGAAATACTGAGGATGGCAATCTACAGAGTGTGAATACAACGAGTAACTCAGAGCAGAGGACACATTGATTTTTGTGCTGTTTGGCTAAGTAGATTTTTAATTTTCCTTCTCTGATTTCTCAGGTACAGAGCATCTCCACATCTAAAGAGTTTTGTTCTAACAAATGGCATTTTGAATCCATCGTTATTTTTCAGGCTTTTGACACTGTTGTTGAAAATGAGCATCAGCATTGTCCAGAGTGAAAACCAGAGCTGCTTTGAAGTTACTCACGTATCCAGTAATGCAGAAGACCTGGAAGACTTTCATGTACACGTTGGAAGTCAAGCGGGGCATAAATTGTATTAAAATTTCAATTTATTTTCTCAGCCCTTTTTATGATACATCACCAGGTCATGTTGTTGCTCAGTACTTTGTTCACTGAAGACCAGCTCAGTGTTTAGTCTCCAGGACATACCTACTTAACACTGATTTCCTCCTGTAACTGTTTGGAGAGACTAATTTCTGTAAGCCAGAGTTCTCTTACATCCTATGCTAATGTTGAGCAAATTTGAGCAAGGATATAGATACATGGTTTCAAGACAGCCAGGCACAGTAAAAAGAAATCAGATCAGGCAGTTTAAATCAGCAACAGTTTGAGATTACACCCCTGTCCTATCAACTTAAAGGAGAAGAGAGGAAGCCCATCGGCACTCGGGGAAGATTTCTGTCTTCAGGTTCTCCTCTCAGCCCCTGGACAGCATCTCTGTAAGTAGTGCTTTCTTTTGGTGTGTTTGCTGTCATTCTACAAACACAGCAGTGGCTTCACAGTCACACTGTGCTAGGGCAGGCTGGATTTTAAAGCTTGGCAGTGCTGGTTATTGATTACAGCTGAAATTCATTAATGAGGGTCATCTCCAAATTTCACTTTCAAAACACTGTACTTGTTTATAAACCTAATGTTCACAGTGTTCTATAAAGGAAAATGTTAGCCCATTGCTTTTATCAGAAGTTGTTCAACACACAAAGTATGAATATAGTTATGTAGGTGTTTGGAATCCTATTCCAACACCTTTACTTCGGTATTATTTATGTATAATCAAAGTAAAGTACTTTACTTCTTTCCCCAGAGAATGAAATACTCTGGGATTCACAGGAAGGAGCCAGTAAGGATCAAAATGATGTGTCATTGCCTTAAAAAGGAAGAAAAAAAACCCAACTGTGAAAGAAAAACCTTGTTTCGAGAATCAAGGTGAGCCAAAAAAGTGTCTTTTTGCCACTTTCATTTTGTAAAGCAGAAGCTAATGATGTGAAATGAGCCAAAACATGGCAGTGTCTTTAATAAACTTGCTGCGTTCCACTTGCTGAAGGGGGGAAGAGAAAAATAACAGGCCATAAGGAAGAAAAAAAATAGAGGAATTCTTGAAAAGAGTTTGCAGGTCATGACAGGCAGAGGTGGATTGTAGCATCAGCAGGGAAATGACACCAATACTCTGGATTATGATGTCACACCCAAGCAGCAAACTTGGAAGTTGTTTAAATTACTTTTTTTCTTTTCTCTACTGTTTCTGAAGAAGAGCTCAAGATTTGAAACAGTTTGACTAGTACTGCCTTCTCTAACCAAATTGACCAAGAATATGACTTGGGGGGGAAAATCTCTTCCATGCCAGCTCTCTCGTGTCTCAGTCCTACTCCATTTGATAATTGTTACATTACTCCATAATTGATAATTGATAAATGTCCCATCAGGAATTGCTGTGTCAGGGAAGGACAAAGACAGAAAGTCTCCTGTTCTAGGTAGAGAACACCCTCTCTGTGGCACAGAGCTGCTCTCACAGCTTCGAGAACAGTACTTGCTCTGTTGCCAGCATCAAGAATTAAATATAATTTCGACCTGATGGGCAGAAAAGGATTCCAAGTAGCACAAACTGGTTTGTCCACACTGCCTGTGCCAGGACCTGGGGTTTTTGAGTTACCTTCCAGTTTTTCCACAGCTGGGTCAGGACTGAATTCTGTCTGTAGACCCTGCTGTATTAAAATGCTTTAAAAATATAAATAATAGCTTATTCTCAAGACTGATGGAATGAAAGTCGTATCTACATTTTTCATGTTTCTACGATTTTTTTTTCTTTACTGCTTCACCATCTGTCCTACCAAATTCTGTGCTGGTATAGGCAAATAGGAATTTTCATTTTGGGATTAGTAATTCTTTGATACTGAATTGTTTATGGAAATACAACCTACACTTGTGAAAGACAGGGTTAATTTTTCAGCAGAACACTCATTCCACTGACTGTCAGGCTGCTGACCCAGCTGAGGTGGCAGGACTGCCCCTCTCTCTGGCTGCCCACTCTGTCAGTTTTGGTCTCACCATTCCAGACAACTAGTTTATATTTTCCCTCTGAATTTCTACAGGAGTTGTCCTCATAGTGCCATCTGTACATGTCAGATAAAGCACAGCTTGCACCATTAATAAGGTATATAGCACAGCTACCAGCCCTGATTTGGACGCTGCTTTTTGAGGTCAATAAAGGCAAATTGCTTTTCATGATGGTAACATAATGTGGTTCTTTGTCCTTCTGCAGTCACTTGGTCTCATGGGGATCAGTTTAGTGTGGCTATGGTACAGTTGGTGTTAAAACAGCAGATCACTCATTTTTTCTCCAGTGAAGCTGTTCAGACACTCTTCAAAATTTTCATTAATTCCTTAAAATGCAACGTTTTCATTGCTTCACATATCAATAATTGCTTATGAGCAAAGTGACACCTGTTTTTCTTTTTAACATGTATTTCCTTCATTTCTAGATAGAAAAGCTGTTTTCCAGAGAATTCCACAAAGCAGTATCACCCCTTGTCTTCAGGGTCTTCAGAAGACTGAAAATCTTTCCTTGAGCAGAGCATGTGGTGGAGGTGAATGGAGGAGCTCAGACAAATCACATTCTTCTCTTGGGCAGGTCAGACCTACCAGGTCTGAAGATGCAAGAACCAAAGCATAGCTTAGAGTAGCCCTAAAGCTTCTTTAAGTTGTGCTTGGGAAGCAGTTGTCTCTACATGGCTGTTGGGGTAGAAGGAATAATTTTAGTGTATTTAAAGCATGTTTATTTTACACCATCTCTTCTGTAATTACCTGAGGCATGCTATTGTCACACACAATCAATCACATGACTTCTTCAGTATCATTCTTACTTTAATAAAATTTCAAAATATAACCTTCCTATGTCTTTTTAATTGTGTCTGAGTACACTGCAATACATAAATATGTTGGCAGAGTCATACAGTTCATAAAGTATAAAACTAACCTGACAAAGAATTAGAGATTCACAGTCTCTTTTCACTTGTTAATCAGATATGCAATATTATTTGTACTTCTGTTGTCTTAGAAGCTGTGTCCTGGATTTACAGTCCCCAGTGCTGTGTGCTCTCCAGAGCCTCCCCACAATCCTTACAGCTCCATGCACAGCTGTGCTCAGGGATAAACACTGACGGCAATAACTGATAGCACTGCCATCATGGAGTCCCTGTGACCTGCTGCTGTGAACTGACAGGCACTGCAGTGAGTGGCTTCGCTGACCTACAGCAATTATTCAGTGAGTAACTTAGCCAAATAAAGTGTTTTGATAAGGATTTTCATAGTTAAAAGGAATGGAACTGTACAAGAAGGCATGTGCTAGCAACTTCACAAAGAAAAGCTGTCTCAAGATGACTGTTACCTGGTTAAATAGTTTTTCCAGAGGAAGATTAAAATCACAGAATCAGGAGGGGTATATTTTGAGAGTTGAAGGAAGATGATACATAAATCAGTTTATCTATGACTCCGGTGTTCTCTGTGTTGTTGCAACGAAACCATGTGTTTCTTAACTTTGCAGGGAAAGGTAGAATATTACAAACAATTTGAGAGTACTTTCACCAAAGAGCTGGCTTTGATGTGGAATTATATTGCAATTTATCTGAACTAAGTTAGCTCAACTGAAAGCACACCAGCTAATGAGGTTTATCCTGAACACAGATTGCTTTTAATTAAGAAAATTCAACTTAAACCTATGTTTCAAGTTGTGTAGAGCTGTTTAGCTGGATGTAAGGTAAACAGTGTGTTCACCTGGTGTGGCATCATGATAATGGAGGATGCTTTTATCATGATAATAGAGGAGTGCTATAGGTGTGTCCTTGGTTGTAATTTTCTGTGGTGATAAAATTGTTCTGCTAAGGAAAACACATCAGCAACTTCAAAGCTAAATTAACTGTGTTTCTTTGTGTTTAGCGTAGCAGGTCAAACTATTTCACTCAGTGAGAAACTTAATCCCCCCAGTTTTACAGGGTCATCCTCTCTCTGGTGCTTATTGGTGGACTTTTGGCTGAGAAACAGGAAGGAGGAAGCTCAGGCAGATCTCTGACCAGACCTGTTTATTTTGTACAGATGGTGCAAATGAGCAAAAATTTTTGTATTTCTCTTGGGACCATTTCCTGCAAGTAGGGAGCAAGAGCAGTCAGTTCCTTCTTCCCCTCTTCTTACCCAGGTGGCTGGGACACTCTGAGTACATGTTTTTCATTTTACTTGGTCTTGGGGGAGTGGATTGAGCAGGAAATTAAGGAGCTCTATCCCATTGCCTGACCATGTTTCCCTAGGAATAGCAAAGCATCAAGCTAGGCTGTTAATTCTCCATCTGAATCTTGCTCTGAGAAGATGGACACTATTGGGAATGCTGTTTGGACAAGATATGTGGAGAAATGGAAGGTCAGAGACTTCTCTGTATGTTCAAGAACCAGCAGAAATAATGTGAGAGGTACAAGCTCCTTTCCAGACTGCTCCAGCTCAGCAGTGGTTGAGAACTCAAAGAGTCTTCAAGTCCTATGGGAGGAGAGAAACAGTTGCAGTTTTATACCTTGGTATTTTCAGAGCAAATCCTAGCCCACCCTTTCAAAAGGAAATGAATAATGTTCTCTTCCATGCTGTGGAATTCCCTACCATTATCAAAAATAAAGGGAACTTGTTGCTTAAGGATGTTATTGATATTAAGTGACCCTTCAAGAGAAACAGGATGATTAATCCAGAGCTGGATTTTTGAGAGCTCTCTGCTTCTGAAATGATCTTAGGACTTTTTTCTCCCATCTCCTCTTCCTATGAAATGCTGTCTTGTTTGCTCTCTGAGAATGACTTAGTTGTTTCAGTCCTGGGACTCTCTTAGAGTGTACAGCAGGATGGATAAGGGAGATGACTGGCATTCTAGAAGGAAGAGATTGGCAGATGTGTCTGGGAGGAGGCTGGAATAGAAAGGTGAGGGCATGAAATAGGGGTGAGAAAGTTTTGGGTGGGGCAGGGAGCAGAAGGAGAGGGAGCTGTGTCTGCTCATCTGCAAAAGCAGATGAGAAGCAACCACAGCACTGAGAAACAGTTCTGTGATCAGCAGGGTACTTTGGGAGAACTGAGAGGAGCTTCTTGTCCTGCTTTCTGTTCAGTTCACTTTCTAGAAATTCTCTTGAGCTCTACTTCATCTGCTCCAGCCACCTCCCTCAGTTCACCACTGCTCTGGTTTGGGTGACCTCTGGGCCATGGAGGAGGAGAGTTTTTCCCCTCCCCTGTTGACCTGCCTGCTGTGGCTGTGCTGGAACTGGGATGATTCACTTCTTAAAGAGTTTCTTACCTCTAGCTGGAAGAAAGCTTCCCAGCCAACATTTTCTGTGACACTTTTGGAGGAGTGGTTGATACACTGCATAATGATGCTGTCATTCAGAGACCTCAAGAGGCTGGAGGAACCTTGAGGTCCTTAGCAGGAACCTGAGGAAGGTGAGCAAGGGGAAATGCACAGCCCTACCCCTGGGCTTTGTTGGTGGCCCAGAGACTGGGAAGCAGCTTTGCAGAGAAGGACTGGGGGTCCTGGTTGACACCAAGTTGAACATGAGTCAGCAGCACAGAAGGCCAGCAGCATCCAGGGCTGCCTCTGGAAGAACATTGCCAGCAGGTCAATGCCAGCAAGGACATGATCCTTCCTTTCTGCTTGGCACATCTGGAATGCCCTGTACAGGGCTTCCCAGTATGAGAAACTTGACATTCAAAACCTGACAAGAGAACCTGCTTTACTTGACCTTGCTTGAGCTGGGCATTGGACTAGACAATCTCCAGAGATGCCTTCCAGCCTCAACCATCCTGTGAGTCTGTGGGATTTATTTTCCTCCTGTAAAGTTGGCTGGCATTTGTTTTGGGCAGAAACAAGTGATTGAAAGCTATTTAAAACTAATATAACTTAAGATAGTGCCTGATCTTATGCTCCTGCTAAAGGTGTAGCACATAGAGACAAGTCACTTCCATAGATTTATGTGTAGATTTACATAGAGACAAGTTCTAGGCATTCTGGCAGCATAAATATAGCAGATACTTCAGCAAGGAGGAAAATGCCACCTAACTGGTGGAGGAAGATGTCCCTGAGCACAGCCACAACCCATGAGCCCATGGTGAGTGATGAGTGATGAGGTCAGCTCTCTACTGAGTGACCTTTACTGTGGACTTCCATGTGTGAGTAGTTGTGGTAGCAGTGAAAATTATGCTTTCATGAATGTTTAAGTGATACAGGAGGTCCATTCAATTTTGCAAGACGACATTGAATCTCTGAATCCCATTTGGAATTGGGTAGCATCTTCTAAGCCTGAGTATTTTTGAAAACCCATTAAGAGTGATCAGTCCTCCAAACTTTACCACAAAACTACTTCATGCATTTTATACTACACTGTTGGACATTATATTGACTTGTTCTGCACACACCAGATTTTGCAGTAACAGATGAGAAAAAATTACTAAGTAGGTCTTTATTTGGATTTCCCAAATACATAAATTCTAAAATTTTATACAAATATGTGACTAAAATTCAGGCTGTATGTAGTTTTGGACATTTATTTGAAATGCATTTGTATATTTTAACATGTCTTGCATATTCAGATGCTTTCACCCTCCAACTCAGATGTTTAGAGCATTGAACCATTTTGGTGTAGTCTGTGTGGCCAGGGGAGCACTGTTTGGTACTTCAGGTATCTTTGCATGTTGGCAAAGCTCCCTGCTGTGAAGACTCAGGCCCCTGAACCTGCTTTGTCTTGTTTTTATGGATAACAGTGAAGCAATAACTATTTTAAAAATGGAGATGGTTCTATGTGAGTCACTGTTGCAACTCCTGTCTCAGGGAGAGCTCAGTGGTGTGCAGAGCTGAGCTTTGGTACCTCCAAGGCAGGTGCAGTTGGAGGTGTGGGGAAGCTTTTTGGAGAGGCTGCAGAACAGCCACTGAGCTGCCACTGCCAAGTGATTGCAAGTTCCTGATTGCAAGTGCTCTTGGTTTCTGCCTTGCCAAAAAAAAACCCCAAAACAAGAGGACCCCAAATTCAGGCAGAACTGAGGGCTCAGACATTTTACTGGCATGAAGAGACCCTTATGTCAGTCCTTGCTGTCCATGTCTTCATCCCTACACAGCACTGCCTGGGTCCCTCCAAATTCAGGCAGAACTGAGGGCTCAGACATTTTACTGGCATGAAGAGACCCTTATGTCAGTCCTTGCTGTCCATGTCTTCATCCCTACACAGCACTGCCTGGGTCCCTTCCCAGTGCTCTCATGGAGTAGGACACCCAGGGACCACACTAGGTCAAGGCAATGAGGGTCCCAGAGGGACTGAAGAGGAATGTGTGCCTGTAGAGTTGAAGGTACCCCTACTTTGCACTCCTCCCAGCTTCTGCACCAGACAGGGCTCCTCGGCCCTTTCTCTTCCTGTCTGGAAGAGTCCTGACCCTTCTTTCATCCTTCTTCCTTCTGTCTTACACTGCTGGGATCCAACCCCACCTTTTCTCTGTGTGGGAATGGGGCAGGATGGAGCTACCTGTGCTCAGCTCCTGCACACATGGCAGTGCCAGGGGTCCAACAGAGTAAGTACACACTGATGAGCCTGTGCTGGAGGAGATGGGGCTGCCCACATGGGACAGTGGGTGTTATCCTGGTCTTCTCTGTCCTTCCTGCCTTGCCAGGTGCCTTCAGACCTCCCTCAGGATTTGTTGGTCCAGCTCAGATCAGAGCACTACACCAGAGGACCCAGAAGGGACACAAAGCACTTTCCCCACCATTGATTAGCAGACTGGCTGTGCTCTTACCTCTCTTGGCAGCTCAGATAAGAAGCCAGGGGTATCAGAGTGGTGATTTTTTTGGCCATTTTCTGTAAACTCTTTACAAAGAAGCCTACAGTCAGTGTCCTTTCACTCCAGGCACTGCCTGTCTTACCTGCTCTGGGGCTGGTAGCCTCTGGCCCATTCTGTGACAAGTGTCTAAAGGCAGTGCAGACTTTTGGGACTAAAACCATCTCCAGGAGCTGACCCTGGCACTGTGACCTGCTGTGCAGTAGGAGAACAAAGCATTTGCTTCTGGCTTCATGGGGAAGAGTGGCTTGGGATGGCCTCAGGCCCTGTGTGCTAACCTGGCTGTGCCTTCCTCCCACAGGGAACGACCTCTTCCTGGTTGCAGTCCACGAGCTGGGGCATGCGCTGGGTCTGGAGCACTCCAATGACCCCAGTGCTATCATGGCTCCTTTCTACCAGTACATGGAAACACACAACTTCAAGCTGCCCCAGGATGACCTCCAAGGAATTCAGAAAATCTATGGTGAGCAACCCTATCTACTCCTCTAGTTACATCGAGTTTGAGCCTAGGGAGTGTTTTACAATTGGCCGCCACTTGCCTGCAGCTGATGGGCTGGATTTCCTGCCAAAGCTGAGTGGGGAGCTGTTTAAAGCCCTTGATCCAGGACTAAGTACCAGACGGCTGCGCCAGTCAGGATAACCAAACCTCTGTGATCCCACTGCTGCTCCATCCCTCACTGTGTCCCCAAATCAAGGAGCACTGCAAAGGGAAAAACAGGCTTTGCTGTACCCGAGGTTTGTCCATTAGGAACAACCAGTGCAAATAAACGGAAAGAATGCAAAGAGCCTGGAACGTCAAGGAAAGGTAAAAAGTATTTTTGCACTCATTTTTTTTCTCATTATATAGAAGGTAGGGAAAAAAGGTTGGATCTGCTTAGGGAGGACTTTGCTTCTTTCAATCTCTAGCTGAACGTATTGTACAGACTGTGCCACAAAGATACTGGGCTCAAGGAAAATAGGGAAAAGAAGACAGATTGTGGGAGAAAACCAAGGGGCTGTGGATGATGTGGTGGGATCATGCATATCAGGGTGTGAGGACAGGAATTTGCAGACTTACTGGCTGGAGATTCCAAGAGCAAAGAGAAATCCAGGTTTTAGGAGCTCAAGGGGAGACTGAGACTGAGACTAATAGACATTGTCTGTGGCAGCCTGTGGAAAACAGGTTTTGTCAAACATCCCTGATTTCGTTGTTTCTGGAAAGTACAAGTTTGACAGAGGTTACTTAATAAATCTAGCATAGAGCAGTTGTGCTATGTAGCCATGCAGCTGGAGTTAAATATTAGCTCCCAGAAGCAATTGAGCAGATACGGTATGAAAAAAATACTTGTAAGGTGGTTGTTATTGGGAAGCTGATGTTTCTGAGGGCTTGCTGCAGGGATTGGTAGCAGGTCTGACACAGGTCAACGTTTGCATCAGTGTTCTGCCAGTGAATTTGAAATTGCTGCTCATTGAATTTGTGCCAAGACCTGTAAGAGTCTAAAGCAGTGCAGCAAGATTTTAGAGGTCTCAACTATATCTCAGCTGTTTGGGTCAGATTTGGTGTTTGTTTTCTGTGACTGGATTGAGATTCATTTGTTTAAGTGCAGATGCCTGGAAAAGTCTTTTTCTGGGCTAATTTCTCTCACTTGTGAGGGCAATGGGAAAAACCAGGCATTTGTAGAGTGTAGAGTGCCTCAGTGTGAGGCAAATATCCAGGTAAGGTCCAACACATAAAATAAGATGGCTTGAACTACACCCAGGGGAACTCTCTCATTGGTGCATCTTCTTAATGATCGTTACCCGGTTGAAGTTGCATGGCAATTGTCCTATGGTATTGTTTAATTATGAATACTTTAACGTAGTACATGTTCTGGTGCTCAGGATAGCAGAGACTCTGGAGGGTTTTCAAATAAAGTGCTGGGGTAGTCAGTGTTGAACTTTCATTTAGTAATAATTTTCAAAAGCTGCCAAAATGTCATCGTGCTCTTTCCATTTTGAAATGTTGCTTTACTTCCTGTGAACTTTGACTAATCAGAAAGAAAACCCCCATAATTTATTGCAGACAGTGAAAGTACAATCAAGAAAAAAATCACTGGTTTCTCTGGTTTCAGACATGTTTTTGGAAAGGGAGCAGATAAGGAACTGACAGCCTTCCCATTCTTTTGGGGTTCAAACCAAGATCACCAGGGGCTAAGCTGGGACCAGCACACCCTGGAATGGGGCTCTGAGGCCTTTGAGGTGGAGTGGGATGGGGAGGGTGTTAGGGGTTGTAGAGATAACTCATCCTGTGGGGAGAAGAAAGAGCAGCTTCTGCAGCAGGACCTTTGCTTCCCCAGGTAGAGATTTCGGCCCTTAGTACAGAGTTACAGTCCAAAAAATAAAGTTGAATTTAAAATTAGGTTTTACTCTTATGGTTCACAAAGAAATTATGGAAAATGCAGGTGATGTTTCTCCCTGGAACTAAAGGTGAAAGAATAGAACCCTTCACCTGATCTTAAAGCTGAGGAGGGCCTGCTGAAATATCTTTCTTGTAGCTTTAACAGGAGCATTCAACTAATGCATTTTATTTCCACAGTGCCACTCTGCTTCATTGTGCCTTGGGAATGCCAAAAGCCCAACTGCCAGAGAACGTCTCCAAAACCCAAAATCTGCTTTCTTGCTGCTGCATTCTTTACAGTGCAGCAGCATGTGCTCAATATGTATTATTATTTAGGAACCTACTCTGCAAAGTCAGTCACGGAGCCACTGTCTTGCCTGTAGCATTTTTTAAAAATAGTTATAATTAAAATGTCTAGTTTTTCATTCCACTGAAGTTGCTAGAACAAAGAACAGAGGCTCTACTAAAGCTGAAGTCCATTTTGTCTCCTTCCTTTGAGAATGATGAATTTTAAATGTATTTCGTGTTGTATCTGTGTTTATCCATTAGAAAATAAATATGTCTAGATCTGTCATATAATTTGTTGAATTATTAACTTTTTTTCTGTTTAATTTATTTCAAAACTCACCCAAAGAGACAGTGAGTGATGTGAACTTTTGTTTTTGCTTCATGCTGATTAATATAAGGTCAATGTTTAAAATGTTACTTCCAGTTTTGAGCCACTGAGGACAAGGCCAGCAGCTCCCTGTGTGACAGAGCTGTAGCACAAGTCAGCAACATTCGTATCTCCTGAGAGTTGCTTCCTGCAGTATGTTCCTTGGCAAGACAAGGAAATAGCAGGACTCTTTTTTATGTGTGTTTTTCAGAAGGGTATCTCCCTCTATTCTTACGTGCCCGTGTCAAAAGTGACATGCCCAGGAAGGAATTAAACTGGAAATTGTATGAGTTTATAGGTCCCCTGGATATCCTGTTGAGTTGCCTCTTAACCTTGCTAGTGTTGAGGCCAGGGCTGCAGGGAGCTGCAGTGCAGGTGGAGAGAAGGGAGAGATGCTCAGCTGTGGCTGTGCCACAGAGCCTGAGCTGGTCACCCTGAGCAGCACTGGTCACCCTGTCCTGACAGGAGGATGCAGCAGGTGGTGCTCAGGCTTCTCCCAAGTAACAAGTGATGGGACAAGAGGAAACAGCCTCAAGTTGTGCCAGGGGAGTTTTAGGCTAGGTATAAGGGAAAATTTCTTCACTGAAAGAAAGGTGGTCAGGCATTTGAACAGGCTGCCCAGGGCAGTGGTGGAGGGATGGTGGCATCCCTGGAGGTATTCAGAAAACGTGTGTATGTGACACTTAGTGGCATGGTTTAGTAGTGGTCTTGGCAGTGCTGGGTAAAGGTTGGACTTGATCATCTCAGAGAGCTTTTCCAGCCTGAGTGATTCGGTGATTCCATGATTCTTCACGTCCAGCTCTCAGTACTGGTTTGCAGTGGGTGGTCAAGCAGCCTCTGTGACACTGCGTCTGGGGAGCAAAGGGCTTGACATGATGTGCAGAGACAACTGATATCCACAGGGCTGGTTAACCAGACCTTTACCTGCAGGGCCCTTTCAAAGCCTAAGGTCACAAAGGGGAGGTCTAATCACTCAAAGGTAGACCAGGTCCTTAAGCCTGGAGACCACCTCAAAGATCTGGGTCATCCTAAATCTCACTGAGGAAGTGTCAGCCTCACACATCGTTTGTGTAGCTCAAGAGAAGAGCTCCCTGCATGCTGCACCCCTGAGGGCTGAGGTCCAGGGTGGTCATGAAGCCACTCCAACCCCTCACCAAGGAACTGGACACCACCAGCCCTGACATCCAGGAACAGGGGATCAGCAGGGCACTGTCCATGAGCAAACAGGGCCTTCTACTGACTTTGTCCCTCCTGTGCAGCATGCACAGGTTCCATAACCTCCCTCCCCTTTTCCCAGTGTCAGCCATAGAGATCCTTTTGACCTACAGACCCTTGTGACCATCCCAGCTCCTTGTAAACTATGCTTATTCGTGAGATGGCTTGTGAGGGAACAGCGGGAAAACCTGGTGGAGAATTTCTGTGTGATGACACTGCACTGTGAGTGGGACTATCAGAGCAAGCTTTGTTGTCATGCAGGACCTGGAAATGTTCTCTGAAAATGTCCTCTTGGACATGGGGATGAAATAGAGCAATGTCCAAGACCTCATCTCTAGTAGCTGCCAGATTTGGGAGCTGTGGATCTGTGCCTCATGGTGCTATGGTCATAGGAGAAGAGGGGAAGGAAAATGCTTGGAAATCAGGAATCTGGAAGAATGTGCCCTGGTGCCACATCTCTTGCATGTTGCAGAGATACCAGGCCCCTTCTCTATGTTACATCACTTCCTTTACACCTTTCCTCCTGTCCACAGACTCTGTTGGACCCAGCAAGACCCAGACTCCACCTCTGGTGCACCAACAGAGCCTCACCTGCCATATGCCAGGTCTTCATTCCCATTCCTCTGAAACGCAGGGAGTAAGTGCCTGCTTCCTGGTGCTGTGATTGGGCTCCACCTGATACCTGGAGGACTCTGCCAAAGGGGAGGCTGAGAGGAGCCCATCTCTCTTGGGAGGTTTTTCAGCTGATGGAAAAACACTGGTGTATTTTGTGGCCGGGCAGGAAATACTTGTCTCATTCTACAGATCCTTCTGAGTGTAGGAAAATGTTCTGTTTTGCAGTGGAGATGTTAGGT
Organism: Lichenostomus cassidix; assembly: GCF_008360975.1. Taxonomy (NCBI): domain Eukaryota; kingdom Metazoa; phylum Chordata; class Aves; order Passeriformes; family Meliphagidae; genus Lichenostomus; species Lichenostomus cassidix. The sequence goes on along the minus strand of NC_139500.1, from coordinate 12,973,916 downwards.
TTCTGAAAGTTTTTCCAGAAGGAAATGGGAGCATCTTGCAGAGTCCCAACCTCTCATCATTTACCTGCCTAGCCTGGGAGTTTTTGATCCAATTTTCTGGCACCTAAAGCAGAGAACCCAAGTGCAAGGTGAATCACCTTATTCCAGAGCCCAGGAGAGCATTCCCTTTGCTCTAAGCCAAGGATGCCTGCCATGGATGCTTCTCTCCCAGGTGAATGCTCTATCACCTGGCGGGTAGTTGTCATTCAGAGGAGAATGTCTGTGTGAGAAGGGCTTGAAAAACCCTTCCTGCCACCCAGTGATGATCACAGGGGCCTTAACTGCCCATCCATCGTTCTGTGGGTGCTGGGGCTTGTCCTGCACTGTGGCAAGGACCAAGGCTAACTGGGACAGCTGAATTCACTTCAGCCCTGAAGGCTGAGTGCAGAAGTGCAAAGTGCTCTGTGCATCAGTTTATCGAGTGAGTGAGGGAAAGGAGTCCTTCCTGCACTTGGAGTTTTGTGGCCAACCTCTAGCCCCTGAGGCAGCTTGTTAGCAGCTACCTCGTGTGGTGTGAGCGGTGGCCTCTCTGCACTGCCCTGGAGCCTGCAGAGCAGCTAGGTGGGCTTCTCTGGCTCTCGTTGGCTCCCTTGGATCATAGGCTTTGATTTGAAGCCGAGGAGCCTTGCCTGTGTACGTGGACAGCTGGTTTGGTGCTGCAGAGACACACAGGCAGCTCAGCTTTTTGCAACCAAAACCCTCCTGTGTGTTATTCAAACCATGACTGTAGTCTGGAGGATAGTTTTCTTCTTGGAGTGAATATTAAGAAGAGAGGGAGAGGCCCTTGTTTGCAAGTGGATCATTCTCTCCCATGACCTGACCCAAAGCCTCCTCTGTGCTGGCAAGCTCGGGGAGCTGCTGGCTGGGACGCACTGAGCCAGGAAGGTGCCGAGCCTCCAGGCAGGTGCTGTGCAGTTGAGGGGAACACTCTGTCAATAGCCAGGAGGACAGTACAATTATATTTTGTCCTCAACTATCGACACAGTGGCTCCTAAATTACTCCTCTCTCTGTGTTATCTTCACAGGTCACCTTGATATTCAGATGGTCTGCGACAGAGGAAGCATGAAGGGAGGAGGCTAAGTGCCAGTGGTGGAAGTCACACGCTGAAGGTGATCTGCTGTGACCCAAAAGCTTTCTGACATTCTTTGCATTGGTTCTGACAGAGAGGAAGAAACTCTTCTTCTCCACGTAGTGTCTGTAAAGTCCCAGCAAGTTGCTTCCCTCCAGAATGTAGATTTTCCAGCTCCTGGAGATTTCTTACCTGCTTCCCATGTGGAAGTGGCTGCAGGGTCAGTCCCAGCGGTGGGCTTTGCCCTGGTGCTTGGATCACACATGATAACTAGGTGACTGGGTTTAGGCCCAGTTGCAGACCCATGCAATAACCTCTCTCACTTAGGTTTTTTCTAATTTGATTTTATTCCTGTCTGATTCTCTGAACTTGCTTGGAGGTGTAGTAACAGAGGATGTGATTTGTGTGTGATGCTGCCCTGTTATAGCACTGTGGGTGTTATCAGTCCCTGTATTAAACACCAGTGCCAGCACCTCTAAAGTGACTCTTTGTTCACACACTCATCTCTGCCACTGGTAAACCTGTTCCATCCTGCCTTGGATGTTTTGGAGGCAGGTTTCTGTGATGGGAGTCTGGAAATAGGAATGACAGGTGAGCATCCCTAATGGATGGGCTCTTCTCATTCTGCTTTGTGCTCTGCAATGCCTTAGGTCTTATGAGAGAGCATCTTTCTCCACCAGTGGACAGTCTGTGCTTTTGCTTCCCATCCCCATAACTGTACACCAAATTCTGCCTGAGTAGCACTTGGACCTGAGGATTTCCATATTTTCTGTGTACTCCTCTGCTCTTTGCACGTGCACAGCTGTAGGATCATCTCCTGCCTTTAGCCATACTCAGTGATTGAGTGAAGGCAGCAATTAAAAATAAAAAGGCAATCTATGTAAGCATGAGAGGAGACAAGCCTTCAATCAGAATAAATTAGAAGGCCTGGGTTATAAAAACAAAAAAAAAAGGAGTGAAAGATAGCAAGGAAACATCCATGGCTGACAGGGAAAGACAGTAAGAGGAGTATTTGAAGTGAAATGAAAAAGTCTGTATCCAAGCAAGTTGCAGACAACCCGCAGCATGTGTGGGAAGCCTTGCCAAGGCCAGGTCTCTCTCCAGAGCAGTGTGCCAACTCTGGTTTGGCCACGGCCATCAGTGAGTAAGTACAGGGCCAGCTTCCCTTGTTGGGCCTGACTTGGGATCTCTCGCCACTGTTCTAGCAAACCTTTTCCTTAATGCAAATCCCTGGTTCATCTGAATCCTTGCTGCTTGGCACCATCCTGACTGGCTGTGCACAACTACTTCTGCTGTGCCAGTTCTCTGCCTGCTGCTTCAGTGGCATTTTAGGGCTAATTAAAACCTTTACATTGGTCCCCTGGGTTGCAGGTGCTGTTTGAACTTTCCTCTTCTCCACAGATGACTGTGACAGGCCTTGGGCACTGAAGGTGAACAGGGGAGATGTACAAGACTTCTGTTCTGCAGCGGAGCAGGGCAGGCTGTGACTGGGAACATGAATGGTCCTCCCTAACTTGTGCAGAAACAGTAAATTAGTAACTCCAGTCATGCATGATGTTAAATTTCCATCATAATAAGTATAATACTGTAGTCCCTATTCTGCACCTTATTGTCAGATTCTGTGTGTGTCAGATTTTCTGTGTCCAGTGGGTCTTTGGGACCCATCAGACACATTCATCAATTTTTTTTTTTTAGATATTACTCACCCTTTTTTTCTGTTAAAGGAGAGGGAAAAGGAATTAATGTCATGTCATCATCTTACTGTTCATGGTCATCTCTGGTGACAGAAATGCATCTCTGGTTTGGTCAGTGCATGGCAGTGTTTGCCCCCTGCAAAGGGGAAGGAATGACAAACTACACCTCTGTTGTGTTTTTGCAGCAATGGGCTATAGCTCACCCTTGTGCCAGGCTGTTGCCAGGGGAATCCTATCAGGCAGGACAGGCATTAGAGGTTTTCCAGTGTTATTTACAGCCATATACCCTCAAAGCCATGGGGAAGGCTGCACAGGAGGGAGAGGGTTGTGCTGCTCTTTAATGAGTGACTGCAGTGCGCAGTGAATCACCAAATCCCTTGCTTAGATCTCAGTCAAGGCTTCCCTTCCCTGAGGCAAGCATTTCCATCTTCACTGAGCATGTAAATTGTTGGTTTTCAGAATTCATTGACTTGGGTTCTATCACTGGCAGGAAGTGCCATTTTTGACGTCCAAAACTGGTTGTTAACTTCCTGCTCCTTTAGTTTTCCCAGGCAGGAGCTGAACACTGCTCCCCCCTCCCATGTGAACAAACCAGAACCCTGGCTGTCTTTGTGCAGGGTCTGTCTGGGGCTTCTTGGCCCACTCCCAGCCCTTCCTGTGCATGTGCCACTGCACCAACTCAGTCCTGCCCTCAGGAACTTTCCAGTCTGCACAGACCCAGCTGACCTGCTGCCCTTGGGGAGGTGCCTTTGCTTCACACCACAGAAAGGTGGGGGTGTGTGAGCAGACAGTGTCAGTGGCTGCCAGCAAGAATAGCAGCAGCACATGTGGAGATCCAGCAGTTCATAGGGATGGTGTGAAGTAAATCAGGTGATTCAGACACCCACTTTGTATATATTTTGAGGAAGGAGGTGGTTTTGTGGGTCAGCTCTTGCTGTGCCCTGTGGTGCCTGTTTGCAGCTGCAGCATCCTGGATGTGCTCCAGAAATGCATCTTCATGTTTAGCTTGGTCCAAAAAGGATGTATTTAATGAACTTGAGTGTGACTAAAAGCACAGCAATTGCAAAGGACTGGGCCTGTCTCCAAAAGCACCTCCTGAGCTGCACTGCAGTGCTGCTGTGGATGTGCCCACCCTGCCTGGTCCAGCCCTGCTTCTCCTGTCACAGGCCCTCTCTGGAGACCTTGGCTGCATCTCATCTGGGGAAAATCCACAGGTCTCTAGTGGAAGCAGTATCAGAGTTAGGAAATTCTATGGTCAGCTAAAATACTGGGCACTGACCAGATAAGAATGGAGGGGATGAGAAATACGCAGTATCAGGATAATATTTGTATCCATTTCATAAAAGGGTGATCATCAACAGAGAAATCCTCATCTAAAGTATTTCTGTGAGTGATATTTGATGTCTTTTATTAAAGCTCTGGAATAAAGTAAATAAAAATAGTTGCTAATAACTGCACATAGCACAAAACATCACATTACAATAAGTGGCTTTGAAGAAACACAGTCATACATTTGAAAAGCTTTAGAGAAGAGGTGTAAGTCTCAAGAGCTTAAAACCAAAAGCCATGGCCACAACAGACCAAAGGAATTGCTCTATTTAGATCATTAAGGAGAATCTTAAAAATATCCCCATCAAGGTCTATAAATGATTAAATGTTGAAACACTAGAGATAAGAAAGAAAACACTGAATGTAAAGCTGCACAAACTCAGGCAGTGGGTAAGACAGACTTTAGGTGTGACAGGGCTTAATAATTAGAGCAGTTTACTGTGCATTATACAGGATTTTCTATACAGGATTTTCTATGCTAGAAATCTGGAAAATGGGCTGTATCTGCCCTGGAAACACTGGGCTCATCACAGGACTCAGTGGTTGAGGTTTCTGACCTGGTACTGCAGGCAGTTGGACTTTACCATCCAAGTGGTACTTTCTGAACATAATATCCATGAAATCTGCACACGAGATTCTTCCTGTTACATCCTTATTAACAATGAGTGTGGTGGCTTTCTCTGATGGCTTCTTTTTCATTAGCTGTGAGGATTTTCATTGACCCAGTCATCCTTTCAGGACATGTTAAGCATTCATCCATTTTAGGAACCATTTGAAAATTGAATATTTAAGAATTAAGCTGCCATGGGGACTTGGGCACCAAACCATCATTTTAGGCTGCATAATTAAAAATGTTTGTCTGCAAAAGTCCTAACCCACAGATGTGTGGCCTCCAAGGGTACCTCAATCCTTCCTCATAAATCCATTGCTGGCTCTGGGCAGGTGCCCAGCCTGGGGTGACTCTTCCAGGCTGTGAGGATGAGCCTTGTCCAGGGCCAGTGTTCACCCCCAGCTGGGGTGCAGCACCTTGGCCCCAAACAGTGACACTGAAACAGCCCCCATGACAGCAGCCCCCATACCGCCCACAGGTGGGGTTTGTCCTGCAGGCTCAGAATGAAATTGAAACCATGCAAATAAACTGCAAATAAACTATCTTCAGATCTCAAGCTCACCAAAATCCCTTGCTCTAGTAGCCTTCTGTTTATTGCCATATTAACTTGTGGCCTTCTCTGAGAAGCAACAAGAAATGTGTGAGTGAGGTTTTGTCACTAACTGTAAATGAAAACATCCTTTGGCACAGGCAGCTTAAGACCTCTGCTCCAGTCTAACTCACTTGTATTTTCATAGCTCTGTGCATTCCTGCAGCCTTGTCAGATCCCACAGCTGAGTTGGGGAAGGATGGAAAGGGAGAGCTGTGCTGGGAGGGCATCACTTGAGTGGGATAAGGTCCCTTGTCACAGCTGTTCATCAGGGAGTTCTGAAAGCGCAGATTGGTAAAGTACTCCCTGCAGTTCCCCTTACAATGTAGCATTGGTTTTCACACCCTAACTTTTTTTCTGGTTTTCCTTTGGTTTTTAGGGTTTTTTTGTTGCCTTTTTTTTATGGTTTACTAAACATTTCTACTTAAGGTTTACCACCTTTCATTTCAGTTGGGAGTGTGACTGATGTGGTTTCTCCTTCCTTTTAGCTCCAGCCTCCTTGGGAAGACCTACAGAAACATTCTGGCATTTCTTCAGTTCTTATCACTCATCTGTTTTGGAATAGCTTTCACTTGTGGATGCATCTTGTTTTGCTTCTAGGGAATGAGCTCTGCATCAGGAGTATGTAAATCCCTGGCAGTGCTGTCTGTCCAGCCCGGAGCCTTTTAAAACTTATAGAAAAACCAAGCTTGTCCACTTGCTAAATATATTCCTTTTCACTTCTAGGTCCTCCTATCGAGCCCCTGGAGCCAACCAGGCCTTTACCAACTCTTCCTGTTCGCAGAATTCACTCCACTTCGGAAAGAAAACATGAGAGACAGCCACGACCTCCCAGTCCTCCTCTGGGTGACAGGCCAGCTCTCCCTGGCTCCAAACCAAACATCTGTGATGGCAACTTTAACACTGTGGCCCTCTTTAGAGGAGAAATGTTTGTTTTCAAGGTACTAAGAATTCCTGCTTACCTATGAGTCTTCCCTTAATTTTATTGCTGGAGAAGGTTTATAGAAGTACTTGGTAGATTTGAAATGCCTATGAAAATAGCTCTGTTCCCGTGAGGGTGATGACTGAGCAATATGGGAAGGAAGTGTAAGCAGATTGGCTCTGTTATATTTGGAAACAGTGCTTGGTGGGATTTACAAAATGCCCAGGCAGCCTGTGCTCCAAAATGTGGAACTGGGTGCCTTGGCAGGGAATTCAGACACCAGCAAACCTGAGAGGATCCACCTGTAAAGCCAGGAAACAATACCAGTACCTAACCATGGTTCACCATTGAATCCTAGAGTGGTTTAGGTTGGAAGGGACCTTAAAGACCATCTTGTTCTACCCCCTGCCATGGACAGAGACATTTTCCACTAGACCAAGCCCCATCCAAGCTGTCCTGAAACACTTCCAGGGATGGGACAGCTTCTCTGGAAACAAGCCTCATTGTCTCAGAGGTGACATGGGTGGCACTGGGGCTTTGGGAGCACTCAGACTTCCTTGTAAACTACGGCCAGGGAGGAGGGAGAGGCTTTGCTCAATAACCCATTAGAGTGCCTTGAATATGGACATCCATGATCCCATTTCCAAAATACCAGTAGCTTTCACTCTGCCAATGGGTGTGAATTGTGTAGGGGGACATATTGGAGGTCATTAAATGGACAAACCACCTCAGTTGCAGAAGACTCCTGAACTGAAACTAGATGAAGGTTGGGATAGTATCTGGGAGAAGTCTCAGGTTCTGTCCTGCTTGTGCTCATCCTTGAACATCCTCTGCAGCTTTAACTGATGATCTCATATCTAGAGGGATATTTCATAACTCCTTGATGCCTTTAGACCTTGTGTGTTCCACACAGTCACCAGGTAATGTTCAGGCTGTCTGGCTTTCCTGGGCTCTGAGAGTCTTTAGCTGTACTAGGACAAGTGTGGCATCTGAGTGACAAGACATGCAGAGGTCACAGTGCTTACAACTGTGAACTCACTTTCCCCTGCTCCTTTTCTCTCTCCTTCTTTCCACCCTTTTTCACAGCACCATCAATCAACATCTCCCCCTTCAGGCTGCTATCTTCCCCTGACAGCACTTCCCACACTGGAGACAGTGTTGGGCTGGGTTGGAGCTGTCACCTGGAGCTTGACTTGTGTCTGTAGTGGTTACGGGGCCTAGGCAGGGATTAGCAGTGCTGGATGCTGGAGCCAGCCAGGTCTGTCTGCAAGATAAAAATATTCAGTCTCAAGAGGCTTCTGGTTTCCTCAGGATCGCTGGTTCTGGCGTCTGCGCAACAACCGGGTGCAGGAGGGCTATCCCATGCAGATTGAGCAGTTCTGGAAGGGCCTCCCTGCAAAGATCGACGCAGCCTATGAGCGCTCTGATGGCAAATTCGTTTTCTTCAAAGGTACAGTACAGTACGGTTCAGTACAAGCCAACCACTCCTGCATCACCTCAGGCTGCTTTTATGGCATGCAAATGGTGAAAACAGGTACACTGCACCCTTGTCCCTTTCCAAGGGGGCACTTCAAGCAGCCACTGATCCTTAAAATACAGTTCAATGTGTGCTGGCCTTGCCAAGAGAATCTCTGTAGAGTTAGTATCACTTAGGGGAAGGTGGCTTTCATGTGATAGCAGGAAACAGCTCCTGTTTCCCATGGAGTGTCACTCTCCTGCCTATCTCCTTGAACACCTTTTACCAGGGCATTGAGGCCTCTCCAGGTGCAGGGCACCCCCAAAACTCATTTCTGAACAGTTGTCTCCTAAAGAGACAAAGTGACCAACCTTGTGCTGGGGCCCACTTTAGCTCCTCGTATTGTGACAGAGTCTGAACAGGATCCTGTAACTTGAGAGCAAGTTGAGAGCCAGGAAAGATGGCTGGGAAACAGGGCCAGTACAAAAACACAGTACCTGAGCTTCTGAATTTGTCTGCAGCTTCAGTACCTCAGCTTTCTAAACTGTATTAAAACTTGGGAGAAATGTCTGAAAAGCTTGTGGTGATCAACACCTCAGCCTGAGCCAGGGATGGCAGACAGGGGTGTGAGAAGTCTTTGAAATCATGACTGGCTTGAGAAGGTAAATGGGAAAGGGTCGTTCAAGAGCTCTTCCAAAACAAGAGCTGAGGAGCAGCAGATAAAATAAGGTTTCAGATTCAAAATGGAGGAGCAGGTTACAGTTAAGCCTGGAAGCCCTCAACATGCTGTTGTTCACTGAGATTGGTTTAGGTTCATATTGCTTCAACTACTAACCAGGCCAATCTGTTTTTGTTTGTGTCCCCACTCCCCTCTAGGAGATAAGTACTGGGTTTTTAAGGAAGTGACAGCAGAGCCAGGCTACCCTCACAGCCTGGTGGAGCTGGGGAACTGCCTGCCCCGGGAAGGCATCGACACGGCGCTGCGCTGGGAGCCTGTGGGCAAAACCTACTTCTTCAAAGGGGACAGGTACTGGAGGTACAACGAGGACAAGAGAGCAACGGACCCAGGATACCCAAAGCCCATCACCGTGTGGAGAGGAATCCCTCAGGCTCCTCAGGGGGCTTTCATCAGCAAGGAAGGCTGTATGTGTCTACAGTCATTATCCCTGTTAGATTGGTGACAGCTGGTCTCTGCTGGGAGCTGGAAGGTTGGGTGTGGGGTGTTTTGAGTATTTCCTGATCCACGAATCGAGTCTCAGAAGCCCTGGGGTCACCTGGGCTTTGTGAGCAGCAGCAGTCTGAGATCCTTCCTGACCCTCATCCCAATCCACACACCTCCTCAGCTGGTAAACCACATATCACAATCCATTTCTGAGGGAATGGGACTTCTTCTGCCACAACAGACCCTCCCTTACTTTTCCTGGGCTCCGGTTCCAGGGATGCTGGAACTTACATTTCCTCCTAATTTACCTGTAGTGAGCTCAGGCTCTCTGTTAAAGGCTCCAACCTCTGATGTTAGCAGTTAGCCTTGAAGTTACACTCTCAGTCAGGGCTTGGACCTCCAGAGGCTCCTTCCCACACATATCTTTCTCTGATTTGAAGATTTCCTTCTCTTCCACTTAGGGAAAGAGCCTACAGAAGGGGCATGTGCCACTGAGGCTGTGTTCAAATCTGGAGCTGTGGTGTGAGAAAAGGGCTGTAGGGCTGGCCCAGGCTGGAGGACAGCAGTGAGAGCCAGCCAAGCTAGGGAACAGAGCAGGACACCTAACAGTTTCACCACTGCTCCCTTCTGTTCTTTTTTTTTTTTCCTAATAACTTGAGAGTCGTAAAATAAGTCATCTGGGGAGAGGGAGATACTTCAGACAACATGTAGCATAAAGCATGACCCTTTTATTAGCGGCACGACAACACTACTCCTTAACACAGGCCAAGTCTTTGGGATTCTGTGGCCAAAAGGACTCATCTTACTCAGCATTTGCTCCCTCAGGCTGGGTGAACAGAAACCTGGTGTTCTTCCAAACCCTGTTACACTCAGGCACACACTGGCACTCTGCAGATGAAGTTAATCACTTGGTAATGATGAGCACATATTTACAGATGCTTTAGTACAAAATAACTCACTGTGGAACCCTTCCTTTAAAGTTAGTAGGGTTTTCTTTTTTGATTCCCAGCTTGTCTTGGTGAGGGGATATGGTGTTCCATGGGCAATGTTGAACACATAAGCCAGGGTTATAGCTTCTCCTTTAAATCCCAGCTCCAAAACCACCTTCACTTTCCAATGGCTTGGGAATGCCGTGGATAAATGTGTTTTATTGACCCAGATAGTGGATAAATGTGTTTTATTGACCCAGATAGTGGCCAGCTTCAGTCGTCCAGGCTCCCTTAATGTCCTCCCACAAGCACAGCTCATCAACCAGAAATAGTGAGAAATACTCTTTGTTTTGTCTCCTAGTTTACACCTACTTTTACAAAGGGAAGGAGTACTGGAAGTTTGATAACCAGAGGCTGAGCGTGGAGCCAGGCTACCCCAGGTCGATCCTCAAGGACTGGATGGGCTGTAACCAGAAGGATGTTGAGCGGAGCAAGGACCGGCGCCTCCCGCACGACGACGTGGATATCATGGTGACAATAAACGACATGCCCAGCACCGTCAATGCCATCGCAGTGGTGATCCCCTGCATCCTGTCTCTGTGTATCCTTGTCCTGGTATACACAATCTTCCAGTTTAAAAACAAAGAGGTGCAGCAAAATGTTGTGTACTACAAAAGACCTGTCCAGGAATGGGTATGACACAGCCCGCTGCACATTTCAACTCATCGAGCTGATGAGGACTATGGACACACAAAAAAAAGAGGAAAAAAATGCATTGAAAAGCCTACCAAACAAAACTACTTCAGTGACCTACAAGTTTTGGACAGCCTGGGATGGAAATAAGCAGGAAAACTGGAAAAAATACAGGCAGGCAGCCTTGCAGTGTGGAGCCTCTTTCCTTCGTGCTGCCTTGGTCACCTGCCGGTCGTGGTGCCATCCACCGGCTCGCTCTGCCAGCACCAGTCTTCGAGACAGGTTTCAACTGATCTGGGAAACTTCCTTCAGTTCCCTGCACCAGTGCTCCCTGTTAAACCCAGCATTCTCCAGTGTAGCTAAATCACCTGAACAGAACCATTTTTTTAATAGCTGTCTCATAAATGAATTAAGATCACGAAATCTATGAACAAGAACAATTTCAGTGTCATAAGCAGAAGACATTCTGATGCTGAACCATTCTAAAAGATCTTCTTAGTTTATTACAAAATCCAGGGATCTACCTGGATATGATTTTCCAATACCTGCTGGTCAGATGTTTTGTACATTCATAACTAATCAACGCTGCCACTCAGCACAGTGCACGAGGAACCACTGAGCACTCAAAGAGGTACCGGAGTGCGGAGCAGAAGCTCGAGAAGCACCAAACCAGACATCAAGCAACATCAAGCCCTAGACTGGGACAATCCGAAGACATAGTAATTGGGTCTAAAAAAAAATAATGGTTTTTGTTTTGGGAGCCACTCATGAAAGAAATACCTAAATGTCATGTAAGTTGGTTTAAGCTCCCACCAGCAAGAACCCATGAACCAATGGTTACCAAAATACTGGGAATGTGTATAGACGCAGACTGCACTCTGCCCGTTAAGATACTGGGAAAAGATGAGTTGTTGTTCCGTGGCATGTGTAACTAGATTGTGGAATTTGTATGTTGGCTTTCAGGAGAATGGAAATGTTTGTTTGGAGTGAGGTTGTCGTTATATTTTGCTGAAATAATCAAGGTACAGTAAGAATTAGGCCTGTTTATAAAACTAAATCCAACCCCTGTAGATGTTACAAACATTGTATGCCTTCAAAATTTGGGATTTTTTTTTGTTTCTCTCACTTCTTCACAGGCAAATATTTGGCAAGGACTAAAGGAAGCATGCCACACAGTAGAATGAGTTTTCCATGTTTGACAGAGCCATAAAAATCAGGTAAAGGCAAAAAAAATACCTTAACTTTCAGGTAGTGACTTCCCATAGGTCTCTTCCTAGAACAGTAGCTCCTGCTTGTCCCTCTTACAGTTGTGAGTGGTTCAGGACGTTGTGCCCTAACCACAAACTTTTGATTTTCATGTTGATGCTGGTATTTTTACCATATTGAATAAGAGTGGAAGTCTCTTGCAGTGCAGTGTAATGGTGAAGTCCAGCATTGTACAGTAGTGCCATCCATGTCAGCATAGGAGTTGCTTTGCCTGCTCACCATGGGGAACAGGTGATTAACCTAAGCCCTCTGCCTATAACTGATTTTTTTTCAGTGCAATGGAAGTGCAATGCACAGAATATCCACTTAGTATAGAAAAAGTACAGCTTTATAATGTCAGCTCTGAAAAAAACCCCAAGAATGACAAACACGCTAAAACTATTCCTAATTACAGTGAGGAACGAAGCAGCAGAGAGATCGTTAGCATTCTGGATTGCCTAATTAGTGCTCAAATATTTCTCTGGTGAAGCAGGATAGACACATAGATTCATCTGGTGAAGCCCACTAGGACTGCATTAACACGTGGTCTCAAACTGTATTTTGTCCTTCATAACTGATTTCCATAGCCAAGCTGTTTATTGTGTTTAAACATAAACTATTACCAACATATTACAAAGTAAGTGAGAAGCTCGTAGATGCGAAACTTTGAACTGTAGTGACAAAACGTGCTAACGTCTCATGATGGGTGAAGGAGTGCGAAGGACCAAACGAAATCAGAGCTACTGATCAGACACCCCCACGCTACTCCGCGTTGCTCTGTGTACCAGAGGTGTGGTGGGACACACACCACAGACGCCACAGCCACATGGCACCTCGGTCTCATCTGTACGCTGCCATCTCGCCGGGACTGCGACAGCCCAAACCTTTGAGCAACTTCCAACAGCCATCATTAAAAAAAAATAAATTAAAAAAAAAAACTTACAACAGAGAGCAATGCCTGGGTTTGTTTATGTTTTGTCCTCCCCCCGCCCCGCCCCAAAGGTAGGTTATTGGCCTGTCGAAGGAACGAGGTGTTCAGGCAGCGCAGTGCCAGGGTGGGTGGGCAGGAGGCTGAGCTGTGTGCCCAGCGTGGCTGCAGCAAGGCAAGCTGCTGCCCTGGGCTGCCAAAACCTAACTTCAGCTGCTGCTCCACAGAGCCACAGAAACACCTCGGGGCCTTTTCTACCTGCCCTGTACTGGTTCCTGGGGCAGGTATGTATTTGCTTTTCCGGGGGTGAGGTATTCCGGGAGGTGTTCAACGAGTGAGAACAGCCCTCTGCAGCCACAGGGGGCTGCAGGGGGATGAGCAGCTTCTCTCCAGCACAACCCCATTCATTATCATCTCTGTTTTGCTAAGATCAGCCCCTGGGCAGCCCTGGCTCTGGGGCACAAACATCGCGTTTTGTGTAAGTTTCACAATCCCCACCCCCGAGCTCTTTGCTGGGATCCTGTGCTGTGCTGCAGAAGCACCAGCCTGAGCAGTGGGGGATGGACTCGCTGCCCATCAGCCTGGCCAGAGCTCTGTGTGGGCAGGGGCTGTGTTCCAGCTCCTGTCCAGAAATGCAGGACACATTGTTCCCACGGGGGAGCAGGGATCGGCAGTGCTAATTCAACTCCCACGAACAAAAGGCTGTTGTAGGTGTGTTCCTGTGATCCTGCTCTGCAGCCCAGGGAGTTTGACAGCCCAGGGACCCTAGCACACCCTGGATGAGCTGCCAGACACACTCACTATACTGCACTCAATATCCTATTTGATTTTTCTCCAGTTTTTTACTACTTTGAATAATTTCATCACCATCATTCAGGCTCTTTGTCCCAGGAAATTTAGACATTTGCTGGAATACATGATCACTACATTAATCAAAGTTGGTCCTCCACCAAGATTAATTATTCCTAACTTATAATTAGTTATTAAACCTCAAGATCTCCCACCTCACACCACAAGGACTCGGAGGTTTAAAAACCTTTGTAAAGGATCCTGACAAAAGTTTTTAGCCATTAAAGCACACACAGCTAACACCCCAACACCTCACTGAACCCAGAGTTGTTAGACTTCCATTTCTCCCTCAAAAGTTCTGGACAGCTTTCCTCCATCCTGTCACATTCATCTCAGGGCTTGATTCCAGCACCTCTCATAGTATCACCTATTTGTCCAGCACCTTTATTTCCTCAGATCCTTCCTGCAACCCTTCCTAGCACCTGAAGTCACATGTTGCCTTCCACTGCCTGATGGCAAAAGTGCCATGTGGCTTTAGCCATGGTATGTAACCCACAGCTTTGTAGCTCAGCAATTTCATTTTTAAGAATCCTGAGAACTCATAGGAGCAACACCCAGGACAAATTGTATGTCTGGGGACATAAAATTTGATTTCATTGACCATTCCTTAACACCTCTTAGTATCAGCACTGAGCACCTTGGAGATGAAAGCACATGAAAAGGATCAGTCAGGTGTCGACACTGCTTGTGCCCCACGCTGCAATGCCAAGGGCCTGTCACCTGGAGTCCTTCACCTGGGCTGTCATTCCCCCTTGCTGTGGCACACTGCTGTGGCACATTGCTGTGCTCAGCCTCCTCCTCACTGCCCTGCTCCTGCCAGCTCTGGCACTGTGAGGCAGAATCTCAGGGGAAGTAATGGGCAGCAGCATGAGAATTTCATTCCTCCTTCCCCTGGCTTCTTTTGGAGTTTTTGAGTTTACAGAAGACCCAAAATTTAACGTAGATGAGCATTACCCCAAAATACATATTTACAGAAACACTTCACAACCACGGTGCAACACTTGCAGATGAGATGATCTACACATAATGCTCAGGATAAAGGTGCATCATGGATTTACAGCTAATGCTGCTTTGGGCTGTTTGGGCTTTCTTTTCCTAATTAGCTCCAGACATCGTTTGCTTTCTTTCATTATACAGACCTTCCATCAGGAATGTGCTCATGTACTGCTCAGGGTTCACCACTATGGGGTGAAATTTGGATTCTTAACCACAACGTGCTTCACTTCACACTCAGCTGCACCGAGTTTACCTTTCTAGCCAGTCCTCATCCTGTCTAGTCAGCCAGTATGGGCAAAATACTGTGTGAATCCACTGCATTTCCTAAACCAGACACATTAACGCTGAACGTTGTGACTCCCAGCATAGCTCCCTGTCAAACACCTGGGAAATGCCACCAGTTACTTTTTCCCCCGTCCCCAGCCATGTAAGAGGGCTTCCCTCATTCCATGGGATCACTCACCCAAGGTCCCTAAATGCCTTTGGCACAAAAACCTGCCAAATGTCTTTTGAAAATACAGCACTAGAAGAGACCTTCCCCGTATCCCTGCAGACTCTTTAAAGAACTGAACAGGTTTTCTGTGACACAACCTGCCATTGAAACACCACATCTATTCTTATGATCCTTGGTTCTAAATCCATTCTTCATTATAGTTTTTCCTTGTACACAGGCCCATCTCACTAGTTCAGAATTCCCACAGACCCATGTTTAGAACAATTGTCACATTTGCTCCACCCAAGAGCTGAGCCCTGTGAGGTGGCCAAAGGAAAGCAGCTTCTCACTTTAAATATTGAGACAGGCTGAGAGAAGGAGACCTGGAGTTAGTGCCAAGACGTGTTGCATGGTATGAGGGGGCTGATAACTGACCAGAGATGATCAAAGTAATCTTTATTTTAAAGTTTAAGGAGCAACCTTTTATCAGCCACGTTTTACAAAGCCTTCCCTGAACATCCACACAGTAAAACAAAAATGGAAATTTACTCAATTTTCTACAAAGCCCAAAGCACCTGGGTGAAAAGAGCTCTGCCTGCATGCCCCTCAGGTCATCATTCCTCAAGAGAACCCAGCTGAGAGCAAGGCAGCTGTGTGGAGACAAGTGAGAGCTTCCTCTTACCCTCAGGATGGGAAATGGTGGCACTTCTATGCCTTCAGTGCACCCTTAATGAGCAAGAAGGAAAGCAACTGAAATGAGCTATCACTGAGCAACACTCGTGTAGAAAGAAATTACTATCTTGTGCCCAAAAGTAGCACCTGCAGCCGCTTTTCATCCAGGCAGAGCCCTTCATGAGGAAGCTCCCAAATCTGTACTTTCTGACTGACTGAAGTGACTGCTTAGAACCGTGTTATTTAACCTTTATCCCCAAGGTGATGAGGTGGCTCAAATCTGTTGGGATTTGCTGACTTCTAAGGGTTTCCCACTGTAGGAGGTGAACTCCTGGAGGACAAATTAAGCCCACTGGCAACAATCTGCCCTTTGGGAAGCAATGTGCCCCCTTGTAGGAAGCAGCACAGGTGACACCAGATCAAGCACTGCTCCAGGGACTCCCACACTGTGGTTAAAGGCCCTTGGCCTGACTTAAAAACTCCAGTTTTGATCCAAGCTGATCACTTCAGAACCACCATCCGGTGGCAACAGGTCCAAGTCAAGGCAAAAGAGCAGGTGATGACTTTTGAATGATTTTGTGGCAAGTAAACTACTGTACTTTTGGTACTGGACATACAAAGGAGTCTTATGGGTACCTAGAGCAGAAACACCACTTGAGCAGGAGTGAGGAAAGACAGGGCAGTCAGTGTATGTAGTGCCAAAAGAAACTGCTGTGCAGCAGGACACTGGTGCAAGACTTAAGGCAAAATAATCTCTAGTGATCAATATCCAAGAGCAACAGGAGTAAATATTGTGGGGTAATTTGAGGGGCTCAGTTGGCATGACAAAACCAGAAAGCAGAGCTGAAGAACTGAGCAAAGGGATAGAGAGCATTCCTTATTCGTTTCTTATGCATGTTATTTGTCAGTTTTTGTGATAACAGTTTACAAAAGATGACAAAAAGATGGTTTTGTAGCCTCTCCCTTGGGCCAGGCCTGCAGAAACTTCCTCAGAAGGTCTGGATGTCTGTGATCCATAGTGTGGCTCAACACTTCACTCCTTAGGAGCTTTCTGGGAAGTAGTAACCAATACTGCTCATGTCAGGCTAAAAGACAAAACAGAAAGAAGGTTTAGCAGCACCACAGAGTGCAGAAGGCATTTCAAAACACAAGTCAGTTCTCACCCTCCAACTACAAAGATCCAGAAGAAATTTGGCTTCCTAGAAAAGGACCTAGGAAACAAGGGAAGCAGATGTTGCAGCTGCTAACAGCCAGCCACAAGAACAGACCTATCAGGCTGGCAAGGGCAAAATACACACTCAGCTTGGCCCAGGCAATAATCAACAGCTCAGAGCAGGTTTAATTATGGCTCTGATATGTTGAGACATCAAGACTTTGTACCCAAACTGTAATGGAGCAAAGAATTTTTAAAAGGTTCTCCACTAAAGGAATTCCTTAGGCCATAAACAATTCCCAGATTGTGGCTGAGAACTCAGCCAAGTTAAAATGCTCAGGTAGTTCAGGAACACACTTTAGCACCACATCAATGGTTCTCAGAGTTGTAACCCAAAGCCCAAATGCAGTTCCCACAGGATATTCATCTACACTGATGCCTATTTGTAATAACATTTGCTTATATAAAAACATCTGCATACATTAATGAAGGGGGAAGGTCCCATATCATTACCACTCCAGGCAGAAAACAAAACCTGTCTCACATTAAAAAGAAACTTGAACACAGCCTTTAACAAGAAGGCTAAAGAAAAATTCAAGTTAGCAGTTTTAAATATAAGAGGCTAAAAGCAGCAGCAGCTGACAAGTTCCACAGGCTTTTTGCTCCATTAGTGGTTGTAGCAAGCACTGGAAATAACATTTGAATAACTACAGCAATCAAAAGCCAAGATGACAAGCAAAATCACTGGTATTTAAACTTTTAAAATAAGATGTAAAAAAACCCCCTCCATTCATGTCATAGTTGAGCACTGAACAGCTAAGAAAGAAAATCTGAAAGCTGAAACAGATGTTACGTCTCACAAAAAGGATTCTCGTTGCAACAAAACATTCTATAACCCATCGAGTAACTGCTGCCTGTAACCAACAACAGGGGAGAGGAAGTAGAAAAAAGGTAATTAAAAAAGACAAATCAACAGTGAAACCAGCTGCTTTGTCATAAAATCTTGGCTATTCTGACCGTGATTCTGCCCGGAGGTGGATCCTCCCTACCTGTCAATCAGGGAATCCCTCATGTTGGTGGCGATGGTGCTTGGCTGAGCCTCGTTGAGCCTGAAGATGCTCTCGATGACGGAGAGCTCGGTGCTGGTGGTGTCCAGCCCGCAGAAGGCACACCAGTCGTTGACCACCATCCCTGCCGCGATCACCTCGCTGCCGCGGTTCACCGTCCCAGCCTGCCAGGGACACAGCAGCAGTGAGCAGCAGCTGGCACAGCACAGCTCCTCACACAGCCCTGGCACAGGCCTTTACTGGAGGGCTCAGCTCACACCGCTGAAAAGATGAACTCTGCCACCAGCCAAGTACTGAAGGTGTCAGAAAAATGATGAATGAACAGCCTTTACTCTCTGGTGAGAGACTGGTGTGGCACTCAGTGAAATAGAACCCAATAAGCAGGAAGGGTAACAGCATTCACACATCCAACTGAGCAGACATTGGAGTTTCTTACTTAATCTTTTCAAACACTGGCTTCAGCCAAACCACAAACAGCTCCACATTCTGTATCTGCACAACTTGCACACTCAGCAGAACTACATTTCATAAGGCAGCTAAAAGCACTAAGCAGCTTATTCAGACTCAAGAAACACAGGAAATTGTCTTGGAAGACTTGGTTCCAAGACGTGAGTCTTCTCCTCACGTCCACTCAGAATCACTTCACAGAGAAACAGTATCTGGGAGCCCCTGAGCTGCACAAACATTGGAACTGGGCTGGGAGGGAATGGGAAGGGCAAACACAATCCCACAAATGCCTTACCACAAGTGGGACTTGCAGCAAAGAAGATAGTTCATCCTGGTCATCGATGGAAGTTTTGGGGTGCACAATTCCTCCTTGGTTACTAAAAACACAGTAACTTCCTACCAGCACCTGGTCTGCTACTGTTTGTCTGAAAACCTCCACCTTCAGCACATCTGCCAAGATCTCTTCTGTCTCCTGCAAACAGGAAGAGGACAAAGCTTTCAGCTAAACTGTGTTGTGGAGTGGGAAGTCAAGCCATTCCTGCACACAACTGTCAGCTGGGAGCCTCCCACACTGCACAACCCATTGCAACCCAGCCACGATAACACATAAAGCCAAGCTCCAGTTTCCAGTTTCCTGTGTCACCATAAACACAGCCTCGTGCCTTTGCTGAGAAATGCCCAAACCCCACCCTTCTGTTGGCAGTACGTCACCTGTGTCCATTCCCAGTCCTCTTTGGTCCCAAACCCCTGGGACAAAATTGTCTTATCCTTCTCATATCTTTAACAACTTCCTTCCTCTCCCTCCAGGTTTCACTGTGAATTATTTTGATTTCTCTCTTTCTGGCCATCTTACTTTACTTTCCACACTTATTAAAAACACGTTATATTGAAATGCCATCTTCCATCCCCTTATTTTACTTTCCCCTCTGCACTCCTAACACCAAGTCCCATTTCTTGATCACCTTTGGCACAAGCTAAAAGCAAACACTGTCAGGACCTGCAGACACACAACACATCTCTCTCAATGTTTTTAAGATATCAGTTCTCAGATGTGAAATAGGAGTGACTCTGTCTCCTCTGCCCTTATTTTAAACTCTCATACAAGGCCCTTCTATTTCTCTTTCCCTGTAATCATGCATATCCATAGCCTCTTTCAGCTATGACAGACTCTGGCTCACTCAGCTGTTGTAACTCCTCCTGTGGTCCTCACTGCACTCTTCCTTACGCTCTTTATTACACCCTTGGACACTCTAATTCACTCCATTTTACACACCCAAAGCAAACTGCACCCAATGATCACTTAATCACAGAATGGTTTGGGTTGGAGGGACCTTAAAACTCATCTTGTTTCACCCTCTGCCATGGCAGGGACAGTTTCCACTATCCCAGGTTGCTCCAAGCCCCATCCAACATGGCCTTGGACACTGCCAGGGATCCAGGGGCAGCCACAGCTTCTCTGGGCACCCTGTGCCAGGGCCTGCCCAGCCTCACAGGGAAGCACTTCTTCCCAATATCCCATTCAACACTGCTCTCTGCCAGCAGGGAGCCATTGTCCCTTGTCCTGTCCCATGATACACATCCACCTGCTACTCCTTCCCTTCTCCACAGCACATTCACCACAGCTGAGCCAGAGGGAACAATTCCAGCCGCAGCCTGGGCAGCATTTCCCAGCCCCACTCTGCATGTGGAAGTGTCCCAGAGCCCCATACCCTGTCCAGATCTGGGTGAACCAGAGCCACGTAGTCGTTGCAGGTGGTGACGTTGCCCAGAGCCGAGAGCCGCTCCTCCACCCGCTGGATCCGCACGGAATCCGGGAGGCTGTTCCGGATGTGCTGCAGCTCTTGGTCTGTCGTGCTGCTCGGGACCAGCAGCCCGTGTCTGTTCCCTAAATTGACACAAGAAAATAGAATAAAAACAATGTTTCCACAGGCCACCCTGGCATTTCCCTCTGCTCAACTCAAGGGCCTGAGTTGCCCTTGCTCTGTGTGTTCCTTCCAAGCCCAGAGCTCAGCCCAGGAGGTTGAAAAATAACCAGCACACGGGAAAGGAAACACCAGGCTGAAGCACAGAGTGTGGGTGAATGGCACTGTCTTTATCCCTTCTCTCTTCCAACAGGACTAAAGTAAGTCCAAGGTGCTGGATGAGACATTTTACAAGGAACTCCCCGTGCAGATGCCATTTGCCCCACAAAAGGCCCAGGTGCTGCTGTGATACGAGTACTGATCAGTTAAAGGAACAAATAAGCAAGAAGCTGGTCTGACTCATGGGTCTCACATGCCAGAGACACATGAAAGACTTTCCCCTGAGGTCACATTCGGTAATGCCTCCCCCTGCCCAGGCCCTGCCCGCCCCCGGGCCGGCCCTGGGCAACAGCAGAGCCTGCCTAGCCCCGAGAGCCAACACTCCCCCACCCGGCTCCCTGGCGAGTCTCTGCTTCCCACGTCCTTCATAGAATCAGCCAGGCCGGAAAAGACCTTTGAGATCATCTTTCCGCCTCCTCCCTCACACACCTGAGGCATTAAAACAACCCTCGAGAGCGAGAGGCACTGCCCCACGGGCTCCTCGGCACGGCTCGACCCCAGTGCGGCTCCGACCGACCCCCTGACCCTTCCCAGTGTCCCCCGGCGCCTCCCGGGCCCCTCCCGCCCCACGTACCCACACACATCCTGCCGATGATGCGACAGCCGGCGATGGACGCGTGAACCACCGGGATGGTCCCGAAGAGCTCCCCCTCGAACACGCTGCAAGGAGAAAGCGGCGTCAGGGCACCGCGGGCCGGGCAGGGCAGGGCCGGGCAGGGCAGGGCAGGGCAGGGCCGGGCAGGGCAGGGCAGGGCCGGGCAGGGCAGGGCCGGGCAGGGTAGGGTAGGGCAGGGCCGGGCAGGGTAGGGCAGGGCCGGGCAGGGCAGGGCCGGGCAGGGCAGGGCCGGGCAGGGCAGGGCCGGGTAGGGCCGGGCAGGGCAGGGCCGGGTAGGGCCGGGCAGGGCAGGGCCGGGCAGGGCAGGGCCGGGTAGGGCCGGGCAGGGCAGGGCCGGGCAGGGCAGGGCCGGGTAGGGCCGGGCAGGGCAGGGCCGGCCTCCCCTCACCTGTAGAAGTTCTCGGAGCCGCCGATGGCCACGAGGCAGTAGGCGTTGGTGAGCTTGGCGAAACAGCCCAGCTCGTTGTTGTTCTCGAAGCTGGCGCGGACCGCCATGGCAGGAACGGGAATGCGAGCGGGGCCGGGAATGGAGCCGGGAACGGGACTAAGAATTGAGGCCAGGAACGGGAATGGGAACGCAGCTGGGTCCGCGAAGGAGGCCGGAACGGGACTGAGAATGGGTGGAGAGCGGGAATGGGCGGGCTCGGGGTCGGGAAGGAGGCTGGACGGGGAATGGAGCCGGGAACAGGAACGGGCCGCGGTGGCTCCGAACGCCTCCGCCGGAACCACGAGGTGCCGCCGCTTCCGCTTCCGGCGGGGAGGCACGCCGGGCAGAGAGGCGCCGGCCGCGCTGGTTGTGGACAGCGCCCCCAAGCGGCTGGGAGGTGCGAGTGCGCAGGGCGCGCCGCCATGAGGGGAGCGGGGCTGGGAGCTGCGCGGGCCTTGCTGAGGGACCGAGCGGGACCGGGAGCTGCCCAGGAGGGACCAGCCCGTGGCGGCAGCAGCGCCCCAGGCACCGCTCGCCAGCCGCCCCCGCCGGCTGGGGGCCCTGTGGGCCACGAGCCGTCCCCCTGTGCTCCGATCCCACCTGGGGCTGAGCTCGCCGGGTTTCCCCGCAGCCTGGAGTGGCCGCCACGGGCCCGGTGCGGCATTCTGTCCCTGTGCCCGTGCCAGGTGCTCCATCGCTGCCCCTGTGTCTGTACGAGGTGTGCTGGGATTGTCCCTGCCGTTGTGCCGATGCCAGGTGTGCTATGGTTGTTCTGTGCCAAGTGTCCCATCACTCTCCCTGTGCCTGAGGCCGCTGCTCCAGAGCTGCCCCTGTCCCTGTGTGCCAGCTGCTCCATCACTGTCCCTGGCCCTGGCCACCGTGGGCCACCCCCATCTGTGTACAGCCCCAGCCCATGCCTCGATGCTCCCCAGGTGCTGGCACTGTCCCTGTCCCAGCATGAGCCATGCCTGACCACCACCTCTGTGCTGACACTGGTGGTGAAGGACAGCAGACGTGCCACCTGTGTGCTGACAGGCCACCCGTGACCCAGGTGCCACCTGAGTGGCTCACTTCTGTTTAAGGGCCACCTGTGTCAGCTGTCACCAGTGCTGGGGTGTGCCCCAGGAGCAGCCCCCACCTGTGTGCTGACACCACTGATGCACCAGTGTCACCTGTGTGCTGGCCATGTGCCCAGACATGTCCCTGTCCCCTCCTGGGCACAGCTCAGCACCATGGGGCTCTGGCCACTCTCCCTGCTCAATCCCCACCAGGACCCAACACAACTTTTCCCAGCAGAACAACTCCTTTATTTTTCACATTTCCCTGCCTTTGGCCATTTCATTTTCACCACATGGATACAGGGAAGGGAATTGCTCAGCACGGAGGGAACCTAGACTCACCCTGAACACCTCAGTGGCCAGTTTCCAGCTCTAGCAATGTAGAAATAGTTTTTTCCCAAATGGGTAAAAAGAATGTGGATTCTGTTTATGTGCTTTTATCCCTCCTGCCCCAATCATCTAATTGAAAATTTGAGCTGTAGTGGCTAAGCTCATCTGAATCAGTCATCTACATAGATTAGACACCTTTTAACAGGAACAAGACTAATTTGCCACCTGTGTTTTGATTTCAAGCCCTAGGCGTGATGATTGGTGGGGAAAAGCAACCCCTGGAAAATCAGACCAGAGGCTGTCTCGAGGCCCAGGTCAGAGTTCGAACCGACTGTGTATGTGTTTGGATTTTAGCTTGTTGTACTTGGTGATCAGGTCCAGCTTGCTGTGCCCCAGAGTCATTCTCTTCTCTGCCCCATATGCACTGTTCTTTTCCAGCAGCACGTCCTCTGGGAACTTGTCATAGCAAGGCACTACGGACTTTTTATCCCGTTTGAGGTGGTTGTATGGGGTGAACAGGTCAAAATGGCTGTGTCCAGGGCTCTGTCTCTTTTCCACCCCATAAAACACGTTCTTATTTTCAGCTGGCAGCTCCCCGGAGGTGGCCACAGGCTCTCTCTGCTTCAGACTTGTCCCATTGCTCCCAGTACCCTCTGACAGGGACTGCAGTGGCTGCCCTGCTCTCGGTGGGGAGCAGTGGTTGCTGTTGGCCTTAGTGTCCCCCTGATAACCAGGTTTGTTGGAGGAAGGCTCTGGCTGTAGGAATGTCCTTGCTATTATGAGGTTTGATTTGGGATATGAGGCAGGGGTGGGTTTATTTGGAGGACTGTTTGCTGAGTCTGGTGGTTCTTCTTGCTGTTTAGGGCAAGTGGGCTTCAGGAATGTGTCTTCCTTCCCTTTCTTATTGCCAGAATCAGAGCTGGAATCTTGCTTTTCCTGGTGTGCACTGCAGCTGGAGTTTTTCATAAAGGGAGACACTTTTATGCTCCTGATGCTTACATTGGAAAGGCTGCTGGAGGGGCTCAGGGTCTCAGTATCATTCCCCTGAGTGGGTTTTAAAAGGTAGTTGTCAACTTTTGAGGTATTCCAAGAAGAGAGACATGTCCCGGGATCTGGCACACAGAAGCTGGTGACTGCTCTGGACTCTGCATACAGGAACCGGAATTCCTTGTCAAACTCTGCAACAATTTGCCCACGAAAGTGGGTCACCAGGCCAGTGTGGACTTGGCTGCAAAGCCAGGTGAAACTGCAGGAAAAGAAATGAAACACATGTAACTTGAGTTCAGAGTGCCAAAATGCCTAGCATGGATTTTAACATTCCAGTGATGGGGTGCTCAGTTTGTGTTGTTAAAACTTTCTCTAAGTAGGCAGGTGTGAGATTGTTAATGGAGATAAATGTACTCATCACATAATTACAAAAGAACAACCCTAAACTGGTTGTTTAATTTCAGCTGAAGGTCCCCTGCTCTTCCCTTGCCTTGGCAGGAGCTGTGTTCTCATGTCCTGACATGTGCCATACATGATGGGCTTGAAGGAGCCACGTGGGCAGGCAGGAAATGAGGAGTGGACATCCTGGGCACTGCCTTGAGGAGCAGAGGTCTCCAGAGACCACAGGAATACCTCAGGAAGGCTGATGATGCTTTCTATAAGCATTGCTGTGGGATTCCCAAATGCATTAGAAGTTTATCCTTGGTTCAGTAAGTCCAGTCCCTGCTGTCACAGTTCGGTGTTTTAGGATCTTTTCTGGGAGCTTATCATATTCCACTTTAAAACCAATCTGGGTTTGCCCTATCTGGGGAAAAACGTCCCTTAATTGCCACTCTGCAAATTTTCCTTATCTGTTTAACTCTACTGCTTTTTTGTGCCCAACTGTAACCTAATCAGTTATTCCCCAATATAGCTACAGATTGTAACCACATTTCTTGTCTTAATCCTCATTTCCCTAGATTAAACAGGGAAGTTCCTCTCCAGAGTGGGATCCCCAGGCTCCTGGTTATCCCAAGTCATCAGCTGCTTCTTTATTCTTGCTGCAGTCAAACCAGACCAGCAGATGAAATCTGGTCAAATAAACTAGAATCTTCAGGGGTGGCAGTACTAGCTTAGGGCTGTGTTATCAGCTGCTAAAGCAAGACACTGATTCTAAAGAGCAGGATAAAAGGACAGGAGCTTCAGGAGAGTAATTGGCATGGGAGATTATATTCTCAAGTAAATGTCATTTCAGAACAAGACACTGGCACTGTGTTTTAGTACCTCATCAATGTTTAGCTTACAAGACAGTTAATTGGGAACTTTTAGTAGGAAACTCACCTCCTGGCTTGTCCCTGAGCACTGTGCAGTTGTTATAGGTCAGACTGGTGTTTAGTATGTTTACTAGCAGCAGACACACACCAAGGAGTAACATAAAATGAAAAAAATGCTCTGCTGCTTCATATCAAACCACATAAATTAGGTAATAATGAAGAAGCAGTAGAAGAGTGAAAAGATCTTTGTGGGTGGCATGAAGAGTACTCAGAAATATTATCCTGGAGGCTCAAAGCAAATGCATTCCTTCACATAGATATCAGGGGGGGAAAACCAAACCAGAAACTAGTTGGGATGGCTAAATGGCAGAGGAGAAGCTCCTAAATCCAGAGAGACCATCTTTGATAAAGGCTGGGTCACACATTGCAAAAGGTGAAAGAAGAAATATTCAGCTCTTTTTGAAGCACGTGGTGCATGTGTAGCAGGAGTGTTCAGATAATTCCTCTGCATCCCTTTATTGTACAGGAGCTTGGGCAGGTGGTAGGGCTGAACCCCTCTTTATACAGAACATAAGGGAGGATCAGTCTCCTGTTGAGATCGCTGTAGAAGAGATTAGAAAACATCAACAGAGCAGATACCAGCGACTGGGCAGGAGCAGGGAACCCTGAGAGCACCAAGGGAATGCCAGGATGAAATAGCTCAGCTCCTAACCAGGCTGTGCTATCTCCCTCTTGAAAGGGCCCTGGCTGTCAGGGGGATGGGAGGCTCCTAATGTGATATAATGTTTTTAATGTTCCAGACCATTAAGTCTCACAACTGCACAGAACAAATTAGATATAAGTTGTGTAGATACACACGTTAGTAGACACTCTTCTAAAGAATACAATTAATGGCCATATAGGAAATATGAGATAGTAGGAAAAGCAGCTTTGGCAAAGGAATGTTATCTCTCAAAAAGCCCTGAGAGTTCTTTGAAGAAATCCAGGAGTCCAGACGGGGGAGATTTCATGGATCAACACTGTCAAAGGCGTCTGTCCCAGGGCACTTCCTGGCTCCCAGAAGTGCTGGTGGCCACATTGTCACAGCCCTTCCCCTGCTGCACAAGAGAGCCTGCTTGGAGGGGCAGCCTTGCACTCCTCACCCTGTGAGTGTGGGCTCCTGAACTATTATCTAGGGGGAGTATGCTGCTATCGTGCCCCTCATCCCTGTGTGCCCAGCCTGGCACCGCTGCTGCCAGCAGACCTGGAAACAGAGCTGAGCAAGTGGTCCTGTTTGCTCTTGCCATTCTGGCAAGTTTCATGTCTCAGACTCAGATCTTCTGGTGGGTACATCACATTGTACCTGTCCATCAAGGCCTCTGGCCCCACATTTGCAGAGGTGAGCAACAGGTCTTGTTTATGTTTTCCTTCCCTCCCTGGACAAAGTGACTTCCACCTTTTGTCTTCTCCCGATGCACCCAGCCATCTCCTCTCACCCATGGGAACTGCCCTTCCCCCTGTGAGGGGCAAGCACTCCCCTGGCCTTATGACTGTCCCTGCCACTGATGCCTCTCATGGCTCTTTCCCCAGTCCAGGCATTCCTTTGTCACAGTTTCCCATGCTGCTCCAATGGACTCCTGCTCACTCTGTGTCATGATAGGATCTGGAAAGAATCATCCAAGTCCCCTGGTGGCACAGCCCTCCTTGCCACTGTACAGATTTCCACGATGGGAAACAACATGAGTCTTGCCAGCCATGGCTACTCCCATCGCTACAAAGTGATAAAGGTCTTTTGTTCCATGACTGGCATGGAGGAAGTAGCCAGGGAACGATTTCTGGTATAAAAATCAGGCATTGAATGAAGTTCAGAGGTTACAAATCGAATACAGACAAGAAGAGGTACCTCCTTGCTCAACACAAACACCCAGGTGGGCTTTGGAGCTCCTCCTCCTGCAGGCCACCATGGATGCTAAAAGTTCATGGGAGATTCTAAGACCGGTAGGATTTTCCTGACTTTTTTTTCCCCCATAACAAACTGCTGCTCACAGCAGTTCTGGATCACCCTGGGGCACAAAGGACTCTGGCAGAGGATGGCTATACGATAGAATCCCTTCCCTGTCCTGCTTTTAGGCTTTCCAGGAGCGGTGCAGCTCAGCCCTTGGCCGGGAGATGGAGGTGCAGCATCACCTCCGGGAGCTGGGGGACACCAGTCTGTCCTCGCAGCACCCCCTCCCCGGGGCTCTGGCGTGGGCCGAGCAGGAGTGGGAAGAGCACCTTCTGGTGTTCCAAAAGTGTCTGTCTCAGCAGCATTTTCGACACCCAGATTAGTTCCCTGCATGTCCCCTGTACAGCCCTGCTCTGCTGTATGGTCACAGCGGCCTTTCCCCGGCTGTTTGCACAGATGACTCCAGATCTCCACACTCAGTCTCTCTGCTTCAGCTCTTTCCAACAGATGAGATGCCAATTTTTTGCTTCTTTCAATAGTTTCTCAAACTCATTTTTATTGCTCTTCTGTCACTTGGGCTGTCACAAAGCCATTCTTTCCATATGCAAGACAAATTTCTATGTTTTGTTTTTGCTCATGGCTAAATGCATGTAGCACATAACACTCATTACTAGATCTTTCATTTCAAGTGACATTTTCTTTGATAAGGTGACAACAACCTGCCTTTATTGCAGCAAGCTCTTTTAGCTTGCTCTGAACACACTTGAAATAATTTCCACTCCTTGATTTTCATCTTCAATTTGATCCAAACCAGTGCAATGTATTCAGCTAATTTGGGCACCCATGTCTGTTATCTCTTATTTCTTATTCATCCTTCCAGCAG
This sequence comes from Lichenostomus cassidix, assembly GCF_008360975.1. Classification (NCBI taxonomy): domain Eukaryota; kingdom Metazoa; phylum Chordata; class Aves; order Passeriformes; family Meliphagidae; genus Lichenostomus; species Lichenostomus cassidix. The sequence goes on along the minus strand of NC_139500.1, from coordinate 12,946,074 downwards.
ACCTTGTCTCTTTCTCCTAGATTCACTTTTCATTTACCTGAGGACTTGCTCCACCCTGCTTTGGTGTACCCAGCAAGGCTGTACGTAACTCATCTCCTGGCAATATCACTGCACTGCTCTGTGTGTCACCTGGGGTTCCCTTGCTGATGCTTTGTACTTCCCACTCCTTACGCACTCACTTCCTGCTTAATTAGAATTTCTTTCTTGAGGTGACTCCTCATCAAGCTAGATCTGGAACTCCCTCTTCAAAGCTCTTTCCTGTTGCTTGGGCCATGGATACCTGGGAGTATAAGCACCTTTCTTTGAAATAAATTCCAAGCTTCCTCCAGCTTCAAACCCATATAGTTTTATCTGTCCATTGCCAAACACTTCTGTACTTCTGTTTTATTTCTCCTGAAGCCATGTGCAGAGCTTTTGTACTTCTGTAGACTTTTGCCTCTCGTTTCTCGGTTTCAGCTGCTGTCAGCTTCAACCCCAAATCGTGAGTCTCTCACTATAGCTCTGAGAGCTATAAACACCAAGCTCCTTCCTCTCTGTGCCCATGGCATGACACACACCGATACCATGACCATCTTTCACTTTGAGCTGAGACGTTTCATCTCTAAGGCGACTCAAACAGCCACATAACTGCTCTCAGGCTGACAATACCAGCTTCTTTCTCTGGTTCTAGCCTGGCAAATATTTATTCTTCTTTTCCTGTTTAAGATCCTGTTTAGCTCTAGCCCCTATTTGCCCTTGGGCTCCTCTCACCTGCTGAACCAGTAAATACCTTAAATGCTCAAATAAACACCCTATTTCTTCTAGTGCCCAGAATAATCCTAAATAGCTAGATAATTACATTTAAGATTTTGGATTATTGCTTGCCTAGGTACCTCAATCTATTTTTCCCTTCATTTAGAAGAAATATAAAGTTAAACATTTAATCAATATACACATAAGAGTTGAAGTATCTAAAGTCGTTTGCTTACAGTTGTTTAAGATAAGAACAGTGAGCTTGGTTTTCATACTTAGAAAACGTTGCAAAATATGCTTGATCCATACCAATGGGCAGCAGCATATCAGAATAAATTAAAGAATCATAGAATCACAGAACACCCAGAGTGGGAAGGGACCTCAAAGATCATCCAGTCCAGCCCCTGTCCCTGCACAGACACACCAACAATCCCACCCTGTGCATCCCTGGCACTGCTGTCCAAACGATCCTGGAGCTCTGGCAGCCTCAGGCTGTGACCATTGCCTGGGGAGCCTGGGCAGTGCCAGCACCCTCTGGGGGAAGAACCTTTTCCTGATCTCCTACCTAAACCCCCCAACACAGCTCCATGTTTTTCTTGTTGTATGAATGAATAAAACCTGTGGAAGCAGAAAGACGGTTGAACTATTTCTGCATATTTAGGTCCTTTTCTTCATTGCTCATCTCCTTGTTGCAGAGCTGCCTGACTGCAGTAACCCAATGGATAGCAGAATGCAGTGGATTGCTACAGGCCAAAGCTGGGATGTGTAGAATGCCACACAGTTTGGGATCACACACTTCACTTTAAAAACAAATGCAAGGAAACTGTACTCTGATTAAATGGCAGGATGAAAATCAGTGACACTTGGGTAAGGAATTAGAATCAATGGAGAACATTTGAACAAATAAAGATGTGTTTAGAAAAGTGCACAGTGGCTGTACTAGGAACTTTCCAAGCAGAGTGCTGATGGTAAATAAGCCACTTTGAAGGGAAGCTGAGAGACTAAGAAGGCAGAGAGCAGAGGGATAAAGGGAGATTCTGCCAGTTCAATGGGGGCCAGTATGAGGAGGGTTGCTGAAACTGCATTTTAGACACTATAAAAGACCACTCTTTGGAGAAATTAACCAGAAAACCAACGAAAGGAGAAATAACATTACCAGTTCACAGAGTTTCTTTGGAAAGGCCACTCAGCAAAAAATAGCCATGACCTACCCATATCAAATATTCTTTTAGGACCAAAATAATCCACAGCACTAATACTTAACTTCAAAGAGAAAATGAGGAATGCTATTAAAAAGAAATTTAAAAGAGTAACTAAAAAGGTTAAATGCTTGAGATGGCAGGAAGATTGTTTAAAGATGCTATATTAGAGTCTCAGAGAAAATGTACTTATCAAAATAAAGACATTTTAAACCATCAAAAAAACTCACCATAGTTAAGAGGTGCATTAAACAAAAATATTTAAGCAAACAGCCTTCAGAAACTGGAAGTTAGCGACTTTCCAATTATTAACCAGGGAATAACCTGTTATTTAATATTGAACATAGTAGCAGAGGAATGGAAAGTATTAAATGTGAAAGAGAGCTCTTTTAAAGAGCTCCTGGAAAACAAACCAGCCAGTCTTATTTCCATACTGAACAAACTGGTAGAAGCAAACAGAGAGTAAAATGATTAGATGCCTAAATAACTATAATCATAATGCTGAAGACTCAGCTTGTTTTTGTGGAAGGAAGCCATGCCTCAAAAGCCTCTTGCAGATCTTTGAAGGGGGCAGCAAGCACACAGATGTGCTTGACGTATCAAACTCGAACTTTCAAAGAGATTTTGACATGGTCATTCAGCAAAGACCATTTTATGTTGTTAGAAAAATTAAGTGATCATGGAGTACATACAAAGGAAGGTCTTTTTGAAAAGTTGCAGCTGATTAAAGATACAAACACTAGCAATAGTTTTAATTTATCCACTGGAAACCCACAAGTTTTGTGCTGGGATCAGTGCTGTTCGACATATTGAGTAAAATCCTTAAAAACTGTAGAAACTCTCTATGTCAGAGCTTATGGCAAAATTATTGTGGCTCAAAAGAAAACTGGAACATCAGAAGCTGCAAGAAGACCTTATGGTAAAGGGGGAATATGAGACAAAATGATGGACAATTAAATATCAATAAATTCAGACTCGGGATACAAGAAATGACTGAAAATCCAAGGGTACTTCACCTGGAGAAGAGATATTCACATGAGAGACTAAAATGGAAGAGGACAAAATCATGGATGCAAATTAAGAAAGTAAATAGAAAACACTGATTTTTGGGGGCATCAAATATAATTATCTAACAGTAGGTCTGCTGTAAACACCACAGATCACTTCTACACACAAAACATAAATTAAACTCTATAACCCATTGCCAGAGGGTATCATGGAGGCCAAACATGGTGGGAAAGAGTCTCCTATGGCAAAATGAACATAGACAGGTATATACAACATAAAACCCTGGAGTTCTGAATCCTCCTCTGATCCTTGCACACAGCATTTTTGAGCTGCAAAACCTGCTGCTGAGTAAGAACACTCGTACCCTCATTCCTGTATCATCCCGAGACATCCCTGGATCCACCCTGGATCTTTGGCTTTACTCAGTAACTGTTCTCATCCTTTGCATCTGGCTTTCCCATCTGCAGGGACAGTTCTCTAAATATCTCCTATACAGGTTGCACTATACCCAGGAGCAGACTTCCTCAGTTTCTGCTGTGGAAGTGTTTCTGACAACTGTTGAACCAATTCCTAGAGAACAGACTGTTTCTGTTAGTCCAGAACATCCTGTGCTTACTGGGACAGCACAGAATCAGATATAAGACCCTATTCAACTGAAATATTATTTTCCAGAATTCCAGAAGTTTCAGCTCTGCAGGGATCTCTAGACAGAGAGCACATGGGAGCCCCCAGTCCCTGTCCAGAATGGCACAGGGAGGAACTGACTCAGAGAGCTGCACCTGCATTTTGGCCTGACTCTGGGCCACAGGGAAATCAGATGTTCCTCCAGCTGTGTAGTTCAATGCAGCTGACACATGCTCAGCTTTAGCCATTCAGAGATGAGTGGTCCAGTTATGTAATCCCTGCCCCTGCAGCCAATGGAGATGGATAGAGGGAATTAAAAGATGTGTAGATGTGACATGGGTTAGTTGTGGGCTTGGCAGTGCTGAGAGAACAGTTGGAATCAAGTGTCTTTGAAGGCTTTTCCAACCTAACCAATTCCATGATTCTGGTGTCTCCAGGCCATGATTCTCTCCATTGTTTTTCAATGTCATAGGAAGGTCAAAATACTACCAGACACTGCTCTCCATGTTGTTTACACAGAGATTTGACACAACCAGTTTCAACCAGGCACTTCCATTTTTCATTCATTTTGCCAGAGTTTGATGAGGTGAGACCTCCACTCTCAGACACAATTAACTCAACACCAGAGGAGAAGGTGCAGCTTGAAGCTGCTGATGAGGACACCGGTAGCCTGAGGGTCCAGCATGTGCTCAGGGAGATGGAAAGAGAGAGAAAGGGAGAGGGAGAGCAGTGTTTAAGGAGATCTGGTGGAAGGAGAATAAAAGTATTTCTAGGGCACCAAATTCAGAGAAGTACCAGAGCAGGCTGTCCTGAGGAGCTGCACTGTTTGTGAAAGATAATATGATGTGCAACAGTGTGAAAATACTGTGGGTGAGATCTGCAGGTGGAAGATTAACTAAATAGATTCTAGTAATAAAAATATAGCACAAGAACATTAGTCCTGACCCTCTGATTAGAAGTGTGACGGTAAACAGTCGATCCATCTGTTCAGATCACAGAGATCACAGAGACTGGAAAATTAGGATGGGCAGCAATAGTGGGAGACTTCATCCACTCACACACATACAGGTTAATGTTTCACTGGGATGAAACATGGAGAAAAACCTTTGGAAGCAATAAATGATTACATGCCAGAATTAACTAGTCTAAATTGTTTGACCCACAAGAAAAGATGTGATTCAGGATGTGGTCTGGAATGGTGCATAAGACTTGGTTCCAGAGGCAGAAGTGGAAGAACCCGTTTGTAAGAACAATCACAACACAATTTTAACTCTTTAGTGGCAGAGAGCAAACTAAATAAATGCAGCACGTGGAGATTCAATTTCAAGAAAGGTAACTTTATAAAAAATCAGCAATTGTTCAAAAAGAGTTGCAAGGGAGCAGACCAAAAATCCCCAGGGTGACTGTAGCTGGCAGGTTGTTCACAAATGCTGTACTGGCAGTCAAGGAATCGTGGGCCTATTTGAGACCTGCGGGTCAAACGGGTGATGGCAAGATCATAGGTGATAACCTCAATGAACTTCCTGCATTGCTTGTGCAGATGACACTGAGCTGTGTTTCATTCATGTGTCTCAGCACCACCAGAAAGACCAAGGGCTGGGAGGTTTCCAGTATGATCCCACTACAGAGAGGCCTCTGAATGCAGTCTTGAGGCCCACACACCACTGGAGCTGCCCTCTACCCTGGGGCATGCAGAGTGTGCTGTAAAATATGAGATTCCTGCTGGCTTGGAGAAGCACAGCCTCTTGGAAAAGGACAACAGGGATACAGCAAAGCCCAGCCTCACTGACCCGCTGGAGTTTGGTGAGGGAGTCAACAAGGACATGGATGCCCTCAGGCATGGAGGGGCACAGTGAAATCCCCAGGTTTGCAGATGATCCTCAGTTCCTTCAGATGGTTGGATACGTAGCTGAAGGTTAGCAAATCCAGAAAGACCTCACAGAACTGAGCAAGTGCACAAATATGTGGCAGATGAATTTCAGTAATGGAAACTGTGGTGTATCCACAGGGAAAAATGATCTGTATGATGCCGAACCTGAACCAGCTCAGGAAGGAGCTCGAAATCATCATCATCAGTTGTCTGACATCATCAGCTCAGAGTGCAGTGGCAGCTAAAACATGCAAGGGAGTCTTTGTTCCTGCCAGCAAGGGTCACAATAACAAACCAGAGTCTGGGCACCTTTTGCCCCTCTTGAATACCTCAGTGCAGTGTATCAGCAGGGGCCACATGCAGTTCTGGTCTCTGCATCTCAAGAAGGATGTAGTGAGGTCAGAGAGGGTGCAGAGAAATAGAATTAAAAAGGCTGGGGGATGCAGCAGCCACTGTGTGAGAAGAGACTGAAAAGTCCAAAGTCTTCACTTCAGGTAAGAAAAGGGTGGATAAGATGGAGGCTTGGAAAACTGTGAAAGTGCTGAGAATTACATTATTCAGTATTTTGGTAAGGAATATTTCCTCAGTATCTGCCACAGTAGTTGCTGTATTTTCTTACCTGTATGTACCAGCAAGAACTTGGTCACAATCAACCAGGACAAACTTCTCCAGAACCTGGCCTGCAAATTTCTTGCCTGCTTTGCTGTAGTACGTGTCTCCACTGAGGCATCTTATGCGCATATTCTGAAAGCAAAGCAAGCAGAGTTGGTAAGGGGCCATGTACTGAGCTAAACTGAAATGTTCCCTTGTGCATCACTGCTGGACTCCCTCAAGCTCGTGCTCTGCTCCAAGAGGTAGAACTCTGCAAGGCATTAAGTATTTCTTGGCTCCTACATACCAAATATTCTGTCACACTGTCTGCTTCTACAAGATAAAAACACCAGCAAAAATTAACAAGTTGCACTCAGGTGCAAATTCTTGTTTGAAGAAAACTTGGTAGAATCCTATGAGCCTACAGATAATTTTCTGTTGTAAAACTATCCAATTTCTTCCAGATTATTAATAATATTCAACTCCCCACACTAGTTGATGGCTCTGCATCGAACTGAATTTTGACCCGTAACAACCAGCTAGTTTCTAATCAATAGAGTGTGCTGCTGTGATTTGATACACAGGCTTAAAACTAAAACATTGCTCAACAAAAATAGGCTTACAGAGAGGAATATCTACATTTTGAGGATTGCCTTTTATCAATACATTTTAAAATTATATTGACATTTTCATCTGCTGTACTCAATTGAAGCAGACCTGATGCTCCACTGTTTTAAAACTGCAAATAATTCTCTGATACAGTTTTGGTCTGTAAAACCAACTACCCAGTATAAACTGGGAGATACAGCTCTTGGTATCCTTTGGGAGCCTTCTTCATAATGTGAGGTGTTTACCCATAATAGAAGTTATTTGTGCCTCAGGTGAGGAAGGCAGAAGAGCAGAACAGTCACTGGGAACAGTTACTGACCTGCTCTGTGTGATACAATGCCAAACAAAACATCTGGCATGTAAATAAACATCCCTAAGGCTACACCTGTGCGGGGCAGCCAGGTCATCCCTTCCTGCCCTCCAGGCCAGCTCCCCTGACACCTGCAGCACCTCTGCTACAGCAGGAGCTGTCACAAGCTGTCACACCTGCATTCGACCGGGCAGATCCTTCTGTGGGCAGCTCGTCCGTGCCGAGCATCAGCCCCGCTAGAGGCGGAGCGCTAGAGCAGCTGGCTCGGCGGCGGGGCCGACTTGCCCCGGCACAGACAGGCGCTCAGGGAACGCGGCAGCCTCGCCTCTGCCTCGCAGCAGGTTCCTGCCAGGCACAGGCAAGGGACAAGCACCAGCAGCTGGGATTTGCCTGCAGATGTTCCCGCAGGACCTTGCCACCCTGCCCAAGCTGCCCCTGTCCCCCCCGTGTCCCCTTCGCCCCCTCCTGTGCCCGGCCCCGAGCAGCCCGCAGTGCCTGCCGCCCGCGGGGCTCAGGGCAGCCGCCCCTCGGCGTGAGGAGCCCGGCGGGGACCCTGCTGCAGGGACTGCCCTGCCCATGGCTTCCCTCTGCCCGCAGAGCCGCCGCGGGCAGGAGCTGTGCTTCCCTCCGGGAACACCCGCCGGCTGGGAAAGGCTCGGCTCTCACATTGCTGTGAGGGTCTCTCAGCCCACCCAGCAGCACCATTGTCCTCCAGGCCTGTGCAGCAGCAGCAAACCTGCTCCGGACCAGAGCCCATCCAGGCTCTCCCTCACAGCAGGCAATGGCAGCTGGGAAGAGCAGGAAGAGGGCAATCGTTTATGATGCTGCCCCTAATATTGCTGCTGACCCTGTTTTCTGCTCAGGGGATTTCCTGAGCTTCTTGTGGTTTGTCTCAGTGGGAACCCCACCATGATCTCTTCTCCGAGTACTGGCCCACCCTTCTCTTGAGTTCATGGAAACTTCTAGCAGGGACAGAGCTGAAGCTTCACAATTTTTGCACTGTGGCTCTCACTTGTTGCCTTCTTATGTCCCAGAATGTGTCCTCATATGTCACCTATGAGAAGGGAGAAAGCTTTTCCCCATAATGACAGTTGTGCATTGGAACAAGTTACCCAGAGAGGCTGTGCAGTCTCATGCTTGGAGATCTGCAAGACAAGACCAGGTGAGGCCCCAACCACACTGGTGACACTGTTTTGAGTGGGAAGCTGCATTTGATTATATCCTAAGGACTCTGCTAGTTTCCTCTGAAATGACACCACAATCTGCTGATTCAGACCAAGATAACGCCGGATGCTTGCGGAAGTGTTCACCTTGTCCTGTGGCCAGTCAACACAGGGATTTTTTCTTGCAGTGCTGAGGTTTTAATAATACTGGTTCTTGTTGGGAGGGGCTTCCTTCCCCTCTGCCCCCTTCATGGGGAAATTAAAACCACTTCAGGTAAGGGATATCCCATAAATTTGTCACCACAGTATTTCTTCATTCCCTTTATCCTTTTCAAGGCTGGGTGAGTTTCCGATACCTGGTTCATTTTTATCATCCTCTTCTTCCTCTTGTCAATCCAGGCCTTGAATCATCACAACAAGATGAGAATTCTGCAGTCTTGCAGGAAAGACAGACTGTCAGGTACTACTTTTGTTCCATCCAGACAGTCGTTCCTGGTTCAGCAGATGGATGTTTGAAAACTCCAAGTTAAGGCTTTTGCTGTTACTGCTGCTAATGCTCAAGGTGGGATTTTCTGATGCTCAGCACTGGAATTTGCCACCAGCAGACTCACACATTGTTTTGAGAACTAAGATGCTGGAGGGGCAATTACCCCAAATTCCCCATTCAACCCCAAATTGTCATCAATTATTCCAAATGGAGATTTACCACCACATCCTGTCACAACTTAGAGGCAGGAATAAAATATGTACCCTCATTCCACTCAGATGTGTATCCAGCCTGCAGGTGATGGACTGCTGGAGGTACATCAGCCTAAGAGACACTTCAGATGGAGAGCTGCTGATGAGTCATGGAATGGGGAGGCAAGTGGTAATTACTCATTCAAGCACAAGACATGACATCAGGCCTAACAAAGAGACATAGATGTCTCCATGGATATAAACTCATTCTAATTTTAATTTTAAAATGGCCACTTCTTGGATAAGAAGCAATAAATTAAATTTTGGAGATATGAAATTCATCTGAATCCACCAGGTCATTTCAGTGAGGCAGCTGTTTATGAAAGCAAACATGCTCCAGCATGGAGCAGTTTTCCCTAATAGCTGCCATACCAAGAGGCAGGATGAGCCGGGTCTGGCTTGTACAAAGCAAGAAAGGACAGAGCTTCACTAGCATGGTGGAAGAATCACAGAATCATTTAGGTTGGAGAAGACATTCAAGGTCATCGAGTCCAACCTTTGACTGATCACCACCTTGTCAACAAGACCAGAGCATTCAGTGCTTCTCTAAAGAAGCCTCTCTAAATCACCCTTTGTATAGAGAGGTTACAAATGAGGGTAAATGAAGACATTTATAACTGCATCTATTCGGAATATGCTGTAAAACATTATTTCCGTATTTTTCCCTAGCTTGTTTTTTAACTAGGAATGCTTTTGAGCTAACTGGAAATTTTCCAAGTGTCACCCACCAAAATGAAGGGAAAACCTATGAAATTGGTGCCTGAAGTAGAGTCAGTGCTCCAGGGAATCCTGCACACCCAGGGGAGGAGCACAGCCAGCACTGCTGGCCTTGCAGGAATAACAAATGACAACAAAAACACCATTGATATGTAGTAGCCAGGAATGGGGATCAGGAGGATTCTGGGGTACATCCCTGAGGCTGCAAGTTCCCAAGAGAGCTTAAGGCACTGTCACGTTCATTTTTACTGTTGATCTGCTCTGAGCACCACATGTTGGGTAATGGACACCTACTGAGCAGGAACTGGGTTTTTCACAAATCCCCCATTGACCCATGGCTGAATTGCAAAGCCTAATAGCAGATCTTAATGTAAGATTTTTAACTTGTGGGTGCAGCAGAACCAAGTGGTGGAGCTTGCAGCAGGACATCTGGGGGGTCTCACTGCTCCCCTTGCCCTCCCAGCTATTGCCCTGCAGCAGCTTTGGCCAGAATTTAAATCCCTGAGCTCAGGGATCTGCACTATGAGTAATTTAAGTCTTGCAACTCTATGTCTTAGAGCAGGGGCTGTGTCATCTCCCCCTGTGTCCAGATGATACAGGTCCATATAAACTAGATTTCCTGGCCTCCCTCTGCATCTCTGCACCAGCCCAGCAAAGTGTTCGGCAACTCACTGCATCTCACTGGCCTCAACTTCACACTCCCTGCGTGGAAAACTGAAATAAGGACCACAAAACATCAATATGTGAGTCTAGGGGGCCTCTCCACGCTTTTCTCTGTGTGTCCAGACATATCTCAATTTCTTAGAGCAAACAGCCATGGTCTCTTAGCCTGGGGCAGTGAGAAAAGGGAGAAAAGGGAGAAAAGTCCTAGGGAGAAGGGATGAGTCCTAGGGACCAGGCAGAGGGAACAGAACAGAAAGCATATTTTTATCCATTCCAAGACCTTTTATCATACCCAGTGTGTAACTGAAAACTTACTGGGAAGCTGTCCTGAGTAAGAGCCATTTTATTGCACATTTCCACAAAATGCTTCAAGTACTCTTCATCCAGGATCAGGTAAACAGGGACGTGTCTTCTGCTTGAGGCCTCCAGCAGGTCACACAGAATTTCCATGTCTGTAAACAGATCCATCACAACTGCTATCACCTGGCAAGGAGAAAAGAGGCATGGGGGGAAAGAAACACAAGGGACTGTTGAAATCTCATGCCCAAGTGAACTGTGCTTTACACTATGAGCTAAGTATTCAAACCTCCTGAGTTACTGAGCGTCTGTGGCCACCTGAGTGGAGATGATTCTGGACCTTTTTGTTAACAGCCCTTACCACACCATGGAAGCTAAAATAAAATTTTAATAACTATGAAGACCATCCCCATCCACGTACTTCCTGTCTCATCTGTTATTCACAGAAAGAAATAGCTGAAAGGGTAACACGTACACAAACTCTGAATGTCAGTGGTGCAACAAGGGTGTGTTGCCTTAAGAAAATACACCAAGAAGATAAGCATGTAAAGCATATAAACAAGAGATGAGACTGAGCAAAATCACTGTTCAATCAGCAAGAGTGACTGTACGTGACTGGCAGATTAATATGAAAAAGTACATTTTTTTTTCAGGACAGACACACTGCCAGGTGAGGGAGAAGGTATCCTGATTAAGTATGTACAAATCCTTGTTCCAAGATTATGTCCTAGGGGTGCCTAGACAAAATCAGAGAATAATGTGTCTGCAAAGGTTCTCTTCCCTTTGCCAGCAGAGCTCCTGGTCACACAGCCAGGGATGCAAGTGATGGGTATAAAACCTGACAGGAGGAAGAAAGAATAACACTAAGATTATTGAAAAATTAAAAAAAAAAAAATGGATCTCAACAAAGCAAAGATAAGTTCTCCAATGAAGGGGTTTTTTAAAAGGAAAGAATTTTAAAGAGAACTGCCAGTTCTTTAAAGAATGAGGTTGAAAAAGGCTATGGCAACCCAACCCACTGTGGAGATGGAATGGGAAGCAGCAGACTGTCATGGCTACATGGATTCTCAAAAAAACTGAAATGAAAATACAGCAAACAGAAGGTAAGTCATGACAAGCAGCTACTACAAGTGAGTTGACCCAGGACTAGAAAATTCAAAGTACAGAATGACCTGCAACAAGAACAATGCATCAAGGTAAATGAGCCAAAAATAGATTCAGATGGGATTTGAGACCCTGTTGACCTGTTCCTCATGGAGTGAAGTTACCAGCAGACAACATTGAAGGGGCTGTTCCTTGGATGAGGAAGTGACTGTTGGGATCCCTCCACTGACTGTCACAGTCAGTGATGGGGATCAGGGGGACACCTTGGAGAAGAAGGAACAGGCAGGAGAGCTCTTGCTGAGCAGGGTGATTTGTCACTGCACCTGAGGGTGCAGAGCACCAGTTAACTCAGGCCTTGGACCATCAGCAGTTAACAGTGAGAACTCATGGAAGATTGGAACACACTGGGTCATGGAAAAGGGTGGGGGAGGATTTACCATCATGCAAACTTCTTTTCAAAAGCTGAAAAAATAATGATACTTTAGTCCCAGCCTATATCATATCATATCATATCAATCATATCATATCATATCATATCATCATATCATATCATCATATCATCATATCATATCATATCATATGATCATATGATAGTGAATAAGGTGCTTGTAAGTTGGGTGCATAACCCTGATTTGAGTTTCTGCACCTACCAGAGAATGCCCAAATAAAGATGACTCAAAACTCACTAAATTTGGGAGTGAAACTCCAATAGCCTATTCTGCTTCTAAGTGTTCATGCCCTGGCACATGAAATCCATGACAGAGTCAGTCCTGCTGCCATCATGGCCCCCAGGAGAAGAGAGCCTCTGTTATGTACATGGCCACAAATGCCACCCTCCATAGCCCAAATCACCCTGTGGATCTCACCCCTGCAGGGTAAGCCTTCCTCTGCCACTGCTACTCAGCTGCTCCTCTTCAAACCAAGAGCTAAAGGCAGAGGATAGCAGTGAGGTCAGCTTTTACATGTGCAGTGGTTCAAGCTTTAAATAGCAGCAGGGGAAATTGCACTCATGGCATGGGTCTGATCTGGAATAGCTTCAGAAAAGAGGAGAGGAGCTCCAAGTTTAACTTTCCTTGGATTTGTGCTTAGGACTGCCACACTGGCCCAGACTGCCCTCTGCCCAGTAGCTCTTCTGCTCTGTTTTCATTCATAAACTTTTTCCAGTGCCACGGGCAGAGCAGGGCCCCTGGGCTCCCTGTGCTCACCAGCCCAGTCTCCTGCTTGGGGAGCTGTTTCCTCTCAGCCTGTACATGCCATGGGGAGACTCTTGCACAGAGCCCTGGCAGAGAGGACAGAAATGCCAGAAGGCTGATTCCTGCTCCCTTGGGGATTGAGCCCTTTTGCAGATGGACAAGATTGCATGGCTATGTTTTGTCCCCAAAACCCATCTCTGTGGTGATGCCCAACACACTGTCATTGGTGCTCAACATCTTGCAGGAGGCCTCAGGCCCAGCCCAGCACAGCAGGGTTTGGGGAAGAACCTTCCCAGAGGATGGTGTGATCCCAGACATCCACGTGGGACACAAGGCAATTGTCAAGAACTAAAAACCATTCCTGCTGTCCAAGCCAAAACCACATCTCCACCCTTTCACCCTGACCCTGGGAGATACAGGCTGCAGAACCTGACTCCAAAGGGCACCCCTTTTGTAGCCCTTGTCACTGTTCTCTCCCCAGAAGCCTTACAAGGGTTTGGCAAACTTCTCCCCTCCTGAAATGTGCCCATCTCTCATGGAGAGCAGTCAGCCCTGGAGGAGCTCTGCAAGCACTGAGAAACATCATCAACTTCTCAAATTAATATTGCTGCTGGTCTATCAGCACAAGGTACCACTGAGACCCACAGTATAAAAGGACTTTGCCACATCTCTCCACACTGTCCTCCAGCCAAAGGCTAGCTTCAATTTAGCCAAATTTCTTTGGTGGGTTACACATCCTCTGATGATGAAGCACCGCAAAAAAAGTATAGCCCAGACCTTGTGTAACGCCTCAGGCAAGCCCCCCTCAGCCAGACTCTGCCTCACAATATTGGAGCTCATCTCAAGCTTAGGTTTGAGGCAGGTTTCATCCTGGGGAGAAGCTAAACTATCCTTGGGAAGTCAAGTGATGGAGTCAAGGAAGACCGATGCTCCTTTGTCCCCAGATCCCACATGTTCAGGGGCAGTGCCTGCACCTGGGCTGCACGGGAGATCCACACCATCTTGCTTTCCTCTGCCAGTGCTTGCAGGGCTGGTTGGCACAATTCAGGGCTGATCCTTGCCCCAAACTGGCACTGCCAGGCCCTGGTTCTCACTGTGAGAAGGACGGGGCTGAGCAGGCAGCAGCACATGGCACAGAGTCACCAGGGCACCCAGTGCCCAGGCTGGATGCAGGTGGCAGCCAGGCAGCCCTGCACCTCCTGGCAGCCTCGCGGCAGGGCTGCGGCATCAGCGAGAGCCCCAGGCAGCCGGGCCAGCTTGCACAAGCTGGGTGGAGCCCTGATAGTCACACTCAGGCTTTCCAAAGCAGGGCTTTGCCTGGCATCGGGAAGCACAGGCACAGGCTGCAGCTCTGCTCACACCTTCCTTCCCGGTGCTCCTGGCTCGCAGCACGGCCAGTGCCAGGCAGGAAGGACAGCAGCCCCATGTGGGCTGTGGGGGGGGACTGAGGGGAGGCTGTGCAGGGGAGAAGGCAGGTGCCTGTGTGGGGCTGCTCATTCTAACTGTGGGCAACCATAAGGACACTGGGTGCCACAGTAACTCTGTGCCATGTGCTGCTGCCTGCTCAGCCCCATCCCTCTCACAGTGAGAACCAGGGCCTGGCAGTGCCAGTTTGGGGCAAGGATCAGACATCTCTTAATATAACATCAGCTCAACTCCAAAGCCAAGAAATTTTGGGGAAGAAGACCCTGGAAGTTTTTCCCCTGAAACCTCCTAAGAACATTAAAAAAAAAAAATAGAGAGGCTTCAAAGATAATTCCCAAGAGCTCTCTAAAGCAGTGGGAGTTTGCAATCTGCAAACCATCTGCAATTCAGGCTCCTGACAACTCAGGTCTTACATTTAAAGCTTTGGGCATTCAAGTCAATCATGCATTACAAACCTAAACCTGTGTCAGTTCCTCCAGCCCCTTGCTTTCAGTGGTGGGGCTGCAAGGCTGGCGCTTGCTCAGAGCATCCCTGCTCCCCCTCACACTCATCCCAACCTCTGAGCCCATGGCTTGGCCTTGGCAGGTCAGGATGTTACAGAGACATAGCTGCCCCACAGGCTCTAGAAAATTCACACCTTGCCCTTGTAGGGTTAAACCATGACAGTTCCAAACCCACTTCTGGAAACTCACAATTCAGCAATTACTGGAGTCATCACTTTAGGAATTACAGCACTTACCAGAACCCCACTGGGGTTTGCCATCTGTCTGGTTTCTAACCAGCACAGCTGGTTTTACTGGTATTTGCCAATAGCAGTGTGGTTTGGGTCATTACTGCAGTGGTGCCATTTGATCTGTTGCTTCCCTGGGGACTGTCAGGGACCCTTCTGCCACCAGGCACAGACACGAGCGTGCAGCCACTGTCGAGGGGTACAGGAGGGGTGAAAGAAGCAGCATGGACAGTTCAAACCAGATTGGAGCTCATCCAGCAAGAGTAAAATTGTAATAGTATTATCAAATGAAGGAAAAGGTGTGGCTGCACTGCATCTTCTTATGTCTGTAAAGAGAAAAGCTCAAATCTGAACATCCGTCTTCAAAGAGAGCTGGTTAAATACAGCGAAGGCAAAAGACCAACCCCACCAGCAAAAGGTACCAATGAAACAAATGCTCTTTTTGCTAATTTGTCAGTACAAATAAGCTGTTGCAAGAGATGTCAGCTGATGTTGTTCTGTGTGACTGAACTGGGGAAGCAGCAAACAGTATTTCAAGACACACACCTCCCGGTCTACAGGAAAAGCAGTTGGGGATCTCAACATCTTTCCCACATCACACCAGCATTGTATCCCCCATGGGAGGAGAAACACTCTAAAAGAGGGTCTGTGACAAGAGCTAAAAGTCTAATGGCAAAAATATTGGAAATGTAGAAACAGCAGCTGCGAAACAAAAACCAGGTGGTTCTCCACATGGTTCATACTGGGACTTCAAGCAAAGGAAGTTTTTACCTCTGGTTGCTCTTTTGTCATTAAGACACATAAGTAACATCTTTTTGGATGATTTGTTGAGCAAAATGACTCCATGAGTACCTAAATATATGTAACTGGGGTTGTGAATGAGCTGGAATTGCCATCAATCATAGAGTTAACCATGGGAAGCACTGGCCAGAGCTGCTAACCCAGAAGCCAGTGGAACACCAGTAATAAATTAATATGATAGTTAAAAACTCATTTTCCCTTTTCACACAACAGTAAAAAACACTGTGTGAAACCCCCAACTTAAATATGAAGGGCTGAAGATTGTCAGGACTTTATCAAGCCAAGCAAAGAAAGCAAAAAGCTCAGAATGTACTGAAAGTACAACAAAGCATACACTGTGTGGGCAACTCGCCCGCAGCAACTGAGAAGTTCCTGTGGACTGAGAAAGCAGCAAGATGCTTTTCCTGTAGCTTAAAGGATCATAATATCATCGAAGATCTGGGACACGTGTTGAGTGACGGGAGGACATTTCTCAGTAGTCATTTACTCTGTGCATTCTGCCATAATCCCTTAATCCCCACTGCTGACAAGGATGGGGTCAATATCACAGAACTTTTCAGATCATTTAAGCTACCATAAAGCAGCTGCCTGCAAGGACAAACAAAGCTTTTTGTCACTTACTTCCTGGACCAAAACTTCCTGTAATTGTTTATGACATGCAAGAGAAGTTCAGGCATTAAGCAAAGGCTGCTTACAACCAAGCAGCAGCTCACGTGGCAAAATGGTCTTTTGGGCAAAAGAAAAAAGATCCCCTGTCACCTTGTATCACACCCAGACTTCCCTGATATGTGGCTCTTAGAGGATGTTCTAATACTGTGCAGTCTGAGCAGCTGGGAACACAAATTCATTTGCTCAGCTCTGCTGGTGGTAATAGAAGATCACACTTGAACTGCAAACAGAGGTCCTGGTGATTCCTTATCTCCCACTTTTGCACAAGCAATAATGAATGTAAGGAGTGACTGTGAAGTTAAATAGGAAATTACTGGAGAGATAAGAGAAATTGCCTAGAAGCTGACCAGTTAAAGTGAACTTTGCTCTAAATGTTTCCTCAATATCTCAACACAAATACTACAAAAGAAAATAAACGTGGAAGAGCTGAAAAGAACCATAGAGAGGACAAAGACAAAAGCTGAAAATATGTCTGAGATACAGGTGTCTGAGCTGCTGCTTTCACACAGAGTACAGCGACAAAGCAAAATAAATAAGCAGCGGCACAATTTAGTGAGTAAATTCGTGCCAGCATTGTGCTTGGTAGCCAGGCACTGCAGTAATCCAGTTTTTATTACATCCGAGGGTTGTAATAACAAGAGAAACTGTGCAGTGGGGCAAAATGGGCTGATCTTACTCATCCCCAGAGAGGCACAGACATCAAGCCTAGAAGACAGGATTCTAACTTGCTTCAAACCACTGGCAGAAACTTTCAGTCCTACAATTTACTCAGGTCATATGTGGTGAGGCCCTGGCACAGGCTGCCCAGAGAAGCTGTGGCTGCCCCTGGATCCCTGGAAGTGTCCAAAGCAAGGCTGGACAGGGCTTGGAGCAACCTGATTTAATGGAAAGTGTCCCTGCCCATGGCAGGGGGTGGGATGACATGGTCTTTAAGGTTCCTTCCGAACCAGACCATTCTGAGATTCTTTATGTGACAGCAACTCATCCGTGATATCCTCTTGGCCAGTTTAAGATGATGTGCAGGGCTGGAAAAGAGCCCTGGCTGTGCAGACTCCCTGGCTGAAGGAGCAGGGCTGGCTGGGACACACACAGCCAGGGACACTGCAGGCCCTGCCAGGCACCCGCTCCAGGCTCTGGGACCATCCCTGCAGCCATGGACACAGAGAGCCTGCAAGGGCACTGCCTGGATCACATGAAATCGCAGGTGGAAAGAAATTACAGGAAAGGAAAGGAGCAGGAAGAGCTACAGGTCTGCTGCAGAAAAAGCAATGACAACATGCCAGACATGTAGAGAGCAGCAACAGCATGGGGCGTGTGGTTACAGGTGTGGGACCAACCACCAGCCCCGGGCGCTGTGGCACAAGGCTCCCCTCGAGGGACACGGCTCCATACGTACCGTCCGTGCCCGGCTGATCAGAGACCGGACCAAATCCTTAATGCTGTTTGTTTTGTTTCTTTGGAAAATCACAGTGGCTTGAGTCTGGCCAGACACTGTGAAGAGTGGTGTCCCTGGCCACCCCAGCTCCAGCTCCGGAGGATGCACATCAGACATGAGGGGGAAGTAGGTGCCCGAAGTTAGTTCAGAGTTGAGGGAGAACCTGTCTCCAGTGTCCACATCGCCAGGGTCAGCTTCTTTGTCTTTCATTGCACTGGGGTCTGGAACACTTTGGTTGCTCTGATGGCTGATATATTCCATGTCCAAGGTGGAGAGAAAGGGCAGCTCCCTCTCCTCGGCAATGGCGCTCAGGTAGCCGCGCTCCCCTTGCTCAAGAAAGGCGTCAATGGCCAGCCTGGCTGTCTCGCTATGCTGGAGCACCAGTGGGGTGGGCTCCCTCCACCATGGCTTCTTCAGCTGCTCCAGGCGGCTCTTCAGTGGCCCAGACACCCCTTGCTGGCTCCCGTAGCTGCGCTGGAGCTGGGGCCTCACCTCGACTGCCAGGTAGTTGAACATGACCAGAGCTGCTGATGCTGAGAGGTGTCTCTCCCGCTGGATTAGTCCTGTGTCTGTCTTCAGGTGTTTTCTGCCCCTCCTGCACTCCTGAGCTCCTCCCAACAGGTTCCTTCAGGACTCAGCATAAGCTCAACTCCTTAATCACCAGGTACAGCCTCCCACTCCGAGGGAGGAGCTGGCTTTCCCCAGCTCCCTCACCCAGCTTCCCCAGACACACACCTGATACTTGGTGCCCAGAGTGTCCCTTTTGCAAGAGGACAAGTATCAGCTCTTCAAGCTGCTCCTTCCTTTTCCTTGTAACTGATTAATGTACTGTCCTCCCCTCCCCTTCCCTTCCCTAGAGAGGTCCCCACCCTTGGCCTAGCAGGCTCTAACCTGTTTTGTCCCTCACTGTGCTCACAGTGGAAATGCAGATGCTGGAACTTGTTCCTGCTTGAAATTTGTTCCAAATCAAACATGCTGCTTAGTGTCAGTTATAATGAAACACAAACATCCCAAGTGGGTAATCAGACTCGGCAAAGAAACTTACTCATGCCTGAGCCACAGATAATGCTCCTCCTTAGCATTTCTTGGGAGCCTGGCTCTGCTACACCAGCACCTGGCAGAGAAGCCAGAACACTCTATTTTTTTTGTCACAGACTCATGGCATTTGTAGGAATCACAGCAGAAATCTTGGTCATTAGATATTGCAGATGGGAAGAGCAATAGCTCACATGCTGTTTTAGCATCTCCCTGGAAATCCTTCAAGGAAAGGACATTCAACCTTAGGAATCTGGTGCTGTGTGAGTGATGATACTGCCCACATGCTGCTTATTGGAGATTAGTCAACTCCAGCTTCCCAAAAGCATCATGGAGTCATTTTTGGAGGAACAATATAGGCAGACATTGCTATGTGAATTAAGGTCCTGTGTAGGAACACACCATGAGAAACACAATGTGTGAAGAACTGCAGAGGAGCACTAATCACCTCACCCTGGAGCTACTGAACTCCACACAGGCAACCAGGGAACGAAGAACTGGCTGGAGAGTTGCTGTAATCAGTTGGCCTTTAATCTACAAAATCCCCTGAATTCTAAAAGCTGAATGTGTGCCCTGGAATAATCACGGGGCGATAGTCAATGGAGAGGTTCGGCCATGCCTCAGTGTGAACCAGCACATCCAGACACCAGGCTCTAAGTCAGCTGCGATGAATCACGTCCCCAAGGGACTATCACTCTCTATGGACTGCAGCTGAGTGGGATGATTAGTTCGGATTAGCTGTCTAGTCTTTAGATGCCTGAAGTCAGGATGAAACCTGAGCAGGACTGCAAATGGCAAGAACAGAAGCAAAGGTGCATTGACTGAATTAGAATACAGAAGTTGGATGCCAGTTGGCTGTGATGCAGTGAGCAAGGGCAAAGTAGGGATGGGACAAAATTATAACAAAGCTGCTACTGGCACAGAAGTGTTACAGGTGACAATAAGTGTTAGAACAGCTTAAAGAATAACATAAAGTGTGAAGTAAGCAGCCAACCCAGTGTAAGGAAGTTTGGGGAAATAACAAAGGGAAGGAGCTGTAATATGGAGGTGTTTTTCTGGAGCGGCTTTGCCAGGGTGATAATATAAAAAGGTAGCATCACCCTACTGTTCGCCTTCCTAGAGAGGCGAAGAGTGTGAATTTTAAAAAAAAGTAATCAAATGCCTGTTTTTGGCTGCTGATTCTGTAAAGGGATTTGCACTGTCTCCAGCTGGTGTTTGGTAATGATCTACTCTCCCTCCAGTAATTTCTCATGGTCCTCAGCATATGAAAGCACACACGATGTAAACATCTGCAGCCCAGCTTGTCAGGCTGGGCTCCTTCAGAGTTGGTGGGGAGAGGCAGAGACTTCTAGGAGTCAGTTACCTCACCGAGCAGGAGACACCTGGAACAGGTCCGATGAAATGTGCCTTGGAAGAGCTTATCTCTCCCACTGAGCAGCAGGAGCTTGGGCTGCCTAAGTCACTGACAGAGGTTTACCATGCAGACATCTAAAATTAGATGAGAGGTGTCCTGTCCCTGCTGTCTGGCAAAATGTCTATAATTGGCACTCCAGAGTGATTGGCCAACACAGGATGTGGGAATCGCATCAGCCCATTTTCACCAGCTAAAAGCAGGGATCTTATCTGGAAGTGCTGTCTACACACCTTCTGCAATCAACAGAGAAAGACAAGGGGAAAATTCCCTCTGGCTGAACACACACCCCAACTGCCACTTCCAAGTCAATGTCCCTGGGCAGCTCTGCTCTGGCTAATATCTGAGCTCAACCAGGATCCAAGCATTAGGCAATACTTCATTCTTCCATCCCACAGATGTTCTTGGAGCTCAGCAAACACAGACACCTTGCCCAGGCTTTCCACAGAATGTACCTGCTGCTTCCTCTTCACGCACTCATGGGAGGCAGCCTGCCAGCCTGTTTCTGGATAGATCTTGGAGAACACTCACCCAGCAACATGAGAAGCCCGATTTGCTTTTTTTCCCCCTTCCCTTTATTTCATACTGAAACCCAGTCTTCCACCTCAAAACACAAAGGTGCTATACCTGCATTTCTGGAAGGTACTGCATAGCAGAGCTCCACCATGCAGAATTCACAGGCAGATGCACTCATCCAGCACAGCTGGATGAGAAAAGTTCCAGTTTTAGTTCCTGCACTGAGCTCTGTCATCACTGAACCCACAGAGCAGTGCAAAGTCAAGTCTCCCCGTTTTTTGCTAGAGTTCCCAACCATGGCATTACAGAATCTTCTGAGCGCAGTGACAGCACTCAAATTCCTTGTTTTATCTTTTCCATTCACTTGTTAAGACCCTCTCAAACCAGGAGAGAGGTGCACAGCTGAAGGAGGGCACTGGACACCAGGTGCCAGCCACAGACCAAATGATCCAACCACAAGTGATGGCAGGGGAGCAGAGACCCCCCATCCCCTGCTGGCTCTGCCCAGTAGTGTGCCCAGCACTGAGGTTCTCTCCCATTGCAGCTCCAAGGTCTCTCCCACCCCTGTGCCATGCAGGGAAGCCAATGTGTGTCCATGGAGCTACTGTGTGACCCCCTGAGGTCAAGCTCCGAGCTGCTCAGGGAGCTGACACAGCTCTCAGGAGAGGGACCACAGTGTGCTGCTTCCCACAGCTGCTGCCCCACGCTGAACATGGGAAAAAGCACTTTCAGACACCCCTTGCCTGTCTCCTTCCAAAGGGAATCCACGGAGACAGAACTGGGTGTTGTAACATCACTGGGCCTGGCTACCAGCAGGAAGAGGGTACACAGGGAAGGATGTGGGACATTGAGTAAATCTGCCTAAGATGCCTGGTTTTGACAGGATGTGGAGCAGCCCAGGAGCTGGCAGGTGGGATTGAGGAATGAAGGAGCCCAGCTCATTGTGATGTAGTCATTACTGAAGGCTTTGCATATGCAGGACTCCTCACTTCTAAAATGAGCACAAAGGAACTCTCACTTCCTGGGAGAGCTGCAGCAGCTTCCCAACAGGATCCAGGCTCAGCAGCCTGTGCAGGACCCTCCTACATGAACACACCTGCACGAGACAGCAACAACAGGACAGTAGATGTTGCTGTTTACAGATGTTGCTCTTTATATACAAGTTAAATTGAGGAAGCTAGCCTTAGAAAAAAAAAAACAAAATGCCTTTTTTATACACAGAAGGCTCCATAAAAGAAGATTTAAAAAACTCAGTGCAGTGTTTGTAAGTGTTTCCACTAACCTGCCCCAGGTCCTTCCAGCAGATCTATTGCCACTTGACCTAAACTCCCTGGCTGTTCCTGGCATATCACATCTGGAACAGCCACTGAAATATAACAGCAGAAGGTGGAATCACTCTCATGTGAGTTCTGCATTCCCACTGGAAGGATGAGGCCCAGCCATCTCTTCTGTCCCACAAATAAGCAGAGCAAGCTGCTCAGCAGGTTGAATGACTGTAAGCAAAACAAGTACTCCCTCAACATGTTCAGCAACTTCAGGAAGAACACACGTAGGATGCACAGGACAGCCCTGAACGCCTGAAGAAGGGGCAGTGGTCAAAAAAAACCTCACCAGAGGAGTCTGGGAAGGATCACAAGACTGTTAGTATGCAAGTGCCCCATCAGGGTGCAGGAGGCTGGGTAGCCCACGGCACCCACGGGTGACAATCCCTCTGCAGGCGAGGAGGGGTGGCAGTGCCTAAGCAGCAGAGCCCACTGTTCACTCGAGCTGAGCCTCAGGGTCTTTCCCACGTCCTTGCCAATGTTCTCAGGCTCCCATGTAGGCTGCTGCCCTCTCCTTGCCTTCTCAGACCTTCAGGAAAACACAGAGCATGCTGAGGGCCAGGTGTGCAGACACAATGTGCCCAAAAGATGGAGATCCTGCTCCCTGTGGCACAGGAACACCATCACCCAGAGCTGGGAGAGGGCCCTTCCAGACTGGGGTCACCAAAGGCCCAGGAGAGCCAGACACAGCACAGTGGGAAGGACAGGACATGGATTCATTGCAGTCTCTTGCAGAGAAAGGAGCAGAGGAGCCTTGATTTGGGTTTATTAATCAAGGAGACAACAGAGATCAGACAAAGTGAAGAAATGTGAAGAGACAGATGGGGAAGTCTCCACTGGGAAACCTGGACAATGCTCTCGGACACAGGGTGGGATTCTTGGGGCACAGGGCCAGGAGTTGGACTCAGTGATCCCAATGGGTCCCTTCCAGCACAGGATATTCCATGATTCTATGATTCTAAATTAGCTGCCACCAGCATCATCCAAGAAAAAACCTCATGTACAAGGCTGTGGCCATGACTAAACCCCACACTAGGGCCTGAAATAACCAGTGTATTTGTGGCACAACTCTGTATCTACTCTCTTAGTAGAATTAGAAAGACACAGTGGTTTCTAGGTATTAACTTAAACACTTACAATTCCATAACCTGGACTTTCTTCTTCCTGTAATGAAGCACCCAGTCCAGCTTTGGAGCTCAGTGCATCATTCAGCACACCTGGAAAGTGGTTCAGCAAACCTCTCCAAATGCTCAAGGAGTACCTCAGCACATCCCTGGGATGCAGATGACCTTCTCTATGAGCTCAGGATTAAACCATTCTCCTACAAAGTGGAAAATACGAGTGGGTCGCAGGGTAGGGCATGGCTCCCACTGCTCCTCAGAGCTGCTCCCACTGCTCCTCATCACAGGGACCATCCCTGCAGAACTAATCCCCTCCCAGCTGATGCTCACCCTCCCCCAGCTTTGCTACTCTTCACCTACTCTACATTCATCTAATTGACAGCTCTGGTGGAAAAATTTGCTCTTAGTCTCCAGTTTTTGCTTCTCACATTTGCTGAGGCAAGGGCAGGATGAGGGAGACAGGATGGTGCTTAACTCCAACTGCCAGGTCAGGAGCAGCAGTTCTGACCTGAGGGCTGGTTGGGGCAGAGACGTGATTGGAAACATCACTTTGTGGAGGGTGAGGATGGGAGCCACAAATCTGGGAAGAGGCAACTGCACTTCAATGGGCTTAAGCACAGGAAATGTGGTGATCATCGAGGATGTCTGTGCTCTCAGAACTTCAGCACTTTAGAGATGCAGGAGAAAACAGGTCAACACCCAAAGGAGCTGAGAGCACAGCAGCCAAGGTGACACAGAAAAACATTTAACCACGTAAAATAGAGCATGGGCAATAAAGGGTATCAGATGACTTCCCCTTACTCCAAAATGTCTCAAAAATACCAATCTAAAGCAAGAGACTTCCCAAGTTTGACCCAGTGAGGAAAAACGTGCTCCTCCTCTCCCACAGTGCAAAACAGAAGAGAAGGAAAGCACTCAGTGCTGACCCTTCTACTCACAGAGAGCAACCCAGGATCCAGCTGAAATCATGAGTGCTTCCTAGGGACTCATGTCTCTTCGTTTTAAGATACCTGGAAAAGCTGGAAGAGTAAATCCTTTGGAATCCTAAGCAATGTCCAAATTCTGTATATGAGACAAGAGATCAGGCAGGATAAAGTGGTTCTTTCCAGAAGAAATTCACATGGATATGTTCATTTAAATACAGTAAACGCCTCCAGACTGATGGTGTGAGACCACTTTGCAAAAACCCAACAGCACAAAGAACATCCATAAGTAATGGTAGTTCTTAGTAAGGTCATAAGTAATGAATGACCTTTGGTCATTCCCTCTGGAAAACTCTGAAAATAGGAAAAGATGGGCTTTACTAAATGTTTGTTTAAACACCCTCTGTTCTGCTGCCCTCAAAGCAGAGCTGTGCATAGGAATCACTCACCTGCCAATCACTGCTGCTGGAACACTTGCAAGGAGCAGATTTTGCTACTGGAAATGTCTTTCCTTCTGGCTGGAGAGATGTCTTATATAAGATACTGGCAATGGCATCTTTCTAGCTCTCCTTTCTTTACCTCTTGAGAGCAATAGGATCCCATTAGAATCCCAGAATGGTTTGGGTTGGAAGGAACTTTGAAGTTCATCTCATTTCACGCCCTGTCACGGGCAGGGACACCTTCCACTATCCCAGGTTGCTCCAAGCCCTGTCCAGCCTGGCCTTGGACACTTCCAGGGATCCAGGGGCAGCCACAGCTTCTCTGGGCACCCTGTGCCAGAGCCTCCCCACCCTCACAGGGAAGGAGTTCTTCCTGATACCCAATCTAACACTGTATGATCCTGTCTTTGGTAACTAATGACTTGGGAAGCAAAGTCTTCCCTAGTCCTGTGTAGCCTCCAGTGGATTTTCCCTAACAAATTACCCTTTTAATTCAAGACAGTATCTGCCTTGATTTTTCACCAGGCCCCACACACCCAAACACACCCCGCTGCTGGCTCAGTCCTTACAGTGGGTGGGTGAGGGCATTTCTTGGCCCAGCCAGAGCTGTGATTACAGGTCTTTGTTCTCACCCTAATAAAAGGTGCAAGGGCAGATGCCCATGACTCCCATCTGGCACCATCACTTGTGGAGCCTCCTGCCCATAAACACAGGGGAGGGTTCAGTTCTGACCACACACTGTCCCACATTCAGAGCACAAAGGTGTTCTCACCTCCAGGCTGGCTGTCCCCAGAACTCCAGCAGCTCTCCAGCTTCCCCGCAGCCATGCACTGTCCCCAGGCTGGATGGTGGTGTGCTCCCAGCCCTGTGTTCCCATGGCATGGATAACATGAGCCCAGGTTTAAATTACACAGCAGGAAAGGGGTTAAAGTTTAAATAACTGTTTTGTATATGAATTAATGTATGTAGTTTTGAGCCAAAATGTCTACCATTAATTTTTCCACCTATTTCAGGAGCAGTAAGATACACAAAGTAAAGTTTATTTTGGTACTTGGTATACTTCACTCTCATTAAAAATAAATTAATCAGCAAATTCCTACACAGTTCAGCCTTCTTTTATGTAAATACAAGCCAGCTGTAATGAATTACAAGGTGTTATTATCTCACACACACTGTATAATACTTCACACATAAGAGGTTTCTCTGCTTAGCTCAGCTTTCAACAAAAGCATCTTAAATAAACTGCAAGCAAGTTGTTTGGGCTGTAATGTTTTCACAGAGAAGGGATACACCTCACACAGAGAGAGGGGCTCTTTACATGACTCATTTTATAACAAGTTAAACTGAGGAAGTTCGCCCTGGAAAAAAAAATTACAAAATGCCTTTTTTATACACATACTTCTTTATAAAAGAAGATTATAAAAAACCCCACAAGGCAGTGTTTGGGAGCCTCTATGCTGCATCCCACTACTTTTTACATGGAGAAGGGATGGCAAATTCTCCCCAACACAGACACTATGAAGAAAGCAACTTGAGAAGGAACAATAGTCACAGCCAGGCACAGTTACACTTTCACCAGACTAAGGAGTCACAAATTAAGGATTAAATTCACAAATTAAGGATTATCACCTTCTACTTTTGCTTAATACTTTTATTGGGAATAAATCCTGATTTTATAGGGCTTATTCTTATCAAAAGCACACAGGGCACAGAAAACAAACACACAGCAATTTTACCCAGATTGACATTTATTACTGACTCAGATTTTCAACAGGAGAGAAACAAAAACTGTTTTTGCCACTGACCTGGAAACAGCCTGGTGAACCATCCACCCACACAGAGCACCTCAGCCTCTGCTGATCACATCAGTGCAGCTCCTGCTCCCCTAATTAGTGTGTTGGCATCATTTGCCTGCACAGCCATAGAAAGTTTTCACTGGTGTTGAAGGATCTTGTTAAAAAGCCCTGGACTGCTGCTTTGGGGGATGGAGGATGGCAGAGTCCTGTCCCATGGACACAAACAGGGATGTTCTTTTAATACTGAAATTCCTAGAGCACAATTCTACAAAGAATGTGGAAGTATCAGCAAGGCAGACTGAAACATCAAGTACTGAGGCAGATTTTAGTGCCGGCCCAACCACAACTGGGGCTTTAATCTCCCTAAGAAGGCCAGAATCACAGAGGATTGCTGGGGACTGTGCATTATTCTTTGCATTCTCTCATCCTTGTGCAACAAAGCAGAGAGTTCCTAAAAGGGATTTTCACAGAAAACCCTTCAAAATCTGTTAAAGCAATTCTTAACTCCACTAAAGCAAAGATGGACCATTCCATCTTGATATCAGGCATTTAAAATATATACTTATTATCTAAGTATGCAAAGCTCAGATTTGCATTCACAACCATTCAGGGAGCAGAGGACACCACCGTGTCTCTGAGTAGCAGCTCTTCACATGAGGCAAAGGACAGAAATGTCTTCTTGAGAGAACTCTACGTCATGGTGAATACCTGGTTTCCTAAAGGCAGAAGGCAGCTCTGTCCATTTGTCAGCAAAGGCCATTGGGGGCCATAAAAAGGACAGAGGTTCTTAAAACAACAAGCATTTATTTGCGGGTGAAGATTTGGGAGCGCAGCTGTCCAGGAGGCTACTGAGGCACCACGGATGGGATAGCTAATGAAATGTTTGCCTTCCGACAGCAGACTTTTCTTCCTGACCACACAGCCTCAGCCCAGTCCCACTGGAGGCGTGCTTGCCAAGCTGTCCTGCCACACGGATCTCAGAGTCCTTCATCGTTGTACACAGGGGACAGGGGCTTGAGGATGCTGCGGGCGTTGCTCTCCACCAGCGGCCGCCAGCTCACCTCACCCGTGAGCAGCAGGTCCTCCCCGCTCAGCGCGTCCAGGTGCTGCACCTGCAAACACAGCCAGTCACTGCCACAGGTCCCACTGCCACAGGTCCCACAGCAGCTACACATTTATTTCCAAAAAACAAGCACAACAGGGAGATTTCAGCCTACTCTGCCATTTGTGTGAGGTAGACCAAAAAAGATTGCTTCTGACTGTGAGGCGTCATGGAAAGGCTGGGATAAGGATCTGCAGATCCTCTGAAGTTACCTGCGTCACTACAGCCTTAGCTAATGCCTCCTCTGAGGGTTTGGCAACAAGGCAAGAGGAGCCACGCAAAGCTGCCATGAGTCACTTCATCCTCCTGGTGGTTACTGCAGGGGACACTGTCCAGACCAGCACGCCATGGAGAGCTCCCATCCTTCACACAACTGAGGCTTTAGCTACAGGAAGATCCCAGCAGGGAACACCTGGGATTTATTGCATAAAAGCACATGAGCTGGAGGAGGTGAACGTGCAATGAACACCCATCCTTACAATGGAAGAAATTCCAGAGTGGTTTGGGTTGGCAGGGACCTTAAGCCCATCCAGTGCCACCCGCTGGCATGAGCAGAGACACCTTCCACTGTCCCAGGTTATTCCAAACCCTGTCCACCCTGGCCTTGAAAACTTCCAGGGATGGGGCATCCACAACCTCTCTGGGAAGATAGTTGGGATCTAATGAAATTTTAAGGTGCAATGTAAACAAAATTAAAAAAAAACCCCTCTCATCATACAGCAGAGGGTTAACTTGCTGCCACTGGTCACCCTAAATATGGGAAATAGGAAAAAAAAAAGAAAGAAAAACGTCCCTCAAGGGTCAGTCAAAGACAAACCCATCACCATTGGCCCAGGAAGGCTGGGAGAGCTGCCCAGGAGCACAGTACATGTTGTCCTGTCAGTATATTCTCCTCTGGCATCCACTAATAGCCATTGTTAAAGACAGGATCCACAAGAAACTGTGGCAACAAGCTGGTACATAATGTTATTGGAAACAAAGGATAATTGGACAAGGAGTTGCTTAAGAGAGGAATGAATGCACCAATGGCCACAGAGGGTCACACTGGAAAGCCACCTAAGTACAATGTCTTGTTCCTGACAGTTGCCACCAGCAGATTTCTTAGGATGAGCTGAACACAGCACACAATGCTCTTTTCCTTATTCATTTTCCCTCCCTCTCAAAATATGTTCATTCAGGGATTTTGAGTCTGAAGTGGTTGTGGATTTAAGAGCCCTGGGCAAACTTTTCTTCCATAAACTTTGCCAGTGGCTTTGGAACCCATGAGCAATTGCAAACGCCCAACCAACTGTGACAATGTTGTGTCCCCACGTTGCTGTGTCACCTTTCCTTGCTCATCTTCCACATGCCTTTAGGATTTCTCAGAGCTATCTCCCATTCTTTCCCAGCTTTTTTTTGGGCAGGGGATTCTACTCATTGCTGATAAAGAAGCTATTTCACTGTCACCCTTAGTGCTCCTCTCTGAGCTTTCTTCAGTTCACATTTTATCCATCCTGATGGTCAGCACCTGAACCAGACACATTACTCCAGCTCACAAAGTTACCAGGGATGTAAAAGTGGCACCACAGCACTATTTTATCCTCTATTCCTTCCTTAAAAGTTCTGAGCATTTGTTTTACATTTTTTAAAACACTGTGGAGTTCTGAGCTGACATTTTGATGATATAATTGTAATCTCAATGCCTCATTCCTGTGTGGTAACAGTTCAGGGCTCATTGGTACATACGAAAAGCTGGGAATGTTTTCCTCAAGTGCACCACTTGTCTGCAGAAATGACCTGTCCGCACAGAACCTGTGCTGATTCCTCCCCAGTGTGCCACATCTTCCCCTGACCACTCTTTCCTATTCAACAGCTTCAGACCTATCCTTTGCTTAAATATCCAAAAGTGCAACAAATTCCCCAACTGGCAAGAAATTATCCCAAATTAAATACTTTTTATATGTGTTTTCCCCCTGCAAACTTTCCTACAGCCTCAGCAACCTTCAGCATTAAATTAAACCAGTTCCTCCCAAGAATTCTCTGGCATTCCCAGTGTCCTCAGTCCCTTAGGAAGCTCAGCTCTTTATTTCCCACTTTCTCAGATGCATAGTGAAATAACGTCTCTCCAAACATCTATCTGATCCTGAATATAGCATTGGAAACATTATGGAAACATGGAATGATGTTGTGAAAGTTCTGGTCTTCAATTCCCTATCCACCACACTCCACTCGTCCTCCAAAATCTCTCTCACCCCTTTTCTTTGGGGCCCACCTGGACTATATCCCACCAACGTTTTCTAGAGATCTGATTCACAAACCTCCTCAGGGTTGAGAGGATAAACACTACTCAGGTAATAACTGTCTCCTTCAGGTAATAACTGAAGGAAACAGAAATAATTCTGGAAAACAAAACCTTTTACTTCTTTCCCTCAAAGGTCATCAGAAGACTTCCAAGCTCTGTGTGCTACTTCACTATGAAGAGAATCCTAATTCTCTAACATTTATTATAATTCTACAACAAGTTGCAGCCTGTTTCTGACACATTTTGTTGAGCCTCTCTATAGCATGGACACAGAAATAGATGAGCAGGATTGCTCTCAATATTCCGTTAATTTTTCTGCAGCCACTTTTCATCAAACTGCAATAATGATCTGTTCTCTCTGTGACCAGGGAAAATACCCAGGGAACAGCTGGAGCTGTGTCAGGACAGGTCAGGCTGGAGATCAGGAAAGGTTCTTCCCCCAGAGGGTGCTGGCACTGCCCAGGCTCCCCAGGCAATGGGCACAGCCTGAGGCTGCCAGAGCTCCAGGAGTGTTTGGACAGCACTGCCAGGGATGCACAGGGTGGGTGATCCTTGTGGGTCCTTTCAGCTCAGGAGATTCCAACATTCTACAAAAAATATCATCCAGTTTTTAGACTTTTCTCTTTTTCTCCTTAAAACTGATCACTGAATATTAAAATGAGACTTATTTATGAGAACTGAGCTGCACATGCAAGCAGTAAAAGAGAGCACTGCAGTTCTGAAGCAGAGGCTGAGGGGAGCAGCGTCATACCTGCTTGCGCACATACTCCACCAGCAACTCCAGGTGCCGAGGGTCATCACAGTTCCTGTTAAAAAGGTTTCTCCAAAGAGCTGCTGCCAGAACGCGATCATCAGACAAGATTCCCTACAGGGGAGCACAGAGAGGAATCAAAAACTGCACGTGAAGAAGGTTGGCCCCTGGCCACAGCACCTGTCCCAGAGCCCACAGCTGCCACGGGCTCTGCACATGGAAAGGCAGCAGCATCACTCTTTCCCAGAATGGAAAAACAACCCTGGCCTTAAATTAATTTACAGGGCAGCCTGTAACCAATTTTCTGGCAAGTTAATTTGGAAAAAACCTGGGTCAGGGTATTCCTAATGTTGGGGTTGATAACTGCATTTCTGTGTTATGAAATCTTTACCATAAAAATGGTGATCTTACAGAGAGGGCAGCAGCAGCTCATGGGAATGTGTGAAGCCTATGACATTTAAAAAAGAAAAATTAAAGGATATTTAATCCAATGTTGCAGAACTGTAATCTGGACTTTGTTATTTTTCTTTGCTCTTTTTACTTTTCATTCTAAATGAGAATGAGAACACATCAAGAACTATCTAGATTTTTCCAGTTAAATAGTTAAATCTAATATTAGTTCTGGTTTACACAAGAACCACATCTATTAATGTTATTTGTCCAAATTCTCTTGAACTTTTATTGTCTTTTTAGATTATGTGGTGTTGTCACCACAGTCTCATAACTCCTGTCTTCTGCTGACACATTTGCCAAAGGTAAAAGTCTTTAAAATATTCAGTTAAAAATAAGAAGGTCAACATTTGTCTTTAATCAAAGCATTTTTTTCCAAAAAGACTGTCAACAAAACACAGGCAGATGCATCATGCCTATACTTAAATCTAGATTAAACCTTGCATGTGTAACACTGTCCACAACTCTATCAAGTTACATTTACAATATATTAATAAAGCAAATCACTGTGCAAAACAAAAAAAAAACAAAACCCACAATGTGAATAAGAGCATCTGAAGAGCAACACTCACTAGAGAAAAAAAATTATGTAATTATATTTTTCTCTTGAAAGTCCTACAGACACTTGTGCATGATGGTGCTTTTGCCTCCGTGTATTATGAGGTACTGGCTATAAATATTCTCCCACAGACTCCCTAAAAATACTCTATAAATCCTCTCTTTGCTTTCAAAGTACAGCTGAGTACAACAGGATTCAGAGGGAGGAAATGATTTAGTGATGGCCAAGCAGGGATGGTGAAGCAGCACAAAGAACACCCCATCTTCCACACCTCATGGTTTAAATCTGTGCTTTCTGTTTTCTTCAAAGAATTTTCATTCAAGGCTGCTTCCCTAACGTAATGTTTCTCCAAAGAAATGGACAATGAATGTTTTACCCATCTGGACTATTCTGTATTCAGGAATTAGACGGTCTACTTGTTGTACATTCCCTGGAAACAGCCTTCTTACCTCATCATATCCAAACAGAGCTGCATAAAAATTTTCTACCATCCTTTTCAAGTCTTCTTTTAGAACAGTAGAATTAATCTGAAAAACAAAGCAGAAAACCATCAGTACAGGCTCTGAGGAGGAGGGGAGGAGAAGACATTCCCCGCTTCACCATGAGTGGGTGGACAAAGAACCACCACTGCCCCAGCCCACCTCACTGACGTTTGGCTGCAAGCAAGAGTCAGTCACTTTGGAACCCCCTGTGCCACAGCTCTGTTAATTCTGACACAGCTGAGGTCAGTGTTACTCAATACACAACTGGCAGAAACATCCCCAGCCAACAGTTCTGCCAACAGCTGCAGGAGTGGAGAGAAAATGCTGCTGGGGAGCATGAAGTGAGGCTGCCCTTGCAGTGGCAGCACAGCCCAAGATCATGGAGACCCCTCTGTAGTTTAACCGTTGAGCAGCTTTTCCAGACCTTCATTCATCCTCAGAAACTCAAAGGTTTTTTAGCTTTTTTTTCCCCCCAAAGCAGACTGCAGATGGATGTGCTACTACAGTGGAAGTACTGGAATGCTAAAGACTGATACACCACGCTGCCCTTGCTCCTCCTGTACTGTCCAGATTGACTCTCAGCCAGCACGAACATGAATTCTGCCTCTCCAGCATCTCTAGCAGCTCAGACTCACTTGTTTTTGACTATGACTAAATTTCTTTCAGTCTGTGATGACCCAGTGACTTCCCCCGTGCTCAAAGTGTGACTCAGTCCAAGTTCCACACTGACCTTTAACTAAATTTAATAACTGCTTAAGTATTTGCTGGATTGGCCCAAGCCACCCATTAGTGTGAGAACTGACACTATGTGAGCTTAAAATGGGACTGGACCAACTGCTGGGTGCAGAGAGATGGCTGAAATGCCTCCTGTGCATCTCCCTCATCCACACTGTGTGCTCCTCTTGCCTCTTCTTGTTACTTCTACCAACAAAGTGATGCAGTTCCTCTCCCAAGGGCTCAGATACACTTTGGTAAAGCTTCTTCTTTGTACTGATTGCCATGAGGGATCCAAGAGACACAAAGCATTTCTTTTCTACAGCTCTCACACACCCCAGAAATACAAATTACAAGGGCCATCAGCCCTGCACACCAGCAGGACACTCGGGTATGACACTGCACTTTGCAGACAGGATTTACACACAAGAGACACCAGCCCATCACACCCACCACACTGGGAACCCCTTGTCCTAAATACTCTCTCAGTATCCTTATGACTCTTCACCTTGCCAATTACACGACAGCTTTTCTATCAAAATACGAGTTAGTTTCTGTCAAGTGAGCAAATTTCCAGTTCAAACATTCTTCCCTTAAACCACTGTCTTTTTTCATCTGTTGATTTTTATAGCAATGCACATAGTGCAAACACAAGGAAAATTCCTTTTATGTCAGTTACTCATATTTTTCCATTAATATAAACTATTAAAATTCATGCAGATATTTTATAGGCTATCAAGATTTGGAGACTGGTTATTACTGAATGTTTAAAAAAAGAACTAAACATAAGAAATCAGAGGGTTAAATGATGACTGAAACTTCTGTAATGACTTAATTAAATTTTTATTGAGTACATAAACTATGATGTCATTTCTACCCAACCATGCTCAAACCTATGCATGTCAGAGATCGTGGTTTTTCTCAATAGAACATACTTCTAAATAAGCTGCACTTCTACAGCTCTAATAAGGGGGAGCAGGTCTCATGTAACACACTCAATAAATTATCCTTCCATTTTAAACAAACAAATTCCATGAGTTATTATATATTTGCCACGCACTTTTTATGACATAATAAAAATGTTACCTCAAGGATTACTTAACACATACTACAAATGTTACAGCAGGCAACTGCAAGGGGCAAAGAAAACAAATAGTCCCATTACAGAGACAAGTCCTGGACTATACATCCCTGGGGAAGCAGCTTTCCCTACTAAAAACAAAGAGCAGCAGCTTTCAGTTAGCAAGAAACGGGAGATAACCAAGTTAAACAAACATGGTAATAAATACATCTTAAAAAACAGTTTCAGATACAAAATCTGAGTTTGGGGATGGAGCCGTATCTTAGGCAATTGAATGATATTTAAAGAAATACTGTAGTTTCTGAAGAATACAACTGGCATTGGTCAAGTACAAACATTGAAGACAAATATCCCTCTTTATAAATCAAGAAAACTGAGTAAATCCAAGTCCCTGTTTGCTGGAAGCGCTTCCTCTTTTGAAGCTTGTACACGTTCTTACCACTGACCAGTTTCAGGATCTGGTTGGTCATGATTCTGCTGACTCTCCCACAGTTTGTTATTAAGCAGAAAAACTGCTAGAGAATTCCAAGTGAGTTAATTGCTAATAACAAGGAAAAAATCAGTAACATCTGGAGTTCTTCTTGGGATTTTGCCCCTTTGCCTTCCTTGGAACAGCCCAGCGCAGAGCTGTCACTGGACAGATTTATGTGCTATGGCCCAAGTGACACAGGATTGTGTTAGTTCAAAACGTTTTTGGTACATCTCACCTTTACAAGACCTCTGAAACAAGGAAATGTACAGCTAACCTGTCTCCCTGCTACATGGCACAACTCTTCTCTGAAAGGCTCCATGAGCCCACATTCTGCCTGTGGGACATCTGCAGCAAACAGCTGCTGCATTTTTCATGTCACAGAGAAGAAACCTCATCTTCGGCCTTAACAAGTTCATGTGCATCATCCAACAGCCACGTGCTGAGGGTGACTCTGCAGCTGACAAGTGACAGTGCCAAGTCTCACAGGTTTTGTATTCTAAGATTTCTAGAGAAGTAAGAACAAACTGCTCTCCTGTACTGCTGGACACGCAGAAAATACCTAATATGTGGGCACGGTTTTTAAAGTGAACACTGCTTTAGAATCAGTCCATATCAGTGTCCTATGATGGACCAAGACATTCCTTTAGTAATGAATCTCCTCCTCCTCCCCACTTGCCTTGGCTCACGGTGCAGAGCAGGATCAGAGTGCGCAGGCTGGAAGGTAACAAGTGACAGGACAAGAGGAACGGCCTCAAGGTGCCAGGAGATTATTAGATTGGATAGGAGGGGAAAGAAACAACAGGAAGAATTGTAAAACATTGGCACAGGCTGCCCAGGGCAGCAGTGGAGTCACCCGCCCTGGTTCAAAAAAAGTGTGGGTGTGGCAGCTGAGGACATGGTTAAATGGTGAACATGGAGGCAGTGCTGGATTTGCTGATGGTGACCAGATGATCTGAATGGTGCTTCCCAATCTCCACGAGTCCATGACTCCATGGGCTCCGATGTGCTCTGCCTGCTTGGAGCCATCGTGCCCAGGGATGAGCCCAGAGCTGCCGAGGTGCAGCCCATCCCCAGGGAGCAGGACACAGGATCCCTGGCAGTGTCACTGCACACCTGTGTCCTGCCAGCGCTGCCCGAGCTGGGATGGCCACAGGCTGCTCTGCCTGAGAGAACTGCAACAGGAGTTTCTTTCTGCTTCAGCTTTTGCCAGCATGTGTTGCACCCTTAAGCTACTTTAACACATTAATCCTTCCATAGACTATAAAGCCAGAAGGGGCACTTCTAACTGCCTTGTACAAGCACTAGTCATTGAATTCCAGGCAGCAATTCCTCTCTTTAGGCTGTAAGTTATGCTTGAACTAGACTTTTTTATGAAGAGATTTCAGCCAGAAGAAATGATTAGATCATAGAACCTGACCCTCTGCATATCACAGACCATTACATTTCACCGAGTTCCCCCTGTACTAAGCTCACTAAGTTGTGTTTGGCTAAAGCATATCACCCTCACAGTCAAACATGTGTATCTCATTTCATATTTGAATTTTCTGGCTTGGGTTTCCACCCCCTCATTCTCATTATACCATTCCTGCTAGAATAAAAAGCCTCTTCTGTACAATGTGTTTGCTCCTGAACCTGTACACAATGGATGTGTCAGCACAGGGATCTTTTCAAGCTAAGACTGGGCTCTTTCAGGTGCACTGACACACCACAGCAGCAGCACACTCCTGGAGTGGTCAAAGCTGCAAAGGCAGAGCAGTGGTTTATGCTGATACAGTAAAAATGAATCCATCCCTTGTGCAAAACAAGTTCCATAGGTCTGAGTACACTCATGTTGTCATGGCTGAGTCCACTCTGGGGACTTCTGCAGCCCCACTGCCATAAACATCACCCACTCTCACTGACACTTCTGACTGCTGGAGCAGGAATATCAGCAAAAGTTCCTGAAGGAGATACACGACCAATCTGTCATGATAAAAAATGTCACTCCACAAACATTTAGGCTTTTTTATGCCCCTTCTCTCAAGTTGCAACTGGACAGAATTACCTGAAACATGGTTTACATTCCTACAAGTGCTTAATATATTAGCACTTGTAGTTTTATACGGGCTTTTTGAGTGTTTGCTCAGAACACTGTGTTAAAACACACATGACAATAAATGGGCAAATGGGCAAATAAAATGCAGCCCTTTTATTCCATCCTATTTTATCACTATTGCTTGCAGGACAGTAATTTTGAAATGATTGAGACTGTAGCTAGGATCAAAAATATTAAATTAATTAAACAGATTAGAAAGATTTTTGTAGCAAGGGGCCATAAAGGCCAGTTCCTTCAGGCACATACTTGGGAAATGACAAAGATATTGAAGAAATTATTTTTCTAATCTTCAACTTTTCAGCCTTTTATTAACTGCTCTTCTACTTTGTCTGCAAAGCAGATCACTGCTTGTAATTAGCTACAGCTTGAGTCCCTGTATGCTTTAAATATTAACTCTTCTAATAAATTCTCTATTTTTTAAATTAGAAGTAATTTTATAACACACCTCTGTAATCATTAACTTCAGAGAACAATCTTTAAAGCCTTCTTCAATATTCAGTGACAACCTACGCAAATATTCTTTTAACCTAGACAAAAGCTAAATGTTAGGTTGTAGCAGAACCAGCTCCTGCCAAAATCTTCAGTCCATAAAAACAACATTAATGGAAAAAGTAGTGCATGCTCTGCTACCTTCATAACAATTGTGCAAACATCAATAAGGCTCCTTAGAGCAAGTTTATTCCAAGTAGACACAGAAAAGCAAGTTACACAACTTACCTACATCTTTCAGCAAAACCAGATGCTCACCCCTACCTGTCTGCTACCCAGAAAATGAGGTTTGTTCCTATCTTGCAGTTTTTTAATTTGGAAACTCTGCCATGGTAACAGTTACAGATGCAGAGGAGATCACAGCACAATCTGAACTGTATTCGATGGCTTATTCCAAGTTCCTGCTTCCCTGCAGAACGTGGCTGGCAGAGCTCACTGACAACCTCTCAAGAGAAGGATCAGGCAAAAGAGCTCAAATAGAGCTCTGTCAAGTTGTGCTGATTCTCTGTAAGGTGAGCAGTTGTCAAGGGCTTTTTCTGTAATGCTTCTTAAAAAACCAGTTGCTAAAAGCCTAAAACTAATCACAATGTGTTTCTGAACACACCAGAATCAGGAATTCAGCCTGATAAGCTGAAAAAGGAAATTTCAGAACCAAGTTTAAAGAGGCACTTGGAGAAGACAGTAGTAAAGGTAGATAAATCATTAAGGTAAATATGCACCATGAGCACTGACCAAGATGCTGTGAAGCTCCAGCTCCTCACTGAGACAAACCTGAGGGACCTTTGGGAAGTGTCACACACCAGGAACACTGATCAGACCAAGGGGCCACCTACCAGGGTATCCTGCCTTCAACAGCAGCCAGAATCCCTGAGAAAAGGCCAAACCCTACAAAAGCTGATAGACGCTTCCTCCAAGGATTCTCCCAACCAATTTCAGCTCAGGATAATTCCCAACTCTTGCTATTTGTTTCGAGTAATCTCCAAAAGGTCTCTATGTCCTGTCCAGGGAACTTTCTGCACCCACCATGTGCTTCAGCAAGCAGCACCCTGCTCTGCTACCCCTGAAGAGATCGACCTCCTCCTGCAGGTTCCCCTGAAAGTGGCTCCTGCTGGCTTCATCAGCTAGCCCAGTCTTTCCACAGGATCAGGCAGTGAATACACATTGTTCCACCACCTTCTCACAGCACTTGAGATTCTGAGAGTCACAGAATGATCCCAGAATGGTTTGGGTTGGAAGGGTTCTTAAAGCCCATCCATTTCCAGCCCCTGCCATGGGCAGGGACACCTTGCACTTTTATACCAGGTTGCTCCAAGCCCCATCCAGCCTGGCCTTGGACACTCCCAGTCCATCATATTCCAGGTGATATGATCTGCCCATAGAGAAAGGCTTCAGATTATAAAAGTCAAGAGCAACAAAATTCCAGAGATCAGAGGGTACTAAACTAAATGAAACATAACAGCTAACATTAACAGGCCTGCAGAGATAGGAAAAGTGGCATCCATTCTGAAAAGTATTTCAGCAGAAACAAGTAAGTACAAATTAGTAGAAAATACAGTAAATGAAAATAAAAATCACAGGTAGTCTGACCAGTGATATTCAGTGCTGATAAAGGTACTAGCAGTAAGTGCTACAAAAATTAATTCATAAAACCTATTTAACAATGTGCAGATATTTGGCAGCTATGATTTGGAAATGGATCTTTAAGAGAAAAAAATTAAGTTCAACCATTCAACAGTGAAGGAAAAAAAATTTAGGAATTATTATGAAAGGAATATGAACCAAAAGAGGAACCCTATTCTGCCATAAATCCATAATGTACCTGCATATAAAATGCTGCACATATTTGTTACCTTTTGATCTCAGAACAGATCTAAAAGTAGTAAAAAACACATAGAAAAAACTGACATGATGAGATGTATGAGGAAACACTTGCTATATTCAGGATGAAATGAGGAAGATAATGGTGGAGAAGTAAAATCATGAGTTGTAAAATCAAAAGCAGATAAGTAAGGAATTATTGTCTGCTGCTTCTCATTAAAAAAGATGTAAATAAGAATCTGATGAAATTACCAAATATACTTTAAAAATTTAAGTGTTTTCTCATGCAACGCATTTAAGTGGCAGAAGTCACTGCCACAGGGCATTAAAGAGCAGGAAATACAAAACAGGTAACAAAGGGCCTGTGCATTCCTGGAGGATTTCTGTCAGTGATCCTGATCACAGTGGTCCCTGTGCAGCTCTCGGGTTACCCATTAGTGAATGCCAGGAGAATATACCACAAGGAACTGACCCACAGCTCTGTTTCTCATTTTTTATCCCAAATATCTCTCATCATTGGCAGCCACAGTACCCTGGATCCTCATCTGACAGTAGCAAGAGTTATAAGCATGTTCAGTTTTGTCCATTTTTTGCTGACCTTGCAGATATTGGCTGGTATCTCTCCTGTCTGGGTATCTATTCCTTCCTGTCCTGGCTTTCCAGCAAGACAGGCACAGCTCATTAGATGATCCTGTACACCAGACATCAGGTCACTTTGCTGACTTGGCAGGAATTTCACCTGAAAAGTGCTAGTGCAATTAAAAAACCTGCTCCCTTTACCATAGCCTTTAATATCCTCATGGGAAGAGGCTATGTTTTATGTAGTAACATGAGCAAGAATGATCCTGCTCATACCAAATAGGTCATCATCCCCTAGGGGAAAAATAGTAAGAATACAAAAAAACATTATTTGTCCAAGAATTTGGGACCAGAACAAGCTTCTGTTAGATGGGAAAAACAAGGCACCCATCTCCTCTCCTAAAAGAAACTTCCAAAAAAAGGTTTATTTCATTTCAAATGGGGTGACAGTTGCTAGAGTCCATACAATTAGTCAGCAATTAAACAGCCTCACCCTTACTGCTACTACCTTTATCCAGTGACTGAGGCCAGAACAAATGCAAATACTCAAAATTACTATCACATTTCAAATTAATTTCTGTAGTGCCTGGCAGACTAGCTGATTTGTGTTTGCTCCATTAGCCTTCCCACTCTCTCCTAGCAGGGCCCTGCTCATACGTGACCTGTTTGACATTCTCCCATCAGTTCCACATTTGGGTAAAATTCTAATTTGAAGTCACATTGCTTTCACCTTCTACCAATATTCTGCACCTTCTGGTTTCAATCATAAGCTGAGAAAAACCCGATTTCCCCAAGCATTCCTCCTCCCCAGGGCTTCAAACACACACAGGCCACAGAACAGTTAACAGTTAAATATTTTCTTGCCAATATTTTAAGAGTGCAGAAGGTTCCAAATTGCTGGTAAAATAAACAATGCCAGACTGTGAAAACTCCTGCCTGCCATATACTCTGATGTTAACAAGAGTTTCTTTATTACTGTAACCTTTCAGAAGAGAACAAAAATTATTTCTCTACCCTAGTTCTGCCCTCAAGTAAAAGGCAAAGGAGGAAAGTGAACCATGAAAATGCTGCATGGTAAGATATTGTGAGTTTTCCATCTTACTTCTGCATTTCATTCAGACTCAGTACTGCTGTGAATAAATAAACTTCCAGAAGATCCTAAAAGCCTGGGCAAGGATTTTAAGAAGCCAAAATTTTCCTTTCACAGTTTCTTGAATAACACAGATTAAACTTACATTTGGGCCATCTTCCCTCCTGCAAGGACATAATAAAACAGGAAATACAAAAGGGCAAATTTAGGATGTTCTCAAGGAGACACATCATTTTCAAGCTCCTTGGTAGCCAACTCTGTCCTCTGGGGCTTTAGCCCTGTATTTCCACCAATTACAGGGGCTCTGCTACTTCCCCACTTTTAAAAAATGAAGTCTTGAAACAGCATCTCCAAACAGAATTGCTGGTACTCAGCATCAATGAGACAAATGACTCCATAGCTCAGCCCCTAAAACCACTGCTCCTTCTACTGACTCCTTCTCCCATCCACAACACCTCCACCACAAAAATACCCCTTTTTATGTGCACTTATTCCCATGGCCTCATGGCCTCCTGACTAACTTGAAAACCAACCTGATGCACACTTTGCTAGTGACAAATAGAGATCTCTGAGATCCGATATGCTGGTATTTTGGTAACATCTTTTAAGCTTTGGCACTATTTCCTGACCTTTGAATGAAATAACAATCAAGCTCTTACAGAAGTGTAATGGTAATTAACTAGTTAATAGAGATAAAGCAAGTGCTGTGTAAGACCAGAAAGAGAAGAGACACTTGAGGACAGACAAAGGAGTAGAATCCTTTGAAATTCCCCGACCACGAAGGAAAACAGAAAAGCACCTCAATTTCCCTAGATGTGTACAGAAATATCCTATGCTGTTGCTTATACTAGGATAGTAAAAGAAATCAGAGGAGTGAGCAAGAGTGGAAGCAGGCACTCAGACTACTGCAGGGATTGCACTTGCACTTCCTGATCATCATTTTTTGTTCTACTGTGGGATCTGTTAGCAAAAGCAGTCAAAAAAAAAAGGGTTTCAAAGAGCTGCCAGTTCTGTAAATGGACAAAATGGGCCAGAGAACTCAGAAAACAAAGCAACAAATAAACCAAGCTCTAACAAGAAAACACAAGACTCACTGATGAAGTGGAAGCAGAAGGTATCAGTGATTTTCTACCTGCAGTGAAAAGCACAAGCAACAATGTGATTAAAATGTATGGGAACAACAAAGAAGCTCTCAATGGTTTGCTTGGTCTGATTTAGAACCAACACTGATCTCGGTATTATTTCTGGTTTTATGGGGCAACTTAAAAGCACATTCTAGGGGAAGAACCTTTCCCTGTATAATGGACACAGAGGAATATAATACTGAAAAATATGTAATACTGAAAAAAAGGCATGTCTGGAACAGGTGCCACAAGGCAGCTTCCAGTGTAATTCATGCAGGCACTCAAGCAAGGCACAGAACAGGCCAAGGACACCACCTTACAGTAACAGGATCCAACACATCTGGGAAATTTAAATTGATTTTTTTATGCCAGAATTGATTTTTTTTCTATGCCAGAAAACTGGGGCAGGCCAGCTGAAAAGAACCCAAGCATTTATTATACCTTGATTTCAATACCAGGTATGCTCGGCATGGCCCAAACATTTCACCCAGGTGTGCTGGTTCCACAGGCACTGTTTCTGGAACAACTACATCAAAAACAACCTGAGAAAGAGACCCCTATTTCAAAACTCCATGTGCTGGTAAAGCTAAATTTGCATCATTAATGTTTGTTCCAGACATCATCACAGTTGAGCTAATTCAAGGTAACATTCTATACACATGCCCTGTCCTACATATTAAAGTTATAAAGATTTCCAGAATCAAATTTACTGAATTTATTCTGGAAAAGTACCTGCTACTATTATTCATTTTTAAAATGACAAAGTAGTGGAAACTTGCTGGGAACTTTCAAGGTCTTTGAGAAAAGATCAACAGTTGATGTTTTGTGGGGGTTTTTTTTTTGTTTGTTTTTTGTTTGGCTGCTTGGTTTTTTTGTTGTTGTTGTTGTTATTGTTTTTTGTAATGTTCTTGGAAGGGTAACTTCAGGTAAAATTAATTATAAAATGCCTGGTATCCTTTAAAAAAAAAAAAAACCACAAAAAACCATACAGAGCAATTTTGTATCTCACTATTTTGCCAAGGGTTTAGTAAGGGCTTAGTTTGTCCAACTTTTTAAAAGGGAACACTTGAAACTGGTGAGATTTTATATATTCTAAGTGGTCATCAAAAATTGTAACATTTTTCTCCTTAAAATGTCCTAGTAAAAAATTTCAAAATATACATAGATAATTTGAAACTAAAACTTTTCTTATTTAGTTTTATAGGTTTTTAAAGGTTTTTTTAAAAACCTTTTTCTGCTGTACTGAACACTATCCTCTATCTCATGTTCCAGTCCATTTCCTCAA
This sequence comes from Lichenostomus cassidix, assembly GCF_008360975.1. Taxonomy (NCBI): domain Eukaryota; kingdom Metazoa; phylum Chordata; class Aves; order Passeriformes; family Meliphagidae; genus Lichenostomus; species Lichenostomus cassidix. Next base: position 12,903,260 of record NC_139500.1, on the reverse strand, counting down.
TCAGCACCTTCCCTGTAATAGTTTGCTTCTGTACATTCCCTTCATCCCAACTCCCCATTCCAGTCCCAAAATACTGCATCCACTTTCCTTCTGCCCCATTCTCTCTCAAAAATGTAGCTTCTATTCTGTGCATCCCAAATTGACTCCATGACTTCCCATCAGATTTTAGAGATGGGCCTGGAAAGAACCCCTGAGCATCTCAGTACAGCAGCTTCCTATTTCAATTAATATTTTAAAATTGTATCAGTTTTACACCTTGCCCTCCCATCTTAAAGCCATTCTACAACCTTGCTGGTCTCACTCTGACCATAACTTCTGAGTATTTAGTTACAAGGGTCAAACTTTTTGTTCTCTACGGTAAGAATAACTTAAACAGAATTAAACTGAGTTTAGGAAATTCTGTAGCTACTGTAAGGTAAATTGGCATTTTTAATCAACTGAAATCTTCTAACTGTGAAAAGAGTACCAAGACAGAAAATGGTGTTTAAGTTCCCAGAGCCCATTTCAGCTCTCAGTTACATGTATTGATTCTGACGCCGTTACTTCAGATGTATGTGAGTGTAATTGAGAGCAAATTATGGGTCACTGGGTATAAACAGCTCTAGCTAAAAGTGCAACAAAGGCTGTATTATGCTACACACAGCACAGCCAATAAACGAATTCAAAAGACACCTAGATGTGTTCCTGGAAAAAAAAGGGGGCAGGGGTATAAGTGGTCTGGTGGGAAAACAGGAAAGTGAGATTATGGTAAATTAAAACAGATTTGGCATGCTGGGCTTGACAGCCCCTCCTAGTCTCATCTCTTTGGCAGCTTTTAGAATTTTCATTCATTTTAAAAGGAATTGTTGTTTCGTACTGAAAACAACTTTAACTCATTTGAGCAGCAGAATGCCATCACAACACACACAACCAACATGGGTAAAGTGAGCCTACAACCAGGTACAGGTATTGCAATAAAGCCTGATGATCTTCCTGAGATACCACAGGATTTGCACCCACAAGTATTAATGTGGGATGCTTGGGGGGAGGGAGAAGGTGTGTTTGGGTTTCTTTGACTTTGGTTTTTTTTTTATTTTTTGGGCATTTTTGAGTGGGTGAGTCTATTATTTATTTATTTATTTTACTCTCATACCTCTTGTCCTGTTATCAGCCGAAATCCTTTCCAGAGAACTCCAGCACCTACAACTCCCTCTGATTAACTCTGCTGCTTCATCTAAGGGTATTAAAATACACTTAAGCTTAAAACAACTTTCATATCCACACAGTTACCAAAGCACAAGACTGAGATCAGCCAGGTTAATACTCAGGTGGCTCCAGAACTCCTTTAGGAAGAAAATAGCAGCAATGTCCAGTCCTGAGAGAATTCCCTTTCCAAACTGATGAGGCAGCCACCAGTTTGCACAGTATAAATCTATTCCCTGCAAGCCACGAGGTGGAGATCTCTGGCAAAGCAGAATCCAAAGGAAGTCTTTTACCCAGCCTAATGTTACTATTAACACTTGGAGCTATTGCATCAAGCCAATTTTTCTGTTTGTTTTTAAAGTTTGATAGAAATGTCACTAGTGGAAAAATTAAGTAAAGAGCACTGGTTAGCCACAGAACTGGACACACCTGGCTGCAAACCCACCAAAAGAGACTGACTTCATTAGTACTAGGGACAGCAGAGTAAAATTTATATCTGAAATATGCCTGCACCAGTAGAATTTGCTGAGGCCACAGGCTCTCCCTGTGTTTTTACAGCTGTGTCAAGTTTGGGTTTCTGACTCTTGCCGACATTCAGGAGTGCTGAAGGAGCTCAGGCTAACAGGTCCCAAAACTTTGTAGCAGAGATTTAGATCTCAGCAGTTTTAACAACCAGGTTTTGAAATAATGCAAACTCCGTTTGGAGCTGGAGCTGATGTAAATTAGCAGTTAAAATGCTTTACATTCTACCCCTTTTGGCTCCAATGAACCAGTTCGGAGCAGATGGCACATTTCAATAAACCATCAGTATCACTTCAGGAATATAGTGTCCATTTTCTGCACCAAGTGTTGGCATTGTTACTAGATTGGAAGCAACCTAAAGAACTGCAACTTTGTATGTCAGCAAGTTAAACTAATTGCATCCAGCCAGCAATTCCATAGAGGTGCTCTGTCACTCGTACCACAATAAAGGCATCACAGTTAAATCATGACCTTTGATACACTGCATGAGAGAAAAAGCAGGGAATGGAATTTCCTAACCTCCTTGGATTTATGCAGATAATAATTTAGTGCTCTGAACTTATTCAGTAAAATTTCTTTTCATCTACCTTACTTCTGAGAAAGACTCAGATTCTGAAATTTGAAAGCATCAACAGCACACTAATGTAATCTTTTTATCTACTATTCTTGATATATTTGACTACATTCTTTTGGAGGGAGAATATTTACTGATTGCAGGTGAGTGGAGAAGAGTCAACAAGCATGGAACAAACAGGAATGCCCATGCAGGGGCATGGGTGAAATGGGATATGAAGCCAGAATTACTGGCACTGAGGAAGGAAAATAAAGCAGTGATAAGGAGCAAGGGAACTGGTAACATCTTCAAACATCACTGCATAAATAATTTGCATCTAACATACAATAAATACTACCAGAAGAGACTAAGAAATTTTTTCATCCTGACAAAATTCCAGGATGGTTTGGGTTGCAGGGACCTCAAAGACCATCTTCTTCCACCCCCTGCCATGGGCAGGGACACCTTCCAGAATCCCAGGTTACTCTAACCTGCCTTGGACAGGGATGGGGCAGCCAGGGATGGGGCAGCCACAGCTTCTCTGGGCACCCTGTGCCACCCACCCTCTTAGGGAAGAATTTCTTCCGCATGTCTAACCTAAATTCCCTCTCCTTCAACGTGAACCCATTCCCCCTTGTCCTGTCACTGCAGCTCCTGAGGAAAGGTCCCTGTCTGGCTTCCCTGTAGCCCCTTCAGGTTCTGGAAATGTACTGTGAGGTCTCCACACAATCTCCTCTTCTCCAGCCTCAACAGCCCCAACTTTCTCAGCCTATCTCCACGAGGGATTGACCACGAATAATGACTGAAAGACCAGGAATAAATGAAAGAAAGAAAAACCTAGCACTACAAGATAATGAAAACCGTCACCAAGACTACAGTGAACAACCCTGATTTCCAAATTTACCCCCAGGAGAGTCCACTCTGCTTTCCCACACACCCTCAGTGCCTGCCCAGGAGCTCACTTCTCACACAAGGAGGCTCATTAAACCAAGTGGCCTCTCTGCAGCTCAGCTGTACTAAAATACACACAGGTATGCTTTGAAGATTAAGCCCTGAAATGTGCAGGTTCTTCCTCTGAGCATCTGCTATGGCCACAAAAAGACTGTGTTAGCACAAGGCTACAGTCTGGTGTATTACAGGAATCACAGTACTGCAGTTAAGCCGGCTGGAGATTCCACTTCAGGGTCATTCCTGAAGACAAAGACTGCATGATTTAAAGTCAAGGACAAACTGACCAGATGCTGCCGAGGCAGGGAATGAATGGCATTCCAACAACTTCAGAGCTCCTCACAGTTTCATCACACAGCAACCATACTACTGCAAAATACATGTATAAACATTTCAGGGCACAGACTGGATGAAAACATAAAGACACTGATGGGTCTTTTATACTTGTGAAGGAATAGTTTAGTTTGCATAAACTGAAACCCTGTGCATCCCTCTACAAAGAACTGACTGCAAGCACTGACTTTTTTCCCCTAAGGTTTACTGTAAAGCTCTCAGTACAGGCCTAACCTGCAGCATTCTTCACTTTGGAGTCCAGCATTGCTTGGAAGGGCAGCAAATGGCCACCTTTGCTACTCTTCACTGTCTGCTGCTTCCAACCCTGCACAGAAAACTACAAGCCAGCACTTTGCTCATGTAGGAAAAAATTAGGGTCAAAAGAAACATGCAAATAATTTTCTGTTCCAAAGCTGCATTTTCTCCGTGGAATCAGAGAGAGACTTTCAGGTGCTTTGGGAGGTGACATGTTTGGCTGGAGTTTGTTTTGGGTTTTGGTGGGTTTTTTTGCTTTTCAAGAAGAGCCTTAAATTTACACCCAGAGCAAAGATCTGAGCTGTGTGTTGTTCCTAGAGAAAACAGAATCAACCAGTAGTATGATATGGAAAGCACTGGATAAGGACAGAAATGCAGAAGCTCTTTCATTCAGATTTTCCTCCAGTACATCTGATTTTCTAGGCTCACTCACACTGCCATACCAGAAAGAAGAGATTCCCATACTGGAATTTATGTAAGCACATTCTGTAGCAAAAAATTCTCAGATGTATGAATTTAGATTTAATCCAAAAGAAGATTAACAGGATGTCTTGTCTTTAAAAGCAATGTGTAACACAGTAAAGCTACAGAATTCCCAACAACTTGGAAAAACCCCTATTGGTTTTTGGTAGCTGACATCTGGTAACTGACATTACACCAGAACCAATACTTTCTAAAACCACATACAAAATAAAGGATCAGAGAGAAACTTCTTGAATTACTAATGTGATGGCATCATAAATCCTAACTCACTGGTTATTTCCCTTGTCTGGCACCACCAGGAATACCTGGCAGCCTCTCCAATAGAAATGACAACTAAGGCTTGACAATATACCATTAATTACTGCAATATGAAAACTGTCACTTCTCTAATAGCATAGTTTATTTTACTCATAGACAAGCCTCTATTTAATCACTGAACAGTTCTCTTCCTTTTCAACAATACAGGAGACCTTTCCCAGCCCTGAAGTGCCCTGAACACAGGCAGCCTCACCTGTATCAGGTCTGCTGTCACCTACTTCCACTGCCTCTGCAATGCCTCCTCTCCAGGCAATCACCAACACAGGGCTAGAGAAACACATTAACAGACGCTAGGGACAGAAATTACCCTTACAACCAACTACTGTAACCTTCCTCAGAAAAGGCCAGAATGATCCAATCTTCCTCTTCCCTCAAACTTGCAAATGAACTGTCCTTGGAGCTACTCTCTCCTCAGAGCAGGTTTTCTTTTTGTGATAAAGACCACGTATACTGAAAATCCAAAATGAAAAATACACTAAGGACTAGTTATAGTCATGCGCAGGAACTCAGCATAAAACTCTTGTTGATTAACTTTCCTTTTACCATTTTAGATACAGAGAAAACTCAGAGCTCTGCTGGAATTACTGAAGTTGTGATTACAGATTTGGCACCAGTCACATTCCTCCCTACTCCAGCTGCTTATTCCTGCCCCCAAAATGCCCATTCTGTTGTAGCAGCATCCATTTCTGCAATTCCATGGCAAACTATATAGGAAATAAATTAATTTTAGACAAATCAATACCTTCATCCAGCCATGATGCAGTTTCAGAAACAAGGTCACTGGCTCAATACAGCAGCTGAGGGAATGAACAGTCAGGAGTGAGAGCTGCAGGTACCAACCTAAGCTAGGTAAAGGAATCAACCTGGTTGATTCTCAAGCATTCTTCTAAGATAGGCAAAGCCACAAAAGCACTGAAAGATGGGAATCATCAGGACTAACACCACCAAAGAGGACTTACCCCCATCACCTTCCCACGCTGTTCAACATCCTCCCACATGCAGTGAACGATGTAGCGACACATGTATTTCCCCGTGCGGCCCTCCTGCTTCAGCCGCACCAGGCACATCCTGCAAGAGCACACACCAGTCAGAGCTCATGGGCTTTTTTCAAGAGGAAAGAATAAATGAAATACATTCACCTAATTTAAATACATTTACCTCATTTAAGGGTTTCCTTACAGTATACATTTGTGATCAGGAGAAAAATACACGTGGATTTATTTTTTTTTTTAATAAACCATCACAAACGTTTCTATTCTGTACTCAGGAGTTGTATTGGCTGGATTTTGGCCAATCCTGCCATGGAAGAGTGACAGTAGACTCTATTCTTGTTGACAGTACTATAATCTAGTTAAACACTACTGCAACCTAAATTCCTCAGCCTTAACAACACCTCACCCTCTGGAGCAGGAACACATGGCTTGTCTAATCCCAGGCTCCAAGCCAGCTAGCTCAGCTTGGTGCACTCAAGTGCTGTAAGAGCCCAACTAGCCAAGCTGGGAAAGCTTAAGCAAGTTACAGACTTGAACCACTCCACATTAGCAATGTCCTAAATTATTTCAGCTACAGGGGTCTTTGGATACATGTCCAGACACCTGGCAAAACCCCCACATGCAGCACATGCAAGACCAACTCAGAGGTTTTTAAGTGCATTGTGGGATCTTAATGAGAATATCATGTTGAGTTCATTTACTTTTTTTTTTTAAGAATTAAAGCCACTTGAACTTCATTGCTGCTGTTCTGTCTAAAAAATAAAATAATAATTTTATTTTGCTTCTTATAAAACATCTGTAAAGAGCATGAACTGAAGCCTGTGAGGCTGATTACTCAACAGGCTGGGACCAGTCCCATCACCTGTCCCATCTTCTCTACCTCATTCAGCAACTCTGCTCCTGTGCTGAGGGGCAGAAGTGCCTGGCCAGGACTGACTGAGTGACTGTAGACAAGGTGATGCTCAGACACCAAAGCTGAGAGAAACTACTGCTTTTCACAGACATGCTACAGGGTGGGGAACTGCTCTCAGCTCCTGTAAAACCAAGACAGCAGAGCTGCTGGAGGCCACTGTGGAGCTGGTGCACACTAACCCTGGTGAACGTGCCACAACAGCTAAAAGGCAAATATGATTATTTATTTTTAATAGGTTAATTTCTTTAGTGAATGTAAGCTCTACAGGCATTAAAAGTATCTGGTGACCTGTGAATGCCAGCTCAGCAAGGAAAAACATAAACACCTGAAGTGTGTTGAGATGACCTCTAAAAGGACCGATGTCCATCTTTATGATTGGCTCTATCTTGTGTATGGATTAGTAAAGGAAAATATTTTTTAGCCTGCAAAAGAAGCAAAACTTACTGCCAGCAACATTCACAGAGACAAAAACTGAAGACAGCAACAACTGCAGCAGTCCTGTATTTTTACTGCTTGTTAGAACCACTGTCCCAGTAAACAAATGCAACTAAGATGGTATCAAACCAAATCTTCACTTCCTAACAGATGGTTGACAAAGCTTTCTGCTCAAGCAGTGGTCAGAGAACAGCTACCAGAGAACAGCTGTCCAGTACAAGCCCTTCCACAAAACAAATGCACAAAGAGCCTAAAACTTTTCTTGCACTTCTAGCAGTTTCAAAACCTTTGCTCCTCTTGTGCATTTACATAACTGAACTGTACAAAAAGTGAGTAACTGAATTCAAAACTTTTACCCGCTCGTAACAAGTCAGAGAGAAAGAGATTAAGTTTAAAAGACAAACTTTGGGCTAAAAAAAACCCCTTTTTATACTTCTCTTGCTAAATAGGCAAACTTGGGGTGAAAAACTTGTGGAAGAAAAGCTCCCCCTGAGCATAAATATTGTTACCTATCCAGTGTGCCTTCCGTGGTGGAGAAGAAGGAGGAGAGAGCAGTGCAGAGACCAACAGACAACAACTTGTCACTGATGAGCAGGACTGGACTGTTGTGCAGAGGAAACCCTGCTACTCATGAAGCCTAAAAGGCTGCTCTGTGTTTGGATGCACAGTGCTGTCACAGAGCTGTTCTGCAGCACCACGAGTGAGATCATGGAATTTTGCAGCTTATTTGGAAGTTTGGTAGTTTGTTACTACACCTGCTGTCTGAGGCGACACACACTCTTTAAAGCCTATAAACCTCCTAACTAGATCACCATGGCATGAAACATTTCATCGTTTCACTGCACAATCTGTTCTGTAGTTTAGTCAAATACTGACTCATCTTCATCAAAGCCTGAAAGGAAAATTACTCCAAACTATCTTTAGAAAGCTGTCTACCTCACCCTGGTTGGGTTGAATAATTTTTGCTGTATTTAAGTTACGCAAAGAGATTACGTTAGAAGAAAAGTATATGAAAGGATAGCTGAAAAGGATCAGGAGCATCTATAACTCAACCCATCTCAGCTGAGATGTTGCAGTTTCTCACAACAGCCCCAGCTACAATTGTTTCTGTCAGTGTTCCCAGAATGCCAAACTGGCCTAAACAGCAGAACTGGTGGTTGACACCCCCTGATCACTGCTGTGAGGTGTCCTGTGCCATGCATCAAGATGTGATGAGCCATCAAGGGCAAAGCCCATTTGGAGCTTTCTGCTGTCCCCTGTACACTCATTCCTGCTTCCTCAGTTTCTCCAGAGCATCTATTTCTGGAGCTATGTTAGAGCTGTTCAGAGAAATTACTCTGGCTTAACAACACAAGTATCAACAGCATTTTTGGAAGGCTTTATCTATTTAACCCACTTGTGAACAGCTACCAGCTTGGGGGGACAGCAGGAACCTCCTGAATTAACTTTTCCACCAGCTCTTTTGTGACATTACACTTCAGATTACCAGCAAATCTCAACGGGTCCCAACTAGGTTTGCATGCTCTCCTGGGCCCCACACTGGCCAGCTGCCCACCACTGCTCTATCCAGCAGACAGAACCCAGCCTGGCTGTGCAGCCTCCTCTCCCCTGGGGCCTTTGCTTAGGCTGTTGTAGCCCCTTCCCTCATGCTCAGGCAAGATCAACTAAATGCCCAAGACATTCCAAATAAACTTACTCTTAAAATCTCTCTCAAGCAAGACTATTCTGATGCAATTAAGACACAAAACGGAGAGTTAATTCCCTTTCTTCTGAAGCAGAACATTTAAAAACGGTACTGTGTCCTCAGGCTTCTCTACAAAATCAAAGAAATCTTTTCCTGCAGGAACTGTTTTCTACATATTTGGTGGTTCTCATTCTCCTCTGGACTTCCTCAGGCTGATCAAAACCTTTTCAAGTGCAGATCTCCTTGAAAAAAACAATGCTTAGATGAACTTTTGCAACACGTCTCTGAGTCTTACAGAACTGGAATTGTAGCACCACTCTACTTGATCCTAAATAGTTCAGACATGCCACCATACTTGGTCTGGTGAAAATATGAAGGGAATTCTAAGTATCTACAAGATAAATACTGAACCAAGACATTTCTTAGTAGTCACCCAAGTAGTTTCTTTGGCAGTTTGGTAACAGCTTTGGACTCAGCCAGTAATTCATTCAGATGCCACTGCCTGGGAAAATGCAAACCCAGTAGAGAAAATACAGAGCTTTTCTAAAGGTCTGGACTTCTAAAGATAAACCAAGAGTCCTCCTAACATCAAAGGTGTGAAGTAACAGAAAAGGCCTACAAAAACATGACATTCAGGAAAAAATAATCATAGGTTGGTTTTCTTAATAAGATTGATGGGTTGATTTTTTAAAGCATGATTTTAGTACTGCACTGGAAGGTACTGGAGTGTTTCTAAAGGAACACTATCTTGAAAGAAGTTTCCAAAAGAAGAGGCTAAACATGTGAGCCTGAATCCCTCCCTTTCTGACTGGGGTCAGTAGGAATATTCTATTCACTGACAAGAAGAAATAAGAGCCAGAGATTCAAAGAGAGCCCACCAGAATGTGCAACACAAGAAAGTATACCCTGACATGTACCTTAAGTCTATGAAAGCTGGGATGCGAAAAGCACAGAACAGTTGACTAGAACATGCTGGGCAATAACAACACTAAGAAAAGGAAACAAAGTTTACCAAACTAGAAAAAATTCTCATCTTTGATTCCAGAGACACTCTAAGTAAGGTGAAACTAAACTGCTGAGTAATAGGTAAGAAGTACATCAGAAAGTGATGCAGACTGCTGTGTTAGGGGGAACAGGAGCAGATGGTGATCAGAATGTCCTGGCAGGTCTTTGGCCACCAGATCAGGAAGATTTCTAGCCCCCGAGACCAGTGGTCCAGCAGGAAAGAGAACTGGAGCTTTCAGATAGGGGTAGGATGTCCTTGACCCTGCCAGAGCTAGCAGAAGCACTTCTGCTCCCACTTGACTGAGGTCAAATTGCCTAAAGAAAGAGAATTCCAGAGAAGACAGCAAGGAACCTGCCTGGGAAGGCAATGTATGTCATGGCAGGATAGTGATCACTGAAGTCCTCATAAGCAAAGCCTGCAGCATTTCCCAATGACTCAGGTAGTGAAAAGGCCTGTCACAGGCTTCTGTGTGTCCTGGAATATCAAACTGGATCTCTCATTTGTGGTCCAGAATGACAGTGCTCCTCAGGTGAAGCTGCCAGGAACATGGAGGAGCCAGGCTCATAAACCCTGAAAACATTTAACCTCTAGCGCTAACTTCCACACTCAACATTTTCACTGCTGTCACACAAAGCAGAGGGATTTGGTTCTTTCCTGCTTGTGCAGGATATTGCTGCCAACCTGTCCACCATATCTTACACAGAATATGAGAGTATTTCCACTCTTCTCAGCAAATCTCTCCATAACATCACCAGCTCGAAGTGCAGCGACCCTTAACTACCTTCAAAAGAAGCCAATGTAGCTTTGATCTTAGAAATTTGTGCCTATCCTATACCAGTTTCATCTCTGTCATAGTTCCCTTGTTTATTTTTATAATTAATCTTGAATTTCAAGCTGTGTATTAATCACAGGATATATTTTCCTGTCAATGAGAAATCAAGATAATGTGAAAAATTGTGCTCTCTGCAGATACATCTTAGCTCTCTTTGGTTTTCTCAGATACTTACAAAAACAGTCTGGCTTTTAACATTTATTGCACTAGTTTTCAAAACACCTATATGAATTATTAGCTCATCAATTCATTTTTAAAGCCTTTTTCCCACAGGGAACAGTAGGAAATAAATAAACTGCAAATATCAAGGGTCTTCCTTACTTGATTCCACTGATTTCATTAACTGCTTATCATTTCAATGGTTCTGCTAATTTATTCACTCTTTAGTGTAACAAGCTGCCCCATCTTTCACTATATTGACAAGTCAGGAAATTAAAAGGAGGGAAGGGGAAAAGGAGGAGGCAAGAAAATAAGGGGCCTTAAGTGCAGCTATTTCAGTACAAACTTCCTTTCAGCCTTTGGACAGCTGAATCCAAGTCTATGGACTTCAGTTTGCTTAAAAAAAATTACTGTACTCCCTTGTGCATCCTCTGACCTTTACAAGTATGTAATGCTAGATGAAAACCTGATTTTTTTGGCTACTAATTTCACAAATGAAAAAGGAAAAAAACTTCACGTTTAAGGTGTTAAATGTTTTTACATGCAGCCAAGCTGGCATTCACTACCCTGCATGTACCTTTCAGAGGTGCAAGAATAAATGCCAGTGCTATAATTTGTTAAATGCTTCCCATCACCACAAATTCTCCCAATTTAAATGACTTTTACATAAATTTAAACTTTTCCTGAAACACCCAAGTAAGATTTTTCCACATAGCCTAAGCAAGGCTTTTAGAAAACTCATGGCAAAGATAATTTCACTAGCGAGGAATTTTAAGATGTAAGAGATGACAGCTTCTCTATGGGACTTTTTGTTCTTCAGTAGAAAACTGCTGAAATTCAGTCATCAGTAAAATGAATATAACCTCTATTATCAACCACGGATATAAGGCTTTACTTTTTTTCACATTAAGGTGTATATAACTCCATCTCCTGAAAATAATTATATTACTATTTTGTTTTTCACTTACCAGACATGAAGCTGGGCTACTAGAAACCATGAATTCAAAGTATCAGGCATTTGGCACCCTTGATGGATGGGGAGGAAAAAAACACAAGACCAAAACAAAATATTAAAACCTTTTAATTTTGTGCTTAACAGAAATTCCCCCCACCAAAATCTAAATGCACCTTAGTAATTTATTTTCAGTAATAACAGTCCATATATAGTGGAAGCAAACATAATTTACTGTCACACTTGGGCTTAAACTCTAGAACATGCAGCCACAGGATGCTGTGAATTCTGAAAGATTTCAGGTGTTTAAAGCTCAGGGATAACATTTACAAGGGGGAAAAAATTCTAAACTAGAGAAAGACATGTCTTCTAGCCGGGAATCCCCAGGCAGTAGTGAATATCAGGGCGGAATCAATAGATGCTTTGCTCCATTCTTACACTCTTCCTTCACATGTGCTGCTGTCTCCTGCCAGGGACAGAATTGTTACCTGGGTCTCTGCTCTCTCTCCACTGTTTGGATTTACTCCATGGCTGCACAGCTCACAGCACTTTGAGTGTTCCAGCCAGGCTAAATTAGGATTAAACCCATCGACTAACCACAGAAACAATTTATTTCCAGATTCAGCTCTACTCCCACAGCCACTGTTTTTCCCGAGATGGCTTGTCCATATGTGTGTTCACATGATGGATTTCCATGGGCTGTTAGGATATGAAACCATGGCACAGAAACCATAGTCCTCTTCCTCATGCTTGAAAAAAATGAACCTGTGGGTTCTGTGCAAGCCAAATCCTTCAGTTCCTGTCAATCTTAAACCCTTCTCTCAGACACTCACCGCTACATCTGTTTCCTGGAGAAGCTTTTAAGGGAAGTACCTAATAAGAAGGACCTGACACAGTCACCTTGGCCTACCCAGCACTTGGTGTTGTCTTCTGGGCTGTTCAAACCTAGCTGAAAGAAGGCCAGAGAGCCTTCAGAAAGTGACTCTCCAGTCAGATGTGCCCCATCTTATCTCTCCTGTGTTGAATAGATTCCTTCCTGGCTCCTACACTTCTTGGCTGTCGAGTATTACCAAGGAGATTCCCCTGAATCATGAAGCAATACTTTCACAGCCTCTTTCTTTTTATATGCCAGCTCTGGTCAGAAGAAGCAAACAGATCACCACTATTCCTCCCTCCCCAGAGAGATGACTCCATCAGTGCTAGGAGGTGTCAAGCTTCAGCACCAGTGCCCATACATTACCTCTAAGAGTACAAAGACACTAACAGTCCATGTTTGGAGATTAAACACAAAGTCTCCCTTACCCTTCTCTCAGTTTTTGGCTCTCTCACTCCTATTAGAAATAGTTCCTGTGCCTAGAAATGACTACTTTGACCTAAAGCCACGCCAAGGCATCTCTAACTAGGGCAGGAGCACACAATGACTGCATTAACCAAACCATCTCAGTAAAGGAAGGTTCCACAGGCAAGAGTCAAACACTCAGTTCAGACAGAGGTTTCTCCAGTAGGAGTTCCCATGGATCAATCCCCCACCACAGAAATCACTCTGCAGTGGAAAGCAAAGCTCACACCTCTACTCCTGGAAATATGGAAAGTTTTTAAAGACCTATTCAGTACCCAGGAGGCAAGATTTTTTTCCTCTAACTTTCCAAGGGTTGCAACTCTATTTTTATAAATAATTTTTAACTTCTATATTTGGACTGTCTGCATAGTAAATTTAAAGGAGGGGTGGCTCCTCTAAAGCCACAAACTTGCCCTCAACTATCAGCTTTGTAAAAAGAATGGAATTCTAAAATTTGGGGGGTTGGAACATCTTATTCTGGAAAACTATCTGGGGAGAATGGTCCATCCTATAATGAGCAAAATTATTCTTCTCAGAATAAAACTAGATATAGAAAAAAGTCTGATGATAAAGCTACCTATGAAATTACTGTGACATTATCAGTGGGGAATAAACCTGTTCTGTGCACAGAACACATCCTGGTGACATGTCTAGTACCATAAGAGACAGGAATGCTCAGAATTATGAGGACATGTGCTTTCCTGCAGTCATATTCTGCACTTAAAATTCATCCAGTAAGGGATGCAAAACTTGACCATGGACTTTTTCATGATGGGTCATCTTTGCCACTACCACAACTTTTAGGAAGGACACAATGGGATAATAGCCTCACATCCTGCAAAGAACAGGGTGCACTGTCTCAGTGCTCCCTGTATCCCTGACAGGCAGCAGCAGCAGAGGCCTGGAAGGCACCTGGTGGGGTATAGGAGACACAAAGTCAAGAGTCCTGTAACCTGCAGCCTTTTTGAGCTGCTCTGAGTCCCACTAGGAACCATTCAAAAGGCTGATTTGGTAGGACCAGCTCTCTTCTGCGGCAGCTGCCTGACTGGAGACAATTAACAGTATTAATAGTTCAAGTTGAATTCAAGGTAACCCTACAGCCCATATTCATCAGCTGAACTCCAGTTCAGCTCTGAGTATCACCTGCCTGATCCTAAAAGTTCTTTTGACCTTTCAAATCCAAGGTCAGGCATGAAGCTCCTTCCTCACAGGCTGCCTCCTCTGTTGCATTAGAACTACCCAAGCTCTGTGCCAAGCCTGGCACCAGCAACTTTGCTATTCCCTGTACTGCTTCTCTCTTCTCCATTAAACAAGAAACAGCTGAAGTCCTAAAATAGCTCCTCTTTCCACATAAGCAGCACAGTACAGACATTTGGGATATGGGCTCTAAAGCAGAGTTCCCAAAGTCTTGTCCATGAATGATCCAACATGAAGAAACAAAGGAATGGCAAGCATAATAAAATTAACTGCAGTTTCATACTCAAGAGTCTCTTTATATCCTTCTTTATATCCTACAGTGGCCTCATGACTTGCACATCCACAGTCTGTACTTTGCAAACTGCTGTTCTAAGGCATATACAGAGACAGGCTGTTCACAGGGCTCTCATAATGTGCCACAGAAAGTCTTGGAAATTCCACTGGGCATCAGCAGAAATACAGCGAGGTAGAAGGACAGCCCATAAGACATGAAATGCTATCACTGTCCTAGTCCTCACCACCACACTATCCATTCTTTACACTCTGTCACCTTTGTCAGAGAGCTAGCCTACAAACTCCACACACCAATCCAAGCTCCATAAGGTCATAGTGGAGTTGTTCCTTATGCAACAACACGACCACACCACAAAAACATATCCAGAAACACTGAAGAGGGCTCTGTGAAGAACTAGGTCTGCTCACTCAGCTTAACGAGCCCATGAATGGTTTCACACATGAATGGCTGCAGGTTTCCCAGGTCAGCTCAGCAGGTTAACAGTGCTCACACATGGTTGGGAAGGAGCTAATAAGCTCTCCAGAGAGCAAAGCTGACTCTGAGCAGTTCACTTGGATATCAACACCCTCCAGCTAGTGCCAGAAGTGCTGGGGGCAGCAGAGCACAAACCCAGCACAGGTCAACACATGGCTGTGGCTCAGGCAGCACCACCCTGCCCTGGGGCCCCTCACGGCATCGGGAATGGTGCAGCACCCACAGAGCACAGGCTCAGGCACTGCTCTGCTGCTGCAGCACCATGGCAGAGTTCACAGGTACTTGCTTTTCATCCCACCAGTCCCCCAGACTGCTCCTTCAGGAGGGAGCAATGGGCTTAACCAATGTCCATCTGTAGTTGAAAAAGGAACAAAACAACTCCCAGCTGACACAGTTTGATGAAAACATGGTGAACTCAAGTGAAAGTTGGGTCTCTTGCTCCAGGGCATGTTCACCTCTCAATCATGCACTCCTTGGCAGCTGCTTTGCGCCACAGCTGCTCTCCACCAGACCCTTCCATGTGCCACTTTAGCTCACCAATACAGCAAACCAAAATGTCAGTAAACCAAGCAGTTCTCTTTCAGTGACCTGAACATTCATCAAGGACATTACTGTTCAGTCCAGAAGAGGGGCACAGGAAGATGGAGAAGTGAGACTTTTCCCTTTGGCTATTACTTCAACTCAGCTGCCCATGGAACCGCAGCTTAAAGCTTTTCCATAGCAAAATCATGTAAAAAGCTTCCTGCCCATCCCACATTGCCTGTGTTTTAGGGGAACTACTTTCTAACATGGATCACAAGCCTGTTAAATTTTTGAGCTAATCCCCCAAACAGCTGCAGTTCTATGTAGACAGAAGTAAAATAAACTTCTTTTAGTTGTTTTGATACAAAAACAATTATTTGGAGCCACAAGCACTGACCCCAGCACCACAGGTGTTCTTACACCACCAACAGATTCATCATGCACCCACCAATCCCAGAAAACTGCCTTGTTCCTTAGGGAGCAACTACTTAAAGTCCATGCAAACATCTCCTACTCTTTAAAATACATGTTTTCTTTTTAAGACATTAAGACAATATCAAAAACACAACTAAAGCTATTTTACTCAGTACTGAGCCAAAAAATCTGTGCCAGCATTTTTTTCACAGACACGTTTTGAAATTCCCTTAAATTTTAAGCTAGGGCAACATTTACATATCTTTGTACAATTAAACAGGGATAGTGAAACACCAGTTAAAGACAGCAAAGCCCTGTCTGAGAGGTAAATACCACAAACAGAGGAGACCCTATCTGAGCAAGCCTGGGAGGGCACACAGCTGGGAGAGGGTGTGCACAGGGAAAAGGAGGTTCTCAGGTTGTGATCACTAGTGATGAATCCTACTGCTCACAGAGTCCTCTCACTCCTGCAACGGCTGAAACCACATCACAGGTTTGAAAAACCTTCTGAAAACCGCTCAAAAATCTTGCAGTAGCAACACCATGTAATAAACCACCCTCGCTAAGCTCTGCACTGGATGAAGGTGTCCCTTCAGCTGATCTCACATGAGGCAGCAGCCCCAGCCTGTGCTACAAGAAAGCATCTGGGAGCTCAGGAATCCAGGTGACAGGCCAGATCCAGGTAATGTGTTTACTACCAGCTAAATCACACTGGCATGGGAAATAATTCATGTAAGAAAAAAATACTTTTGTAGCTTACATAAGGCTAAGAAGTACATCTTCCCCCTTCACCAGCCAGATTTGAAACTATTCAAAGGAGCAATGGATTTTTTAGCTAATAGTGTACGACATCAAAAAAGCCATACCAATCCAAGTCAGCATTATACCTATATATTTACAGGAGGGGCTTGTATCTCTGTTCTAATTATACTCTCTACCCAGTCAAGAGATATGTCCTGATTTAATGCTATCAGGGTCAGTAAAAAAAATGTAGAAAGTCTCTTAAGTTGTAGCCAAACTGCCCCAGCCAGGAGACAGAGACAGGTGACCCCTGAGCTGTAACTGACCTTGTATCATAAAAAAGTTGTGCATCAACAGATAGGGGTGATTACCTTCTCTGCATCCCAGTTATACCGGGGAAGGGACAGGGACACAGAGACCCTCTGACCACCGTAAAAAGGGAAGAGATACTTGAATTCTTAGTTTATCCACCCCTAGTAATGGCAACATCCTTCAAAGTCCAGGATATTCTGAGTTTTAACCATCCCACCCCATTCCTGTTCTCCACTGCAGCAGGTAAAATGTAACAATCTCACCCAGAGTCTGCCCTTGAGCCCCTGTCACTCAGCTTAAGGCAATGCTGCAGTACAGTCAGCTGCCAGCTCTGGTAGGCTCTGACAAGTCTTTTTGTTGTCATTTTTATCAGCATAAACATATCCAACGACATAATTCTACCATAAGTTCTCTTACCAGGGCAGCAGTCCAAATACCATCAGTCCACTACTTACTGTTAAAGAACTCCTCATAGTCAGTTTTCTCCACACAGCACGTGTACATGCGCAGCGCTGCCACCTTGATCTTCTAAACAAAAAGAAGAGACAACTCTTGAAGCAATCGTCACCAGAGCTGGTGAACACTGCTGGTTTTGTTAAATACCCTGCCATTTTCTGAAAACACCTCTTTTGAAAATCACCACCACTTGAGATTTTCAGGAGCATATTAAACTATTGTATCTGCCCATAAAGGCATGACTATAATTAATCTTCCCTGAAGGGAAAAAAAACCCATTAAATGTCTTCCTGAATATCCTTCCAAATCTAGTGTGTTATAATACCTGATATAATTACAGAAAACATAAATTAAATGGCTTCCCTTACAGAGTCTCCAAAGATCCCAATTCAAAAGTCCTGGTTTCCTCCAATAACTTTAAACGACGTATGTAACTGAGGGTGCTTTGTATAATTTAAGACGTAAATATTAAAGAAGTCACATACCAGACATGTCCTAAAAATAGCTTTTTTTTTTCCCCTAGAGAAGTGCAACTTGACTAAGCTTCACAAGGGAGAAAGGAATCCCAAATTATGAACAACACAAGGTATTCCCAGGTGCTTTGGCACTTCTCATTTTGTTCCTGGCCTGCCACTACACCCAGAACACTTCCAGTGCATCAGCTAGAACACAGACACATGTGCTGAAGCTTCAAAGAGCACAATAACTAATTGCAAAGATCTTAAAGAGAAGTGCCATTGGGTTTGGATTGCTTTGGTTTGTTTTTTTGTTTTTTTCTAGTGCCATATACTAGTGATTATCTCAGTGCTCCCCATGTTGCAGGGATGAGCACCCTGCCTGTTCAATGGCAGTTCAAATCACCAAAGAAATCATTTGTGTCTCCTCCAAGCAAAAGTGAAACAAAGAAGTTGGAACTGATTGCTGAGGAAACACAGGAGCCCATTATTTTTCTTATTCACTAATCTCAGGCTTCTGTCAAAAATCAAACATACATCTAAACTTCTTGGCATAAAATGATTTACATTGCTTAGAGGACTTCTGAAGGTTTCCCTTTTAAAGGAAACACTGCCTGGCCTGTGAGCAGAGATCTGCCTGGTGAGAGCCACTGCCCTAGAGCAGGCATTACTAGACATTAAAAACATATCGTAAAGAACAGTCCCCACAATCCAGCCCTTAAATAATGCAGGTAACAAAGGAGAAACTGATGAAATTTAATCATGGAAGTTTTAGGGTGTAGAAGAGGTGTGGGGGAAGGGAGAATAAAATGGCAAAAAGCAGAGAAATATTAAGAAATTTCTCAAAGATCTCCTGGAGAGCACTGGCAAGGCCAAAAATGAACTCGGGTCTCTTGGGCTCTAACCACAAAATAACTCTCTCCCAACCCAGGTTCCCCAGCCAAAAGCAGGCAGTAAAGAGCAGCAATTAAGGAGAACTCTGAAATCAACACTTAGAGCTAACAAGAATCTTTATTACAACAATATGTACACAAGCACATGGGAGAGAAACTACACTCTCATGAGGTTTAGCATCACCTGATTAAAGCAACTGATTTTAACCAAAATACCAAGCCTGCTCCATGTCATTTATCTTTGCTTTACACTTTCTGAGGAGAAGCACGCAATCAGCAACAGCTTCAGATCAGTCTTGGAGGAGGTGCACTCTGCCTTGCAGCTATTCAAAACACCTTAAATTTTTTATTATTTTTAATCTTTTTATTCAAATAACTGGTTTTAATTCCAACACAATTGGGCTCAGTCCTTCTTTGAAGATGCCTTTTCCTCTCATTCTTTTATACCCTTTCCTAGTTCTGAGAAAAGGAATTATGAATTTCATCTTTTTCCTTCCACACAAGGAACTGAAAGTGTCTCGTACATAGCTGCTGTTAACAACTCCATTAGGAAAGAGCCATTTAAAACAAAAAGGAGAAAGAGAAGCACCTATTTGTGACTCTGCCCTAGTCAGCTACCACTGAGCAGTGGCTTGAACAGCAACCATATCTTACCACTGACTGCTCAAAAGACCCTCCTGGTAAGGCTCTTACTGTGCTCTTTGGTGCACAAATGAAGTGAAAAATCAGATATCTGAAGAAACTCAAGAATTACTTATACTCTACAAACCAAGTACAGTATTGTTGTATATGTCAATGATGACAATACATAGATAATGGAGGTTCAAGATATGGATTATTAATTTCTTACATCAGAAAACAGGAATTTACATTAAAACTTTTCCATTAAGTACTGCTCCTATCATAAGAAAAAAAATGTGGGGTGTATTTTGTCTGCTTTTTAGAACTATAAAACAACCAAAAGAATTATTAAATTACTGCTTTACCCATCTGTTGTACTTGAGTGGTCCTGTGAACCCCATTGCTTCTATTAGCCTTGTAAAAACACCCACTTTTTCTTCAAATGGCTGCAAGGAATCTTTTGCAGACAGATGCTGTAAAATTAAAATAGCACATATTTCAGTCTCAGCAATTAAATCTGACACATCATTTTAGTTAGCAAAGCTACAAATTGAACAGATAATTTTATGGTTTTTTTGCTTTTTCTTTGTCCAACAAAACAAAAACCTGTTTAGGTCTCCTCTGAAAATATTCCACTGGTTTTCATATGTGACATTCCTCTGTTTATGAATACAAACATTGCATAACCATTGTGATAAAAACATCTCACTTTATGCTCACATTCAATCAGTTTGTACAGAAACCTGCTTTCCAAAATATAGCTCCTATCCTAGAGTCCCATATTCTTTCTAGGTGTGTGTCTTTATCCAAAAGTCTTTTACAGGTAAAACGAGCAAAAAAAAAATCACAGGAACAGAGTAAATAAAGCTAACCTTTCACATTCCCTCTCTTCCTCTCACAGGCATATTACATTCTACAGTAATTATATATTATATAAACCAGTGAGCTCAATTTTATAACCAATGAAGATACACAAATCCACCATTCTTACCAAAGAGCTCCCCAGACTCTTACTCCCCTTACAAGTTATCTATGAGGTACTTGCAGAAAATCCAGCTCAGCTAAGTATTTAGTCACCAATGACTTGTAGTGTCTGCAAACATGAACATAAATGTTCTCTTCCAGGCTCACTAAACACCCTAAACACCCCTGGGCTGATGCTGTGGCTTAAGCCCAGCAGGCAACTGGGGACAGGGGAGAATTGGGAGGACAAAGCTGAGAAAATTCACGGGTTGAAATAAGGGCATTTTAATTTGTAAAACAAAAGCCACAGACACAAGCAAAAGAAAAAAAAAAGGAGGAATTCATTCCCCACTTCCCCCGGGAAGGCAGGTGCTCAGCCATCCCCAGGACAGCCAGGCTCCCCCCCTTCCAATGTCCCCCCCTTCCTCCTTCTTCCCAAGCTTTATAGGTGAGAATGATGCTGGATGGGCTGGAATGTCCCTGGGGTCAGCTGAGATCAGCTGTCCTGATTGTGTTCCCCCAACTCCTTGTGCATCCCCAGCTACTCCATTAGTGGGTAGGGAGCAGGAAAGGCCTTGACTTGTGTCAGCTCTGCTCAGTAACTAAAACATGCCTGGGTTATCTATCAGGACTGTGTCCAGCCCAAATCCAAAACACAGCTCATATCAGCTTCTGAGGAGAAAATTTACCATGCCCCATCCCAAAGCAGAACAACTGATAAGAAAACTTCATGGCATTCTGCCTCAAAGCACCCTGGCAGCAGCCTGGCAGCTGTAATTACCACTGGTACTCCAGCAAATAACTTCCATTAATTAAGTATGCAGAATAGACTTTTTCCTATCAACAAATTACTTTCAACCCATCTATTGCACATGAATCTCCTACATATACTTGAGGAAATACTTCTGAGAGCCATCTGAGAAAGTTCCCTGCCAAAGAAATGTTAAAGGCTTTTAGTCACTGGCATTTTACCCAAAATACTTCCTCCAAATACATGAACCTACTAAGAAAAGGACCTTCTTAGCAGGGAAGCAATTTAGCAGCACCAGAACAATGAGACCAGGATGCCAACTGCAGCAAGGACGAGGAGCTTCAGGATGACACAAAAGCAGAGAAATACACCATGCACACACTCAGCCTCCTGGGGTATACTCGTCCAGCTTTTGACAGACATTCCTGCACTAGAAAATGTATCCATTTATTTTTTAAGCAGCTCCAACTGGATACACCTTCAGTAGCCCAGTGTTTGAAACTAAGTAACCTTTGTAACACAAAGCTGTGGTACATTTGAGTTTCACAGCTCAATTAAGTTTAAAAAAAAAAAAAAATGAAATCCCTTGTGCCTTTTTTAAATCCAACCTTGTCATTGGGACTAGATGACCTTTAAAGGTCCCTTCCAACCCAAACTATTCGCTGACCGTTGGATGCTCCTAATTTTCCCACAAGAACCTGCAAACAACCACTTCCTATTCCACTTTTCAGTATCTTTTATTACTTTTATGGGCCAGTATCATACATATACTCCGTAGTTTAGAAGGGTCCTAAAATAGACTATTCTCACATTGAAAGTTTTCCCATTTCTGATCATTCTCTATAGCCTTCCTAGCACTAGGACAGTGATAAGTAAAAACATATTAAGATAAAAATTAAAGTACAGATCCACACCCTGCACAAGTTACTATACTTAATTAAAAACTAACTGTAAAGACGACAAAAATTGTAGCTGTGAGACATAATCCATCACTGTCTGTATCCACACACAAACCTGAGCATTTGATATAAAACACTCTGCACTTGTGCACTGCCCATGGATGGCTGTCAGTACCTCGAACCCTGCCATGCCCAGTGTTCACATAAATGGGGAGAAACATGCCCAGCACCATTTTCATCTGTCAACCACCCAGTAAAACAGTGTAACACTGCCCAGGACCTCATGTGATACTCAGCTCCTCCTCTGAACGCTGGTCATTAAACCTGCTCACCATGTCCCCTCTCACCAACCTCTGCAGAGACACATCCCACCCTCTGCCACATGTGATGGACCCAGTGATGCCACCGACACATACGTGGATATTTAAACCAATTTTTAGTACCTTCTCTTCAAGATAATGAGATGCAATATTTTCCTCTACACTACAAATGACTCCGAACCTTCCATCATAACTCCATAACCCCCTCCAGCCAGGCAATGATAGGAATTGCTCAAGGCAGCATTTGTGTCCTATAACCACTGCCACACTTACTAAATCAACATTCATCTCCTCCACAGGAATTCAAATCACACAGAAACTCTAGTGAACCCAGGCAGAACTTCACTACATGCCTCCTATCTATAAGTGTATAATGAAGTCTCCCTCAGTACAGGTTTTTCATTATGCAGAGAAAGTTAAAAACCAAAATTGTCTCTATTCAACGGTTAGCTCATCACTAAAACAATGGCTAAGCAGCAAGCAGGTTTTTTTTTCCTAGGAAATGCCATGTTTCTTGCTTCATTCTTCTGCAAGTCAGCCTGAGTAGCTCAGGAGATGGAGAGGGGATTTAAGCAGAGAGTGCTTGGTTCAACCTATGGATAGAGGCCTGCAGCTCATCCTGACAATGCCAGGACTGCAGCCAAATGCATTAAACAATCCTATAAGCATCTGTAAAATCAGATCTAGGAAACACTGGGGTGAGGAGGGGGGAAGGTGTGCAGTGCTTCGTTGTCAGCTGGGCTTAAACCACAACACAGAGAGAGAGAAAACTTCAGAAATATGTTTTATAACTCACTCAAAACAAGCTCATCAAGACACTGCAAGGGACATAAGCCCAGCTCACGCTGCCTTTCCTGCTCAATACCTGAATGCTTAAAGCAAACAATCATTTTGATTTTGACACCAAACATAAATTGAAACATCTGGAGCTCACCATTAATTCCAGACCACTTTCCCACCAGGAGCGCATAGTCAAGTTCACATTTCAAAGATGAGTAAGTACTTCTCTATTCAAAAGAATGAAGTTGCAGTCCAAAAACCCACCTCAAACCTACACTGTTGTAAACTGCTTCCCCTCTGGTCATAAATCCTGCTTGGCTTCTTACACCATGGCTATTTTAACCGGGAAGTTTCCCAATCCATCTTTCAACCCTTGTACCCCTCCCCTTGCCCTTTCCAATACACCAAAAGTAAATCTTGAGTCCTGCCTTGAAGATCTTCAGGGCACTCCTGGTTTGTTTGATCTACTGTCCTGTCATCCACTGCTCTCCCAGATCTGCTCTGCAAGTGCTGCCTGTGCAAGTACCAGAGAGCAGTGCAGGCAGGAACAGGGGTTAGGGGGATGCACCATGTTTGGGAGCCTGGATTACACCTTTAGCTGTGGCCATGATAAATTGTGCAACCCCTTTGTATATGCTTCAATCTCCACCCACAAAAACTGCTTATCTCACCACCTCAAAAACACTGAAAAATTGAAAATAAGAAGGAAAACCTCTAGCTAAGAACTAAATGCAAAGAGCAGGCAGGGGTTCTTTCCTTGCACACTTCTGATTTTTCCTCATTTTTCCTATTCTTGTCAAAATAACCAACCTAAAATCCTTCTTAGTATGTACCTCTAACTCCACACCAGTAAAATGCACTATTAGCTGGATAGCAAACTGGGATTATTATTTTCACGGAAGTCTTACCCATCAGTCCCTAACTTTCTTTTCCTTCTGTCCTCTCATTTCTCATGCATGCATTCCATTTTTCCATTTTCTTCACACTAGGTTAACAAAAGCAGGATCAGGATATTTATTAGTTGAGAGATGCTAACACCTTTAGTTTAAGTGGTAAACTGATCTTATGGAGCTGATTCATGCATCAGAAAACTTCTATTCCAAGACAAAAGACAATAAATGTACAAGACACACAGACCGCAGGTTAACAAAATAGAACAGATGAACAGTAAATAAATTATTACACAACAATTAGCTGTTATTAGTAGACTGCATGACAATTTTCAGTGTTTAGCAGATAGAAAAACTGTCATCACACTTTATTTCCAAACTAAAGAATCAGGAAACATCTTGTCATTTCTAGTAAGTGTGGAAGGAACACCTACCCCCAACACCTTGACTTAGTTTCTTTCCTCATTGGAAGAAAGCCCTCAGCCTTGCCAATGGCACCTTCACCCTGATAACCCAACTGTAACTGCACCTTCCTACACCAGCCTTTCATTTTCTACAAAGGAGCAGAATTCCTTCTCAAATTGCAGGACCCATTGTTCACATTATGCTAAAACAGCTTAGACAAAGGTTGAATCCTCTCCTACCTCTCCTTTGGAGAAGTGTTTTGCCTCCTGTCTCCGTAGAATTCCTAGTACATGTGCCCCCCAACAATAAAAATACCCTCTTCTCACCTTAGTTGTACTGTAAAAGGACCTGCTTTGCTGTGTGATGGCTCCATTGGCTTGAATCAATCCACCACGGAACTTAGAGTGTTGGAAGGGGCCAGCCTTGTGTCTCTAGTAGAAATGATAAAAGAAAAAAAATTCAGAGACCACTGACATAATTTTACATCAACCATCCACAGTTTGCTCCCAGTCAGTTACTTCTAGTTAATTTTGAAAAACTCTGTATCACAAAAAGCACTAATTTATTATCATAACTGTTACAAACAAAATGGCTGTCCATGCTTAATGCTCCACACCACACATTTGCCAGTGTTCCATAAATGTACTGATGGAATGGACTGGCAGAACACTGCACTCAAAAGCCACAGACTGTCTGCTTTGACTTTCCCACACTACTTGCAATTATGGGGTTTGTCTCCTAATAAAGAATAATTGTTTTTCCCAACTTAGCAGACAAACAGCTATTTTTATCTTCAACTTTATAGCCTGTGTCTTTGTGTTTGTGGCCAGGACTCCAGAAAATACAAATTGCAGTGTAAAAGCTACCACTACAACCCCTACAACTTCAGAGCACATGACTTCAATCACAAAGCTACTGCACAAAGAAAACTCTCAAGCAGGAGTGAGTGGGCTCCCCAGGAAAGAAGCTGCAGACTGAACAGAACACTCATCACAGCCTCCCAGCACACCCAACTTAGTAGTACCTTATTTATCAATTAATTCAGACAAAGTAAATATGCCGGATGTGTATTGAATGTAATGGCGGCTCCGAGTAAGCCAAACTTCATCAATAACTTCACAACTGCTCATTTCCACCTCTACTCCCAACGTCACATGCTACTGGTGTGACCCCGTGCTTTAACAGTAGGGCTGAGTGACAAAATCACTAGCAATTTTCCCAGGACTGGAAGATATTCTCCAAGAAAAGATACTCAAGCCAAAGAGCTTACAGGGAAAACTGAAGACTGTACATCATAGCTCTGTGACACAAGTTGTGATATACAGGAGGACGAAGAGGAGGCTTAACCCCATTTTGCTTCATTGAATGCAGGAAGGAAACTCAAGAAACACACTCTCATTCTGTTCCAAGAGCTGGCATTCTCTACACATTTTTCACCCCTTTATCATTAATTGCTATTACATGATGCTCTAGTTGATTTACTCTGGACAGACACACCCTAGCACTATGCTGGCTGTCACACAGCTGGAAGCCAAACTGCAAAGCTTCCTCTGGAACAACACTATATTTGCTGTGCAAGGAAATCCATCAATACTAGGAAGTCCAAGGCCACTGCACAATGGGGATACTCTATAAAATAAAGTGTTCTGCAAAATAAAATGTGGGAAACTACATGCAATTGTGACTGGCTTGTAATAGCTGGTTTGTAAAAGTCCATTTGGACTTCTGCATTTAATCTTCTCATGACAGATCATTTGAATCTTTTAAAAGAAAAACCTGGACATGAAACGGAAGAGTGGGAGCTCACTCTTGCAGCAGCAGAAAGCTCCAGAGTTGCCTTGATATTTCAGCAGTGCACAGTGAAGACATTACTTTTGGAAGCCTCTTCATTAAAATACCATGACTTTTTCTTGGTAATTTAGGATCATTCCATTTTTTACACACTAACATGCTCTGACATCCTACCTGGAAAATACTGCAGAGCATTCGTCTACAGTGGCCTGGGACTGTGGCAGTTTGTAGCAATCCACTGCATCCTGCTATCCATTGGGTTACTCCAGTCTGGCAGCTCTGCAACAAGGAGATGAGCAATGAAAAAAAGGACCCAAATACACAGAAATAGTTGAACTGTCATTCTGCTCCCACAGATTTTATTCATTCATATGACAAAAACATGGACCTGTGTTGGGGGGGGAGGGGTGTCAGGCTGGAGATCAGGAAAGGTTCTTCCCCCAGAGGGTGCTGGGCACTGCCCAGGCTCCCCAGGCAATGGGCACAGCCTGAGGCTGCTAGAGCTCCAGGAGTGTTTGGACAATGCTCTCAGGCACAGGGTGGGATTGTTATGGTGTCTGGGCAGGGCTGGGTATTGGACTCAATGATCTTTGTGGGTCCTTTCCAACTCAGGATATTCCATGATTCTAACAATCCTCAGATTCAACTCCCAACTTGTGCTTGACAGGAGTATAAATTTTGATTATAAAAATATTTTGCCTTCCAGTACAAGTCTCCAACGCAAGTCTGATGGCAGAAACAGATGAGTGGAAGGAAATGGCGGGCTGTCTACATCACAAAACCACACCACAACTTCTCCGTCTATACAATAAATTCAAATGCTTAAGAAGCATTCTTCAGTTGACTGAGTGAGCTCTAAAAAGCCCTCATCCAACTCACAGTTTTTATGTATCTTTGTCTTACTTTACTCAGGCACAGCTAAGAATTTTAATATTCCAAAAGCACATATTGTCTCAATAAATTTCAGTGAAGACAATTTTATGTCATGAAAATGCCAGCAAACACAAAATAGAGGTGGGGCTTTCTTTGCCTGCACTTTCCTTGTACCTTTCACTTTCGGCAATATTCAAGTTAGTACAGTATTTGTCTCCTTCTTACATGCACTACATTAATACTGGGAATCATGCATATACTATTAGAATATATATGCCTTTTTCTAATAAATATAGCTTCATTTCTTGTTGGCCACGAAGATGATTAAGAGACTGAAGCATCCAACATATAAGGAGAGAATTAGTTTTGAGAGAAGAAGACTTCAGGGAATTACCAGTAATATTAATTAATACAAATTACCCATTTGTATTAATGCCTTGTGGGGTGTGCAGTCAGACTGCCCTTGGTGGCGCCCAGTGAAAGAACAACCACGGGATCAGCAGATCTGCCCACAGATGAGAAGGAACAGACACAAAACCACCCTGAGTTCCTGTTCGGCTCCTGTGACCTGCAGAGTCACTGCTGTCCCTCAGGTGAGGCCATCGGCCTCGCCAGCTGTGCCTCAACTCCTCCCAGAGCTGCACTTTGAATCCTTTAAGGGAACTGATTTGGGATTTTAGAAGCTGCAAAGGGAGAGATGCTCTACCATGACAAATGTGCTTGGTGTTCACTGCTACTACACCTTCCCACTACTAATGTAGCAAGACTACTCAGGTTTCTGCTCCTCGGGTGTAACATCACTGTCATCACTGCCCAGCAAGTGAAATTATGAAAATGACACATTTCTACTAAAAAAATCATTTCAGCTGAGTCACACAAAGTCAGATTTTTTGAGCTAATCCAGTGTTCTGACATAAACAGTTAAACAAACACTTCAATGAGAAGGAAGTAACCATTAATTACTACAAGATTCTAAGGATCTGACAGAATGTTTCTGAGGTTTTTTTCACTGTAATAAGAAGGAAAACATGCCCAGACATAGATATGGCTTACAGGTTTAGATATGGCTTAGGGGTTTAGAGGTCTTGAAAAGCACAACTGCAACAAAAATGGACAGACGTATGAAAACATAAAATAAGCATACACACACTTAGAAGCTGAGCTGTGATAAACAATCCAGTAATAAAGAAAATAGACACCAGGAGAAAGCAGGGAACATGAGGAGCTAAGGAATTTTCTCTAAGCCAGCATCACCGTTTGCAGAACACAGCCTTCCTTTCAAATTACAAGTGCTACTTTTGCTTCTTTCCTTGGCTGAAGGAAAATGCACCAAGCCTAAATGGAACAGTATTACTCACGAATAGTCTGCAGACAGCTGCCTTGTCAAGAAAGATTAAAGAATATCAGTAGTCTTCTAAATCCTCTTGGCAACCTTTAGGAAAGTCTTAGGTAGCAGACAAGTTATTTATCGACATATCTTGGGCAAAAGCCAGATTTATCATAATGCCAGTATTAACAAGTAGAGCTGAAATGTCAGGGCTGTATCATACACCAGGAGCTTGAAGTCAGACCAAAAAAATAATTTTCCTTATTTACAGTAGAAAGGAGACATGGAAAGTTTGAAGACTTGTTTTCATACAATTAGGCAATCACTAAATTCTAATGCATAAACAGGTGCTGGGAAATGCCAGGGATGAGCAGTGCTTGAGCTGAGGCCGAGCATACTTCTGATCACAAAAATGGCAGATAACTACATCATCTCTCTAAGAGAAACCTTTCTGATCAGGCTGAAAAAAGAATCAGCATACTTTGCCACATGAATGCCAGCAGCAGCTGGGTGAGTAGCTGCCCAGGGACAGGTAAGCCCAGGAGGCAAGTCCTTCCCCTTCGGAAGATGGTGTTCATTGCAAACCCTGCCCTGGGGCTGCGGCTCCACAGACAGCTGAGCCCATTTGGTGCTCCCCTGCTTCCCAACTGCTCTCCCTGATCCCCATCTGCTGACCATTGCCTCTTTAATGTTTTCAAACTGCTGTTTGAAAACCTGTTGCCATTTTTCTGCTGCTCCAGCATTTGGATCATAGGGGCCAAGAAAAAGGCATGCAACAGAGCAAGGACAAAGCATGGAGAAAGGGCAGGGATGGGAGGACAAAGCAGGAACTCAAGGCCGCTGCATTTCAGCTGCTCTCGGGCAGGTTTGTGCTTGGCTGCTTTCACCTTGAGAGTGGAAAGGGCAGGGCTCACCTTGCCTGGGGAAACCACACCCTGAGCCATCGGCTCTGAGAACCTGGGGAACTTATGAAATCAGTGGCTATTGCCCCTGACCAAAGGCCTTTCCTGTTCCTGGGAAATCTGTCCCCACTTAGCAGCGCTGGCCACCTCTGTATTTGTGTGGTGATACAAGATCAGACCAGGTACAAAATTCCCTTTTCTAAACAACATGCTAAAAAGAGGAGCTTTGCTGCAGATGCTTTAAAGGCTAACTGAAAGAAAAAATGCACAAAAATGCAAGGGAAAGAAGAAAGGAGTGATCAGAAATCCACACACCCACAGGAACCCAAACACTTCCAAGCTGAATCACAGAACCACTAGCGCTGGAAGAGCCCCCTAAGATGATCAAGTCCAACCATTAACCCAGCACTGCTGGGTCCATTACTAAACTATGTCATCAAATGACATATCCACATGGTGTTTGAACACTTCCAGGGATGGTGACACCACCGCTGCCCTGTGGTGGTGGCAGCGCCTGAGCAGTAACACAGGAATTGGAATCTTTACATTATCCTCGCTATCAAACAACTGCGGAGAGGAGAAGCTCCCGTAAGGGCAATGCCCATCCCACGGGGCACACACCGAGCTCAGAGGAGTCCCACTGGCAGACACATGTCTCCAGCCCCAACCAGGGGCCCAGACTCTTACACAACAGAATCATAGGATCAGTCAGGTTAAAAAAGACCTCTGAGATGATCGAGTTCAACCTATGACCCAAACACCACCATGTCAACTAGACCATGGCACCGAGTCCCTTCAACATCTCCAGAGATGGTGACTCCACCACCTGCCTGGGCAGCCCCTTCCAATGCCTGACCACCTTTTCTGTGAAGAAATTCCTCCTGATATCCAACCTGAACCTCCTCTAGCACAGTTTGAAGCTGCGGTGTTCCCTTGTCTTTGGGGTTCGGGCTCTGCTCCCTTGTTCCCTGGCAGCACAGCCCTGGCTGTCCGCTCCTGTCAGGAGTTGTGCAGAGCGAGAAGGTCCCCCTGAGCCTCCTTTTCTCCAGGCTGAGCCCGCCCAGCTCCCTAAGCCGCTCCCGGTGTTCCAGCCCCTTCCCCAGCTCCGTTCCCATCCCTGAACATGCTCCAACCCCTCAGCAGCTCTTCTGCAAACACAAACTCCGCGGGAAAAGCTGCTTCGCGAGCCACCGGGTGCGAGGCCCCAGGGCGGGAAGCGGGAGCAGCCCCCGCTGATCCACCTCGGGCTGCGGGGGGAGGCCGCCACAGGGGCGGCGCGGGGACAGCCCGGCCCCACACGCCGCTCGCCCCCTCGGCACCAGAGCTCTCTCCCCTCCTTCCTTCCCTCCTCCCTTCACTCACCAGGGCTCGCGCCAGCCCCGCCATCGGTCCCCGGCGCCGCTTCCGCCGGCACGGTCCTGCCCCTTCCGCGGGAAGCGCCGGACGGGTTGCTGCCATGGCGGCGTGAGGCGAGTGTGCAGCGGGTGTGTGCCGCGGGCCGCAGCAGTGTGCGCCGGTATGCAGGAAACCAGTAATGACATGCTCGAGAGAGTTTATATGTAATTGTGTCTCCATGGGAAGACACTACTTTTTAACTACTTTTCCCAGTAGTTAAAGCGTGGGTTGTAGACTGCCCGTGAGAGGTAAATATTAAGGAAAAGTCCCGTTCTCACCGTTCTGTGACTGCCTGGCAGTCACACTCCTAAAGGCCAGAGACTATTCCTGCTGGGTCTGAATCCCCTTCACTGTGGGCGGCTCAAGTGACATGAAGAGTGCCCCCATTGACTCCCTGCACTCCCCACTCTCACACAGTCAGACCAGGTTTCCCCTAGCAGAGTCTCACATGTGTCATTCCACAAAACAATCTATTCACGGCGCAGGAACACAGAAACAGCTCTAGCCGGTGCCTCCAGGAGGGACCTTGAACCCCTGGGCTTTTACACCTTCCCTGTCCAAGCACACCAAAGCCTCAGCTCTTCTCCCGAGTCTTCAGCTCCTGTCCCCCTCTCCGTGTCCACCCAATTCCCTGGCTCCTGCTGTTTCTCAGTGCCCAGTCACCTAGGCCTGTCTTTGTGTCCTTTGTTAATCAAAGGTTTACAGCTCACGGCTCCCACCCAGAGCTCAATCTGCATTTAAATTTGCATGTTAATCTGCAGCTTGCAGGCCAAGTTACCTGCACCAGATTTATTCCTGAATAGTAAAAGCCAGCAACAGCTTTCTGACCTCTCACATCTTGTGTAGGAGCAATCCCCAGATCTATTCAGTTTTGGAGCAAATTTTGGAACAAATTTTGCAACCAAAGTGCAGTGGTTGGATCCAGAAAGTTAATGCACCTTTCCTTGTGAAGGGAAACATCTATTCCTCCTGCTGGTGCTGCAGGTGATCATCTGTCTAGTGGAGGTAAAGGTCAGCAAGACCTTTCTGTCCTGACACCTTTTGCGTGTGAGCAATCCTCAGGTGTATTCAGTATTGGAGGTATTACCATAAATTTTATTGATGGGCCCCTGAATGGGAATGACAGTGCTTTTCCGTGGGAAGGAAAGCAAGTATCCCGTGTTCCAGGTGCAGATGATGGGCTGACCAAGGGGAGGTAAAGGACAGCAAGCCTTTTCTTTCTTGGAACCCGTTGTGTTGTAGCAATCTCTGGATATGTTCAACATGGGAGCTGGGCTTCTGGTGCTGGAACTGCGATGTGCATGTGAATGACACCACCTGTCCTTGAGAAAGGAGGCACCTAGTCCTGCTCTTGGTGCTGCATATGATCGTCTGCCCAATGGAAGTAAAGGTCAGCAAGCTAATTTATTTCAGAACTGTGCAAGCCTGGGTGCTTGGTGATATTCCACAAATCCAGCATGCCCCAGCAGACTTTGCACAGCATTATTTAGACACAGAAATTCAGAGTTAGTAACTTCCCAAATACAGCCCCTCTATTAGAATTGGTTTTTAGTTTCCATAAAGTTACTTAACCCAGGAGTCTTTTTGACCTGTAGGCATGATTTTTAGTATTATAATGAACATAGTTCATCTACAGGATATGTGAACCTTGTGTATTTTGCCAGGTTAGCAATGTAGACATAGACATGCATCAATTTGCTACATCCTTAAAGCTTGTTAGTTACAGAATCTCCATGGGTAGGGGATGCTCCTGCTTCCTGTTCCACTGATGAGGTCTCCTTTCTTGCTCATTAGGCTTGAAAGCATACAAAGACTGTACACCAAAGAGTATCTTGACTTAGGATAATCTTGACGTATTCCACGTTTTGCAACAGCATGGGAGGCTCCAGGCCTGTGCTGGGGTTCGGTTTGGAAGGGGCACAGGTGGCAAATCCATGCCTGCTCACTGCTGTCAGCCATGTCCTGGGGGCCAGTGGCTCTGCCCTGGGGCAGCAGGGAGAGCAGCATGGAAGCAGCCATAGCTCCAGTGGCTGAGGTTGGTCAGGCCATCCTAGCTGCCCCAAGCATCCGTATGAGCCTGCACAGGTGTCAGCACTGGGATAGTACCAGAGATCCTGGCAGAGTCCCTCACCCAGCATCCCCCAGAGCCAGCATCTTGCTGCCAGGGGCCATCCCACCTACTCCTGCTGCATGTTCCTGCAAGGAGCCATCCAGCCTGTTCCTGCTGCATATTCCCTGCCAAGAGCCATGCCACCTGTCCCTGTCGTGTGTTCCCTGCTCCTGGCTGCTGCTGGCACTGGCTTTCACGAGGCCACAGAGAAAGCGTGAGCTGTGACCCGATGGGATGAACTGAGCTGGCTTGTTTTGCCAGGTTAGACTGAATCTGGATCACATCCACATCACCTCACAAACGCCAGTGCTGGTACAGATGTGAGCGGCAGCAGCTGGGGCAGGGAGTGAGGCTGCGCTCCCAGCAGCAGTGCTTGCTGAGAGGGCTTAGGGAACTATAATATTCTCCTCCTCTCTTTCCCAGCACGTTAACTGGGATGTCAGCTTCTCAGGAGGGCAGTAGCAGCTGCTTTAATGGCCCTGAAACTTCACAGTAGTCCTTAGAAATCTTTCATATGTTCTTAAATGTCAGCCCTCAGGGGGCCAGTGGAATCACCCATCTGGACTTCCTATCCACAGGGATCCTAGATCCCTGTACTTGCAGCCGGTCTTTCCCGAGATGTTCTGACTCCCCACAGCTATCTGCTGAAAGGCATTTAACTGTGTCTGACAAGGTGTTTAGTGAGCAAGTTGTTCTGATGCGAGGCAGGATGTTGAACAATGTGGGGAACTGTGGATCTCTGTCAGGAAAATGCTACATTTCATTTTGTTCTTGTGCCTGTGGCGAATTCCAGGCAGGAAGGTTAAAGCTGGTTCTGTTGCTTTCTATTTGCTAAGCTGCCCTTCGTGCATTACACTCAAAGCAAGATTAAATAGCATTGTTAACAGCAATTTTTTTGTGAGAAAGGCAATGGAGGAGAATTACACTTTTCTGAACCCTTTTTGCCATTAATGAGTTACAGTCATTAAAAATGATGACACTCAAGAGCCCCTGCAGTGTATAGTCATGCAGAGAAAAGGCTCTTGTCACCAACAGAGTCTCTCAGTGGTGTGACATGGTCTGTCCACGACAACGGACATTTTCTAACTCAGAGCTGTGTCTGATAAATACTGACCCTCACCTGGGTTTGTGTTAGTCCTACCTAATGATGCACAGAAGGATTCTGACACATTGCAGTTGGAGAAAGTTATGGTCCTGCCTAAGATTCCTCTGCCTGTCACTGCTCCATGTAGCACCAAGCCCTTTCCCTGTCAGTCTGGCTGAACACAGCTCCCTGAGGGAACAGAGCAGCACAGCCTCTGATGGGATGTGAAGCCAGAAGAATCGGCTGAGGACCTGAATTTCAATTTCAGTTTCAGTTCTGAAGGGATACCTTCAGTGAGAGCACTGGCAATTGCAACAACATACACTTTTGTTTTCCTCAAGCTCCTCCACTCAGCTCTGCTCAGTGGGCAGCTCTACAGCTGTGTGGGTCTTACATCTGAGATAATGACTCTTCCATGTGGAAGATTCCTCTCTTCCTGGGACATTGTCACCTGAGACCACTAAAATGGCTGAGAAACTTGTTGTCACGTGTTTGCTGAAACATCAAAAGTGGCCTCAGGTGTTCATGTGGCTGAACAGGAAAGAAGGATCAGAAAGGGTATGATGATATTTAGTGTATATAATGAATTAAAAAATTCTTATGATTTGTAATACTAATTTATTGATTAATAAATTACATTTAATGGACCTCCTGATTTAGCCTCACTCCTGTCTTCTCTCTTACATGCAGGCCTGGCTTTGAGTTTACCATTCCAAGAGGCTGGAGGGAATGGTCGTTATGGGGAAGAGATAAGGGGCCACAAATGAAGGGCTGGGAGAAAGCTGTCTAGAGGAGTTTAAGTGAAGGAGAAATAGAAAACACTTAAGTGAGGGAGAAATAGAAAACAAAGAGGGACAGAAGAACATCCTTCCCTGAAAGTGCTAACACATGTAGTGGTGAGGTTGGATGTATGTGCACGAGGAGAATGACAGGAGACTCATTGGGCACTGGCACATGGAGACAGCAATGAGCACAGACTCGGACTTTGCAGAGGGCAGAGGCACAGAAGGGAGAGAGTGAGGAATTGCAGAATCGTATTGGTAACACACACGTCTTAGATGGAGTCTCCAGGTTAAATCTTTCCTGGATTTTCCACTTTTCAGACTTTACACATAGGCACCTTTATGACCTCTCCTGGTAACTTTACTTGCCCCAATTCCTCCTCTGCTGCAGGGATGATGTTCCATGCAGACCACTCTGAACTCAGACTCTCTGTGGCCAACTCACCAGGAAACCAAATTTCTGCCTGTTTTCTTAATTTATGTATTTCTGTCCTCTATCAAAAGTCTTTCCATACACTGTACGGAGATCCTTGGGCTACTGCGGTCCTGAAATTATGCATTTAACCTCTCCCAGGCTGGTTCAGTGGGTATTACTACAACTCTGTTTCATTTTTGTCCTAGTTTACAAGGAATGATAAATAACTTCTAAACTAAGACATTTAAATATTTGATCTTCCTGTCCTACTCATTCCCCATCAGCACATCATTTTCTTTTGAAGGTTATCATAGCACGTTTTTCCTGTTTTCACACAGAAAAGCAGACTGATCATTTTTATGCAGGACTGTGCTTTTATATTTTAAACTGTTAACTATGCAGGTTAACTGACCATCTTGAAATAAAGTCCCATAACAGCCTCTTGCATTTTTCTCTTCTTGAACACATGAAGAAGCAAAATCAACTTGATAAGGCGATTGTTAGCCCAACATTTGTTGTGGGGAGCTCCCTCCTTCTGAAAAACAAACAGAGCTTTAGACCAGGGCAAAAGTACAAATCTTTCAACTCTGATCTTTACTCTGCTCAGTCTTGAATTCCTGTCTAAGAACAGTTTTTAAATTGTATTGATTTTCCTTCTTAACCACCTGCTCCTGCTTCTACAGAAGGAAAGTCAAAGGAATCCCATGGTCATGTGAGGAAAGAGGATCTGTCCATGTTACCTGGGACAAGCAGTGCTGGGACGTCTAGCCAACAGGAGGGAAAATAGTCCATATGGGTATTACGGGACACTCTGGAGATCATGATAAAGAGAAACCCAATAGAAAAAACTCAGTTCAGGTCCAGCAGGTCTTATTAACTCTGGTCCTGTGCCAATAGTGCAGAAGTGCCAGCTGGCCCCCACAACTACATGATTGTCTTTCCCAGTGCTCCAGGTTCTGAAAGGGCTTTGTATGTACCACCGGAGCCAGAGTGGATCTGGCACTGCATCCTGTCTCATGCACTCCTCTAGGACTGGATGTGTAGATCAGTGATAACATATACCTTGGAGCACTGGTATATGTGGATTGACTTCTTCCAGAGCTTTCCTGGATGTGTCTGCACTGCTCTTAGCAGAACTCTGAGTTCCAGCAGTGTGGTGAGGGGCCATCTGACCGCATGGGGAAACCCAGGTTTGCTGGATTTCTGCCTCTGTAGCTGAAGGAAAAGGGCATTTCTAAGTTTGAACTGGTAGTTCATAAACAAATTTTTCATATTTTGCTCTTGCAAAATTTTTCTCCTTTTCATATGGAGTAAATCTGAACACTTTGAGGCCAAGTCCACCCTTAGGAATACATTACAAGCTGAAAAAGGACTTTTAATGGAAGTAAAGTATATTTTAGCAACATAAAGACGCTTAGTCCTCCCCATAAGACTCAGCTTG
Source organism: Lichenostomus cassidix (assembly GCF_008360975.1). Lineage (NCBI taxonomy): Eukaryota > Metazoa > Chordata > Aves > Passeriformes > Meliphagidae > Lichenostomus > Lichenostomus cassidix. The sequence continues at coordinate 12,866,846 of NC_139500.1, read as the reverse complement.
GGGTGTCAGTGTGCACACATTTTTCTATTGCCATTTCCCAGGAAAAATGCTATTTAAAAATATGAAATTAAGATGTATTTTTCAATAAAAGTGCAATCCTTACAATTCACTATGGACCTTGAAAGGTTTGGCAAGTATGGAGATCAATTCCCTGGTCTGGAATTACTTGGCTAGAGGTGCAAAGCAGTCCTTGCTCTGGTCTCCAGAAGGGAATTACCCCTCTTCTGCACCAGTGCTGCAGGAGGAAAAGCAGACGTGAAGCAGAACAGGCTGCTCAGTGCTGCACCTCACTGAGTTTGGTGAAGCCTGGCAAACACAACCTGAACTCCATGGCCAAACTGTTCAGGGGGAGTAGAAATAGGACCTGGTTACTTTTTCCAGGCTTTTATATCCTAGTGGCTGCTGCTACTGTTAAATATGATAAACTCCTATTTGTTCACATTAGCCAGCCATCAATACTCCCTGTTTGCTGGGCAAGCCCAGGACGTTCCCCTCCCCACCTGTCAAACCTGGAGTGTGCTTTGGCACCCTGCCATCGCAGAGTCTCAACGACTTGAGCAGAAACGAGACATCCCAGTACTTAAGCTGCCTCTGTTTCATGAGCTTTTCTTCCCATCTGTCTGCTTTCAGAAGAAGAAAGTGTTTGCTGGTCAGAGAGGTTTTCCACTTGCGCCTCCTTCAGCTTTCCATTACCTCTCCGAGGTTATATGGGGTGCAGGGCTATACACTGTACTGTACTATATGCAGAGGTGTTCAGACTTAATTTATTCCCTTCTCCTGGATAAAGATTATTGCAGCTGTGTGTTTTGGAAAACTATCAATGAAGGGAGTTCAGCTCATACAACACACTTTCAATAGGGTACTGTGCTCTATATTTCCAGGTTCTGTTTTAATTACACTTGCATATTACCTTAGAGGAAGCTGAAATCTGGAAAATGTTTTCTCATATACCATGTCTTAAACCTTCCTGACCTTCTGTTTTATACCAAGTACTTTTATGTTTGTGATGAAAACCATATAATATGGGGCAAGGTCTGGCTATCCGGGATAATCTACCAGAGACACACTGTCAGCCCTTCCTAACAAAGACTGAGCAATTCTCATGGAGAAACGTCCCCACCGTCCCTCACCCCACCACCTTCCAGCAGTCATTCCTTCTTCTCTCCCTTCATATGTCTCCCAACATGAGCCCCATGCTGGGAATAGAGCGTGCAGTAGCAGGGAAAGGCTCCTGCTGCTCTTAAGAATCTTGAGGGACTGAGCTACAGGATGGCTCATGCAGTGTCAGTGTACCGCCTATATCCCAGAAAAACAAGGAAAAGGCCCAGCCTCATGAGAGGGGCTGTGTCCAGCAGTGCACTCCTGCAGCTTCTCGGCGGCTGGTGGGCTTTAGCAGCCCAGGAGCCCTTGGGCTGCCTGAACAGCTCCTGCTGGGCCAGGGGAGTGAGTACTGCTCTGGAGTGTCTATACTGCCTGCACTGGGCACCACTGGAAACAGAACAACCACCCAGTGTCCAGAATTTAAATCTCCTCAAGACAACTGGCACTGTGCTGGGAGAGCATGGCATTGGTGAGCACTCTGTCATGGCACAATCCCTCTGCCAGGAATAAGTGACTACAAGCAGGTTAGAAGCAGGTTGCAAGCAGGTTGCAAGCAGGTTGGAGAGGTGCCCTATGGACTCACAGCAAGAGGTGCAAATCTTCCAGTGATCTGAGAGCGTGTGCTTCCCAGGGCTGACAGCAGAACCAAATCTGTAGGAATCAGGAGTCTGGGTCACAGCAGCTTTCAAGCAAACTTTAAATCCGTGCCAAAGAGAGCACATCTTGATCTTCACATCCTTGTGATGTCTGGAGAATGTCCTGGGACAAAGATTTTTAGCGTGTTTGTGTGAGCAGCAGAGAGTCTGTCAGTCCCCTGCCCAGCTCTTGAAGCCCAGCACCTCAGCATTCCAGAAGCACAGGTTGCTGCCAACATTCTTCTCCTGTGACTTCTGAGGAGCTTGCTCCTCCTGGAGGCATGGGATGCTGGGGAGCCCTGCAGCCTGGGACCCCAGGCTCTGCTCCAGAGCTTGGCACTGACAGGGCTTGTGAGGTTCCACCTTCACTTGTCCCAACACCTCACCCTAAAAAGCATTTACTTCATAATGAGTAACAGGAATTACATAAATCTTGTCAAGCAGTGGCTTTTTAGTGGCACTGAACTGGTTTTTAACTCAGCTGTAAACAAGGATTTTCAACTCTGAGGCAAGAACTTATAAAATGGAAAGCTTTTCATTAGAAAGCAGTGATTATGGAGAAGCAGGGTCAGTCGTAATAGAAAGCTGATTCTGAACTCCTAACATGATGCTGGAGCTGAGAGGGAAAGCTGACTCCCAGACTGTAAAGGTCAAAATCCAGTAAAAGCAGAAAGTTAGTAGGACCTCTATGGCGTTGATGAGACTGTTACTGCAACATTAAATGAGTTCTGGTGTTTACATACTAAAAGTATGTGGAGAGGTGAGAGTCTAAAGGAAAAAACCCAAGAAGAAAAAAATCTGGTAATGAAGGTGCACAACAAAAGCAGAACCAAGTCGATCAACCTCTTCCACAGAAAATAAGAGAAAAACATTCATCACAGTCTGCACAGGTAGAACAATGCCCACGGGAGTAAGTTTTTTCATGCAGCAGACAAAGAAGCCAATTCAGTAATTCAAAGTGGAAACTGGACAGTAGGTAGAAATAGCTGCTTATTAAAAAATGAAGTGCTAATATTCCCAGAATTAGCTTAGAGCTGAATGTGGTGAGCTTTTTAAAACTTTCGGTCTTTAAATCAATTCTGGATCTCTCTTTCCAAATATGTAATACCCAGCTATTACATAGCGTCATTTAATTCCACAGAACTTTAAAAATAGGCTTTAAAAAAAAAATAGATGGGAAAAAAGAGACCACATCAGACAGCCATGCTCCTCTAGCAGGACAGTGGCCAACCTCTGGTAAGTCCTACTGGTTTGAGCCAGGATGTCCCACTGTACCAGTTCACTCCAAGTTTTGGGCTTCATATGGAAGAATGGTTTTGCCAAGTTAGACCATGGATCCCATGGAGCTCATCTTCTATAGGGAACAGCAGATCCTTACACAGAATATAAGGACAGGACAAATCTGCAGCAAGGTTTTCTTGGTAGTGCTTCTGAACCTCCAGCTACCAGGGGCTCAGAAAGCCCCAAGGACTCATGATCAGCAACTTTTCATGGACTCCCTTTTTTTTAAAAAAACATACATAAATTTTAGCATCCCAGCCAGGGTGTGTTCAGGAGTTCTGCAGCTGGGCTGCCCAGTGTCTTTCTGCTTGCTTCAAGCCTGTCGTGAGGTGCTGTCATTTGGTGCACTGTGGATTTTGTTTGGGACAAAAGTTGCTCCCAGTTCACATTCTTTGCCCTAACCACTTTTCCTTCTTGCCCCAGTCACCTTTCATGGAAGGGCTCCAGTCTAATTACTCCTCTCATGGAAACTGTTCCATACTTTCAGTTCTTCTTACTGCCTTTCTCCAGTTCTTCTGTATCCCAAAGTGTTTCAGAGTTGTGTGCAGTGGCTGCATATTGTTTTCTCATTTACTCCCTATTTCCCTCCCAGTCATTCCTAAAGTTGTATTTGCTTCCCTGATTGCTGTAAAAACTGAGCTGACACTTCAGGGACTCAGAAGTAAAATTTTCTACCTGGGCAGAGCTCATCAGGCCAACAAATCTTCAGTGTTCTTCCTGCCCTTTATCACCTGTGAATTAAACTGCCACCTTTCAACCACGTGATGAGATTCAGGCAGTATCAACAGCCCCATAATTGGCTCATAATTGCCAGTTCAGCACAGCCACCCTTGAAAATACTGAATTAAGTTCCTTTTCTCCTGAGTCTCCCAAACACCTGGAATTTCCCCCAAATTCCAAGATTTATTAAAAATCAGTAGGCTTATTGGTACAGGTTGACAATGCCAGCACATGCTCCCCATCACTTTCTTATCTTACTGGCATGGGAAATATTTCATTACTGTTGCAAGAAGTGAATTATTTCTTATGGCTTTTTCTCTTACAAAAAAGTTATGTTTTGAGAGACAGATAGCTCCACTGTGTTTTGAGATAAAGAGCAGGTCATTTTTTCTAGAATTCCAAAGAATCAATTTGTGTTTAAAGTTTCTATACCACCACAAGATTCCACTTTATATTTTCTGGAGCTTACTGATCAAATATTATTATGCTGCTGCCAGTTGCTCAAGTCGTTTATTTCTCTGCTCTCTCCCTCCTCTCACTCCGTGTTTCTTGCCTATCTCTTGACTCATCCAGCAGCTGTTCTCAATGCTCCTGAACCACCAGGCTGTAACCAGCTATTCACCTAAGAACACAGGAAGTAAAAGGAATCAATTAAATGTGGAGGCATTTACTTTCAGTCCTTCCTCGAGATCAGATCAGCTATTCCCCAAAGAGTGTGCAGGGGTAGGTGTCTGTCTCAACCCTCCTTTGCAAACTGTCCAGCTGCATATTGTGGGGTGCAGGCAGGAATGTGACTTTTCCAGTAGCAGTGGGAGACGTGAAGAGTTCCCCCCCTTGGTGCCTCCAGCCAGGTAGAAGTGTAGCCAGGAGAAGGAACTGGGCCCAAGCTCTCATCACTTTGGCAATTAAAAGAAACCAACAAACCCAGGGATTCTTGTGTTTAACAGGAGCCTCTCTACTCCTTTTTTCCTGCACAGTAAGACCCTCTCTTGCCTGCAGCTGAATTCCAACGGGACAGACAAATGTGCCCAGCCAGGAGGCTCGTTTGGGACATTGTGCCTCGTGTCCCTCACCAGCTGCTGCTCAGCACAGACACTTCAGCTCACTGGGCCTGGCTCTTCCCTCTCGCCATTGGGGAAGCTGCTTACTTTAGTGCTCCAAATCAGCTGCTGGAGCAAAAGAACTGCTGTGAAAAGTACAAAAATGCCAAAGTTAAGCACTTTGTTAAGTCCAGAGCTACCTTTTAACCTCAGGCTGCACGTGGCTGGGAGAAGACAGACTGCTTCTGCCTGTGGCCCACAAATGACATTTATGATCCACCTGAAAGTCTCATAAATGAAAGTCCCTCATCATCCAGACTCAGGTTTCTCACCTCTGTTGGTTTGAACTTCCCACAACAGCACACATGGCCAGTGTTGTGGTGAAGTTACTGCTGTTTCTCTCTGTTCAATGCCACTGTCTGAAGTTATTTGCCTTTGCTGAGCTTCTGAAGCACTGTACCAGCAAAGGTATGGCCAGCAGGACCAGGGCAGGGATCATCCTCCCGTGTTGGGCACTGATGAGGCTGCACCTTGAATCCTGGGACTAGTTCTGGGTCCTTTATGACAAGAAAGACATTGAGGGGCTGGACAGTATCCAGAGAAGGGCAATAGAGCTGGGGAAGGGTCTGGAGCACAAGTGTGATGAGGCGTGGCTGAGAGAGCTGGATGGATGGCCTCAGCCTGGAGAAAAGGAGACTCAGGAGGGAAGGAAGTTGTAGCCAGGTGGAAATTGGTCTCTTCACCCAGGTAACAAGGGACAGAACAAGAGAAAACAGCCTCAAGTTATGCCAAGGGAAGTTTAGGTTGGATATTAAGGAAATTTTTTTCATAGAAAGGGTGGTCAGTCATTGAACAGGCTGTCTATGGCAGTGGTGGATTCACCATCCCTGGAGGTGTTCAAAACATGTGTGGATCTGGCACCTGAGGATATGGGTTAGTGGTAAACCTGGCAATGTTGGGTTAAGGGTTGGACTTGATGATCTTGGAGATCTTTTCCAACCTTGACAATTCTGTGATTCCATAATTTAGCAGCCTGCTCTTGCTCTAAGCCTTCAGCAGGTTCTGGGCTAGACGTCTCAGTAAAGTCCTGGAAGCCACAATAGCAAGGGCAGGCAAGTGCAAGGAAAGAATTACTTGCACCAAGCCCTCAGAATTAGGTTGTTTTTTTTCCTGGTAGGCACATAGAGAGAATCACAGAGTCATTCAGGTTGGAAAAGACCTCTGAGATCATTGAGTCCAACCTCTGATCACCATCTTGTTAACTAAACCCATAGCACTGCCACATCAAGGCATTTCTTGAACACCCTCAGGGATGGGGAGTGCACCACCTCCCCAGGCAGCCCCTTCCAAAACTTGACAACCCCTTCTGTGAAGCAATTCTTGATGTCTAACTTGAACCTCCTCTGGCACACCTTAAGTCTGTGTCCTCTCGTCCTGGTGTTTGTTCCCTGGGATGTGTCTGTTCCCCCAGCAGCACTGCCACCCACCCAATTCCTGTGCACTTGGGGCTACATCCCCATGACAGTTGCTCCTGCACTTGCTGCACCTTATTATTCAGTCTTTCACCCAGTCTCAGCCCCTACTGTCCTCCCCTGCTGTGGGGCTGTTTGCATCCCCCTGAGAGCCACTTGTCCCCAGGTCCTCTCTCCCAAGCCACATTCCCTTAGAGCATCTCCTCTTGCTTCTCCCCTCGCTGCCTTCAGCCCTTTAAACTCCCTAGCTGGGTTCCTGTAACCTGATCACCAGCCCTGTGAGTTAATGACTTCTTTGCCATTTGAAGTTTATGAGTCTTGTTTCACCTTTGCAGAAAAGAGAGCTGCAGGGAAGATATCTATCCCCTTCTCACAGCATGGACCCAAGCTGTGTTTCTCTTTCAAAATTTCTGGAGAAAGATTAATGTTTTTCAGGCATTTGCACGACCAAATTGAAATATGTCTGGTTTTATCAGTTAAAGGCCTATTTCTGACTTAATGCCACAATCACTGGCATCGTGTAAAAACAGGCAGACAGAAATTGGATGTGCAGAAGCAATACCTTCATTTTAATTCAATTTAATTAGTTTAATGACATTTCTCTGGGAGTATGATGGGCAGAGGCTGCTCAGTGTGTATTCCTGGATGGCAAAGCATGCTCATGATATTGTATCAAAGAGATTCTAAGAGAAAAAACAGTGAAAAGAACATTTTCTGTCCCCTAGCAGAGGGTCAGCCAATTAATCACTGTTATTGTTGACGAAGTCATTTTTTCTTGACAGCTGTGCCCTTCAAAACGACATCAGGGGAAACTGAATCCATTTGCTTTATTTCAGCTGGCCAAATCATTGAAGAAAGTTGAAACTAGTTCTGAAAAAAAACAGCCAGGAAAACAGGGACATCAGAGAACTCAGAATGACAGAATAAATGGGCTGTTCTGAGCACTCAGCAAAGTGCATTTACTGCTCTGTATTTACTGTTTTTAAAAAAATGTTAAGATTATTGTTTATTGAATTTGTTGAGAAGCAATGAAATCTCCTGCAATTTTATTTTTAAATATCATTTTACTACCCAACAGCAATAGTAAATCCATAAAATAACACATGATTGACCAGGACTATGGATTTAAAAAAAAAATTGTTTGCTTTGTACATTCTTATTAGTCTTGGCTAAGATGTTATAAAAGCAGTATCTTTTGACACCTTTTATTATACAAGGGTCAAGGGGTTTTTATGTTTCTTAAAGAAAGCTTCAAATAGCCCACATAGCGGGTTCCTGCATCTTTCATATGGCTGCTGTATAAACAAGCCCATTTTACACAGGAAATGACATAACCATGTAAAAGTGTACATGGAGTTTAGGCACATATTCAAACACTAATGGGAATGCATTGTTTTCAATGGCATACTTTTATGTTTACCTATTGAGCTTAGTACCCGTATTTTAGCCAAATACAACAAAAATTATCCACACATACCTGTCTTATAGTGTACTGTTTATTTGAAATTTGGACCTTCACAAAGACTCTCATGGGACAGATAATGACCCTAAAAAGTAAATACAAATGAGGCATTCTCAGTGAGAGAGTGAAACCTGCCATCATAAAGGTGGAAAGCTGAACTTTTAACCTGTATTGCTTTACAGCTCAGGTTTCTCTGCCTTTCTGCCATCCAGTTGCTCACACCAACTCACCCATGGGAAGAAAGCTGTTACAATGATTTAGGGTGTCTATCTTTGCACATTATATAATGACCATGCTAAAGAAACCAGTGCCAGACTCCTGCAGTTGTAGAATCACAGAATCATTAAGGCTGGAAAAGACCTCCACTAAACCACATCTCCCAGTGTCACATCTGCTTGTTTGCTGAACACTTCCAGGGATGGTGACTCCACCACTTCCATGGCCAATGTCAAGGCTCTCTGTTTCTCTCCAGTTTCTGTGCTGAGTGTCAACTCCAGGGTGTGTCTTATTCCTAAACTTCTGGGTTTGGAGGGGAATGAGGATTGAGTGAACTCCACCTGGGTTGCGCTTTTGTGCTCTTTGGTGACATTCATGTACCTTGGGAAGTTTCAATGCCTGTTTCTGTTCTCATTCCAGGTAACTGGAACTGCAGATTCCCGTGTAAAGTCTTGACAAGATCGGCAACAATTTGTGAGTAGATAGAAGTCTGTGCCAGGGGATTCCAATGCCTCCAACAATGTACCAATAAAGCACCTCTAGGTTAGTACACATTTACACCATGGGGAAAGTCAGTAGAGCATTCCAGAACAAAATAGCGTAGAACTGCAATTCCCAGAGTTATCAAACAATTTCACAATGTAAATGCAAAAGGACACTCTCGACATCACAATACTGGCTTATAACTGGTACAAACCAAGAATACTCAATTTAAGACTTAAAAGTGGAAAAAACCCCTACCCTGTTCCTATGCCCAAGATTATAAACTTCTCACTTTGAGCTGAACCAAACTCGAGCAGTGCCAGGGCCATCCCTTCTGGATGTCGCCACATTTGATAAACCAGCCAAGCAAACTGGATGTCATCTTACCTCCTAAACAGGACACTTGGGCTGAAATGGCTTCTATTTTGGCCAAACCAAATTTTGAAGCAGTAATAATCCATTATAATTCCAGCATTTTACTGTCTGTGGTTTCAAATTTGTTTAAACTGGTATTACAGACCTACTGGTGGTTTTGTTTTTTCTTTTCCTTTCTAGGTGTAACTCCCATCAAGCAGAATGTGGGGTTTTGAATGATTACCAAAGGGTGTTTTTTAAGACTTTAGTTTGTCAGTATTTAATTTTTCCTCAGATCATACTGTTTGCTTTGGGATAATTGCAAAATCTTGACATATTTTTCCATTTAAATGCTGACACGTACTCAATTTAAGTACCATTTCCCTGAACTTTTATCTTGCTTTATTCATGCACTGAAAAAGTCATACAAGGACAGGAAGAAAGAACCTCAGAGAGATTTATACCTATTAGGTTTTAGAAATTTTCTATCACGACCAGCCTCACCAGTACCCTCAGGCTGGTCACCAACTCTGCAACGTGAACTGAACACAAATTTTCCTCCTCAGATTTCCAAATGATCTTGTAAAACCAGTGCTACGATCCATCAAAGTTGTTGCAGCATCTGATGAATCCAGGTGGAACTGAAGCAAACTGCCCTGTGCAGGCAGTCCTAATCCCAGGAGTTAACTTGTCTTAACTTAGATTTGCTTCAAGTGTATTTAAATAGCCAGTATTTGCTATTTTAAACTGATCACTCTGAGCCATCAAGGAACATGCCTGTGTGGTTAATAACTGGCATGGCACAGCTGTGTCTCATACATCAGAGCAGAGATTTCCCTGGGAATGTGCAAACAGCATTCCCAGAGAGTGGGAGCAGCGCTTTCACCTAAGGAAGAAAGGAGACAACCTTTTGTGATGGTCATTCAGCCTGTCTGTGCAGGAAGAGCCAGTGCAGGAAGAAGGTGCAAAAAAGTTGCAAGACAGTCACCCAAAACCAGCCATGAGCAGGAAAATAACTGCTTGAACAGATTGGCGGAAAAAAGCCTGAGCTGCCCTCTTGGCTCTGGACTTGGCAGAGGAATGTTTTCTCTCCTACTATAGCAATGGTAAATCATATCTAAATCAGCTTTTAGTAAAGCTTAGGCTTGTTGTTCTGAAAGACTGGCTGGTGATAAGCACTTTGTGCTGAGCCTGGCTAAGGAAGAGCAGGACTTGGAAGTGCACACTGAGAGTCTGGAAGAGAGATGGAAGATCCCTGCATGCAGCCCTGACCCACAAAAAAGGCCCATGAGATGCCAGAATTTCTCATGCACTCATTACAAAGCAGCTTCAAGTGCTGATCATTCTACAGGCCTGCTGCCCTGCATGCTGGGGATTCACTGGCCGGATAAGGGCAGCTTTCTGGTCCCCTGGGTTTGCAGTGGGCAGGCAGGCCCTGCAGGCAGGAGAACCAGGCAGTGTCAGTTCCTGCAGGCACGAGAACCAGGCAGTGTCAGTTCCTGCAGGCAGGAATGATGGTGCTGAGCAAATCTCACAGACCAAGTCTCCCCACAGGGCTGTTCTGCAACACCAGGCTGAAGGTGAGGGCACAGGGCAGGTCACCTGCACAGGGGTTCCCCAGGTGTCCTGCAGCAAGGCTGCTTATCCAGGTACGTTAAGCTGGTTAAAGGCTCAGCTGCCCAGAGTGCAGGAGGAAGGGCAGAGCTTGATTTCACTGTTTATGGCTGTTGATCAGGAATTTAAGAAGGTTTGCTGCTGGTGTGAGCTGGAGCATGTCCAGACTGGGGTACGGAGCAGGCGGACCTCCGGGGCCATATTCAGCTCCCGGACATTACCCACACCAGTGATGCTGTCCAGAGCCAGGAAATCTCATGACATGATGATCTAAGCAATATCAAACCTTAGCATTTATATTTTGTACTGTTGATAAACTCCTCAGTAATTTCTGGTGGTTCATAGGACCCTTCTGATCCATCTGCAGTTGAAGATTTGGTACCAACTTGTGTGGGTGGAAACATAATGGAGCAATCCCATTTATAATCCATGTCTGGAATAGATAAAGGGGATATACAAACACACAGCCCTTGGAGAGTGGAATAAAAGGACACCAGAGCTCTTTTGCAACCATTTGCATAACTCATTTTTGTCCCAAATACATCTAGTGACAGTGTCATTACCTACCAGATTAAACCAGGCCTTCCTTTCAGATCTTTCTTCCAATGTTTCCACAGTTTCTCTCTGTGGCACCAAAACACACAGACATGTTTTGCATACCCCTGGTATTCTCCTGCACAGAAAAGTCCCTTTCACTTGTATTTATTGTACAAAAACATAAAAACAATTTCTTAATTCCATTATGATTACGCAGAGCTGGACAGCTAGGCACAATGCAGCAGTGTGTCAATAATTTATTACATCTTATGCCATAATTGAACACTTTTACTATGAGCATTTGAGAACAACTTGGACCTTATACAGAATAATATATTTTGCTACATAATAATGGAAAGATGGATACTTAAGGAAGATATGTAGCGTGGAGGAAAACATACATGGAAGCAAATACCTCCTGCATCACCTATCTTCATGTAAAACTTAAAACTAAACCAACATATTATATTTAATGACCCCTTTTTAATATATGGATAGTTTCAAGAGCTAATCAGAAAGAAATCATATTACAGTGCAACTATTTACACCAAGGTGGGGGCACACCAGAACACAACCTTTTCTTCTAGACATCAGGATTCTTTTCTCACATTTATGAATGGACAAAGCACATGAGAATCAGACAGAAATTCAGTCTCAAGAGCAATCTTCAAAGGAAGAAACAGGTCATATCAACTGCTTTGGGGCTAAAAGCAAGAGATCTCGAGGTGCAGAGGTATCATCTTCTCTGTCATGGACTTCACTTAGAGTCAGTCCTGTGTTGCCAGTGGCACAAGGCCTTAAATCCAGGTGTGTGACAGCATTCAAATGCTACTGAAATATGTCTACGAAGAGACATATAGAAACACTGGATTTATTGCTACATCCTTGTAAACAAACTTACCCTAAAGGTAAGAAATGTAGTTAACCTTGTTTGAGGAGAAGTTATGTCCAATGTGTCATATTACCTTTCGTACCATATTCGTGTGAGCAACTGTTCTGCTACCTGCAACCACACGACTCCACCACCATGTCCTCGTACTGCTTGTAGACCACGTTGTTTGCAGAGTCAATGAAAAGGATGCTGATGGGGCTCAGCCTGGTTGGGACACAGCAAGTCGGGGGGGTTGATTCTGGGTCCATCGAGTTCATTAATGTCTGGATAACTGCGTGGTTGGTGGGCTCCAGGTGGGATCGGAGGGGGAATTCACAGAGCCCTTCGCAGTGATATGCTTCATACTCCAGAGGGGCTATTATCCAGTCATCCCAGCCCATATCCTTAAAATTCACGTGGAGGGCTTTTCTGCTACACCTCGCCTTCAGATTCTTAGTGGGCCTCTTCCCTTGCCGTGTTGCTAGAGGAGCTCTTCTTTTCCGCCTCTGGTTGAATAAGTACTCATAAACAGTTTTGTCATCTTGGCCAGATCTAGCTTTGATTTCATTGAAGAATAAGTCTCTTTTTTTCGTCCTCCCAAACACCAAGAACAGAGCCTTTTCATTGACTTGTCTTCCCGTTCTATTGAAACCCACACTCCTGAGATCAACAGCTCTCCCCCTGTCAAAAGTTTCCAGCTCAAAACACAAGTTAACCAAGTTTTTAAAGTTTCTGAAAAGTTTCCAGATGTCAAACACTTCCCACTTGGGTGTATCGGTGATACTGACAGTCCGAGAGTCCAGGAGTGTTGACGCTTGTCTGTTTGTAGAGCAACTAAATAATTTCACTTGGGAAGTTTTTCCAGAAGAATGAGACTTCCATGTATCAGAAGGCTTTTTCCTCAATATTCGAAGCTCTGCTCCCAGCAAACCATCTTTTTCTAATGCACTGATGTCAAAAATATATTTTTGTTTTCTTATAGTTGGTGCTCGTTCATCTAAAAAAAGCACACACATTTTTAAACTTATATCAAGCACAGACCAGTATCAGTTATTCAGTTATTAATGGTTTTCAAGTTTCCTCATAAGCCTAGAAGTTGCCCTAATTAGCCCAGTGAACAAAAAAAGCAGTTTTTGTCTACGGGATCAGCTCTGTGTGAGGACCCAGAAGAACTCAGTGACTCACCAGGAAAATGAGTTTCTAAATCTGCCTTGTGGAAATCTCATTTCTTTCACCAGTGGGCATTTTCTAACTTCAAACTTGTGATTAGCCAATTGAAAAATAATACTTCTTCATGGCAGAGCACTCACAGGACCTATTCACCACTTATATCCTACTTAAATTACTGAAACAGAGTTTCAGTGGTGGCCAGCCCTCATGCTGGCTCCAAACGGGAGCAAATTTACCCTTAGATGATTCAATAGTAAATTAGTCCTTTAAAACCAGCATCCCCAAGAACTGCCAGACACAAGGATAATTGCCTTATTAACTAAACCCCACATGATTCACAGTACTTCAAAGTGGGCAGAAAAACATTCCTCCCTTTAACCTGAATTTACATTTGCTTGCTTCATCTGGGGAGGAATATGGCTGAGGCAACCTTTCAGGGACATTAACAGTGCCTTCCAGTGGCGAGCTGAGAACCTGAAGTGTGAGCAGTGTATCCCCCCTTCCCAGCAGCCAAGCTATTAATGAAGAGATGGCAAACAAACCCAGTGCTGGTGAGTCTTTCATCACAATTCCTTCCCCAGCTGTAGCCTGTGTTGCTTCCTTAAGTACATGGCAAAACTCTTACTAACGTCACTGGAAGCAACATGGGGCTCCCCTAGCAGAGTGGTGAGGTCAATATCATTCTTTGGGAGCCTGGTTATTTCTCCTGTGAAAGCAAACCCTAGCCCAAATTTTCAAAAGTGTTTGGAACTGGAATGTTGAACTGCAAGTTCTGGAGTCCCAGAAGTTATTCCTCTTGGCAGTCTGTGCTGAGCTGTGGGCTCCTTGTTGGTACCTGGAAGCTTTGAGCTAGGACAGATACACCCACCCCACAGGATAATGACTCCTGGGTCTGCAGTGTAGTTCCTCATGATTCTACCTTGAACAAACCAGACTGACCCTTTCATACTGAAACTTGTGGGTTGTTTTTTTTTTTACAGAATAGCTCCATTCTTAGCATATTATATGTTTTTAGGCACACTACAGTCTAACGTTAGGAGTTTCCATGAGCCAGTTTCCAGCTAGCTAGAAAGAAAATAACACAAAAATGCAAAAGGTTTTTAGACACCTAAGCATGCAAAGACTGATTGGTTTTCAACAATATGCATCTAAAATACTTTCTAAATGTTTTCTTTGGCTGCCACACAACCATCTAGTTCTGCCTGTAAATGAGTTTTCCAAGATAAGGCAGGAGGACAAAATCTGCAGCAAAGTTGTGTGATTTCATTTACATTAAAAAGAGCTATTTGACTCTACCAAAGTAGGATTATTTTCCAATACTCTCTACATTTATAAACACACTCAGACATCTCTCTCTGTCCACACACACACGAGCTCCTTTCTTACCTTGTCCTTTGTCTATAAAGCTGGTTATTGTATTGGCAAGTCCAGCCTCCAGTTTTACACTTCCATTAACACCCTTTCTTTCTGCATCTGAGAGAGTCCTGTACAAAGAGAGCATGTATTCATGTGGCGTTATTGGGGGATGTCGGAAAGTTTCCTTAGCTTCCCTCTGGGTTACAGGCTCTTTAGTCTTTTTGGTTTTGAAAGAATCAGTGTCAGTACTGCTTGTGCCAGTTTTTTTCAAAGCCACCTTGCTGCTAAGATTTTGAACCTTTGGAGTCACTGTCCTCACTCCAGAAGGTCTGCTGGGGAGATGTCCTACCTTGCCCTCCGTGGCTGCTGTTCTTGAGGGAACCTTCTTTGACTCATCGTTCTTGGCCAGCAGAGCTCCAGCCTGAACAGCACTGCTTTTAGTCCTGGCCTTTGAGGTCCCAGCACTGTATCCATGGCTTGCAGTCCTCAGTGTACCTGCCCGTGCAGAGGGATTCCTCTCCTTTCCTTCTGCTTTTAAAAAACCTAGTTTAGATCCTGGATTACCGTGGCCTGCTTCAGAATTACTCAGCGCTCCAGGAACTAGATCCAGAGACAGCCAAGTTAAATGCCAAAGCAGTAAAGTGAGAAAATGCAGGATTTTCATCCTCTGGTCTTCCTCTGAATGCCACTAAAGAAAAAATCAGAAAAGGTTCCTCCAGTTTGGCAGAAGAAAACATGAAAGAAATTAAAAACCGAAGTTAGCAAAAATGGTTTTCGTTTGAGATTAAAACATTTCAAATATCGTTGTTCAATACTTGTATCCAGTCCCATAGTGGAAATGCTCATGTACTCAGATACGATCTCCCCTGACTTCAGTTAGCAGCTATAAAGAACTTGTTCTTGAAAAGAGAAAGTTTACCACCTCGTTTTCTTCTGTAAAACTGACTGAAAACTTGAAGGAGTCTTGTTTAAATCCAAGGGTTTTTTTTTTTTTCCAAGAAGGAAGAATGGCGTAATGCTGCCTCTGTGTTAAAAGGTTTTTTTAAAGTTTTGAGTTTTGAATCCTTTCCAGTGAAAATATTTCACACACAGAGACCTGCAGGTGCTCAGAAATCTTTTACAAACCTGAACTCTGGAATTGGAAACGGAATTC
Source organism: Lichenostomus cassidix (assembly GCF_008360975.1). Lineage (NCBI taxonomy): Eukaryota > Metazoa > Chordata > Aves > Passeriformes > Meliphagidae > Lichenostomus > Lichenostomus cassidix. Next base: position 12,851,381 of record NC_139500.1, on the reverse strand, counting down.
CAACAAACCTATTTAATTACTCTCTGATGTCATGCTGTCTAAACTAATTTAACTGCGATATATTTCTTTAAAAAAATCTTCTTTACCCTTTTCATTAGCATGAGTCATACTCTGCCTCATGTGAAACAGCTCCACAGGCTCAAAACTCCAGAGGATGCCTTTTCAAGTGGCAGTATGACCTCTGCCTCAGCCCTCGATGAACTTCACGTTTAGACAGGACAAACTGCAAGATCAACAACTGAGACCTGTCACACAGTCCACTGGACACATACATAAACTAATTTAGAAATAATTCATGTAGCTCTTTTTCCAGAGAACTGTAACAGTGGCTTCACTTTGTCCCCCTGTGACTGAAGGGCTGAGCTGTAACGCAGGCGCTTAACAAGGGTAACATTTAATTTTACACAAACACAACAGGGCCGTGCCCGCAGTCAGTGTATTTTGGCTTATTTATTGCTGTGCTTAAAAAAACCCGTGTCAGCCCAGCTGGAGAAGCAGCTCCTGTCGGAGGGGATGCCCCGCGGGGCGGGCGCGGAGCAGCGGGGCAGCAGTGCACCCTGCAGGCAGCCATCCTCCTCCTCCTTCCTCTCCCTCTCCAGAGCCACTCGGGAGCTGGACACAGGCCGAACCCCGTCTTTCCTCCAGAGACTGCTGAGCACCAGCCTGTGTTTTAATATTAGATGCAAAATGTCCAAGAGCTGCCGACCCCGGGGCCGCGAGAAGGCTGCAGATCAAACCCAGCGTTCCTCACAGTCACGGCTGTCCTGCGGCTTTCAGCTGTCCAGAAGAGAGTGTGGAGCAAGTGTGTCTTTCATAAGCAGCAAAAATGAACTGTTGTTTTAAATGAGCCTTCGGGAAAAGAGGCACTGGGCTGAAATCAACAGGGATTACCGGGACCCGTTTCTCATCTTGCACTGATGCTAAGCCCAGTCCTTCTCCTGCAATTGCTTTTTCTTTCTGAATTAAGAAGAAAGGGAAAAGTACACTACCTTTTAGCTTGATCTGTGTGTGCTGCAGCATTCCCCACCCATCCTGACTAGTATTAGAAGCACTAAACTACTTTCATAAATAAACCTGCGTGACATGAGGAGCTCTGAATGCTTCACTTGTTTTGATGGAGGAACTGAAGGATAGAAGAGTTCAGTGATTTCACAGATGTCACAAATAAGGTACATTCAAATTGTGATCCTCCTGATTTTGATCTAATGGCCCTTCCTCTGATGTCAGTTGTGCTTTTGAAATTCCCCTACAAAATAAAGCAGCTTCTCCTCTGCTCTCCTCTCCAGGAGTTACCTCTGGTGAAACCATTCCCCAGCAATCACCCCACAACATCCAGTGGCACTCCCAGCCATGCCATCATTTTATCCTTCCCATATTGCCCACCTTTCTGCTGGGTGGTGTGCTGTGTCTGGTTCAGTGCCATGGAGGTATTGATCAGCTTGCCAGTAAGCCACAAAAGCCGCTACATGTTGAGATTCCACTTTTAATCTATCCAGCTTCCAGTTTTCACAATGCTTGTAAGAATTTAATATCTTTTAAAGGCTGTTTGCTCTATCAAACTTGGCTGAGATTCGCAAACAGATTTACAAATTAATTAAGAGATGGACATGAAAGAGCAGGAGGTAAGACAATGTGATTACATGGGCTTTGTCTTAGTAAATCAGACTAAAAGCATGATTATTAATATGTTCAAAGAATATTTACATGACTGAGATTAAAATATCTTAGTGGGCTGGACAGAGCTAGACAGAAAGAAAAAGGAAACACAAGCAAAAGAAGCTGTGCAAACTAATCTCTCTCTTTAAAAGAGGCTCTCTTGAAGCAAACTCCATTTCAGGGCTTAGAACCACAGGAGCATGGATGCTGTAGAGTGCACTGAGCCCCATGGCCCCCAGAGTGGAATGCTGACCTTGAACAAGATGCACAGACTGGGGGGGTCCTATGAACCCTACACCAAAGTGGAGTTATTCCAAGTGGCTAAACTCAAACTCAGCTGGTATCTTCAATATGTAGGTGGAAACCCTCATACTGGCGAGGCTTTGGATCAGATACAGGACATAGTGGAAGAGGAGTTCCAAGCCTCTCACTGCTCACCACCAGCCAAATTTCCGTGCACCCTCAAGTGGCTGGGTTCATACAGCCCCCCTGTCCTTCTTGGCCCATTCTGTGACAGTAGATCCTCCCTCACACAGTGTGTGCAGGGATTTGAAAAGGGATTTGAAACTCTGGTCCCTGCCCTTGCAAGTGCATTGCCACCTGTTCTCCACATCCTGAGATTATGCCTACATAAGCTGTGACACCTTCTCAGACAATCTCAGCGAGCCCTTCGGGATGTCCAGCATGGTTCAGAGGAAGGGATCACTCTAGGGAGCCAGAGGAACATTTCATAGTGTTGGAAACATTGCCATTCCCTGAAGATAAATGGATATATGATGCCAAGAGTTGTAATTTGTTCACTGCTGCAAACTTGCGGTTGAAGCTGCACATGGAAATCTTTATTCTAGGGATCTATCAGGAATTTCATTGTCCTTTCCCAGATGAACTAATTTCCAGAAAGGATTTACAGGATTGAGTTAAATCCATATATTAGGCCATTTGCTGACACATTGTTTTTGCTTATTGAAACTAATTAACATTCTGTTTCTGTGAGGATTTATACCTCTGCACTATAGCTCTTGGGGGACTGTTTTTTAAAAGTATGAAGTTATAATTTTAGGAAGGAACTTAACAGCTCCGTGCTTTTCAAAAGGAAAGAATTACACAAAACTCACAGATGTTGTAATTAAAACTTGCTTGTCTTGGGCCAGAGCAAAACAAATAGAATGCTGTTTCCACTTCCATGTGAAATGGTGGCATAATTTTAAAACTCTGTGATACAATGCTGTGATGTTAAATAAAAAATTAAAAGTCCAAAGAAATTATTTTGTCATTGGTTATCAAGAAACTTGGCTACATCTGCGAACAGTAGTGAACTACGAAGCCCAGAATAATAGAATAATGGAATATCCTGAGTGGGAGTGTTATTTTTGTTTCTTGGGTCCACGGATGTGCCTAATTCCTCCAACTCTGAATTAAGTGGAAATTAGTTTTTTCCCTACCTTTTGTTACCTCTGCCGGTTACCAGTTAGAGAAATACAGGGTTTATTTCAAACTTCTTGTAGTCTGTTTACTTACAGAGTCGCTGCATTTGGTATACAATGTTAATTAACCTGACTTGCCTTCTACAGATGTTGTTCGTCTTTGCAATACGTTTAAATGATTCAAGATTTGAGACAGATTGAGTGATTCGCTAAGCCAAATTACTTAGCTGACCAAAGAGAATTTTGGTGGCAATTCATTTGTTCTACCTCTTTAAAAAACCAGAATGTCGGTGATGAAGCATTCATTGTCACAGGAAAAGGCAGGGACTGAAAACAAGTCAGCGTTACTCAGCTGCCAAATACAAAATTAAACATATTTTTAGCAATGAGCTTAACTAATTCCCAGAACAATTCCCGATGAAATGCGGAGGTTTCCCTATCCCTGTTTTTGTATGATTACATTCCCTGCCGGCGCAGCAGAGCGGAAGCGCCGTGAGCGGGCAGCGCTGAGGGCGCCACGGCAAGGCCCCGCCGCCAGGCCCCGCCGCCCCTCACGGAGCCTGCGCTGCCTCCGGGCGGCCCGGGCAGACGAGGGGAGCCGCTCCGCCCGCGGCCAGCGGGGCGGGACCCTCCGGGCAGGCGGAACCCTCGGGGCGGGCGGGGCAGAGCCCCGGGCGGAGCGGCCGGGCCGGGCCGGGCCGGACCATGGCGGGCAGCGCGGGGCGCGGGGAGCACAGCCCGGGCTCACTGCGGCGGCGGCTGCGGAGCGCGGAGGAGGCGCAGCAGCGTCAGGCGGGGCTGGTGCGGCAGCTGCAGGACGAGGTGAGGAGCGAGCGGTGCCCGGCGGCGGGGAGGGGCGCCCAGGCCGCCCGCGCTGCTCACGGGGACTCGGCGGGAGCCCGCGGGGCCTCTCCGGGCGGGCGGCGCCGAGCTCGGAGCTTAGGGCGGGAAGGCCCCGGGGCCGCCCGTCCCGCCGCGGTGTCGCTGCCGAGCCCCTCCTGAGCTCGGTGCCTGCAGCATCGCCGCTGTTCGCCCCCGTCAGCGCGGTTTGTCCCGGAGTCGAGCCGGTGTGCTTGCAGAGCAAGTTTGGAAACTCATTTCGGTCGCTTCAAGGACCCCCTTGAACAGCCACACGTTGGCTCGGGGTACGTGCGGGCCGCAGGTCAGGCAGGGCTGCCCGCACCTGTCTCATCGTTCTGCTTGCTGTCGCTGTCTCGGGTGAGCAGACAGCGCTACCTGTGAATGAAACCCCACGGCAGTCTCTGTCATATTACAGTGAAGCTTCGCTGTATTGCAGCGACTTCTTGTTAAGTGTATCAGCAGCATCACTGTGCTTGGGCTGTACAGACTCAGAGAAAAGTTAATGTAGGGGGAGCAGAGTCTATTGCAAGCTGCTTCTCTCATCTTCATTCTCTGTATCCATTCAGGTGCTGCAGTACCAGACCTGGTGTCGAGAGTTGGAGCAGCAAGTGAAAGCTGGAGGGGTGAGTGCAGGTTGTGAACTAGAGAGGGTGTATCTGATGTTCCCCAGTGCAGACCAATAAAAACCTCCCACAAACGAATGACAGGAAAGCAGATTTTTACTGTCTTAGGGTTTAGAGAAGCATTGTGAGTTTTCCCATCAGTGTTTTTATCCACTTGCCATTCTTAGAGAAGTCAGTAGTCCCAGAAATGCCAGTCCAGAAAGCACACTTGAGGATTTTAATTTTGTGAAAGAGCGCTTTATAGGAATTATATTTGTCCTGGGTCTCAGGAGAGGACTGTGCTGTGTGTCTGTGCTGCGTGACTGTGCTGCACCTTACATGATACAGCTGTCCTGGAGAAAGAACCAGTTGAAACAGCATTTGGGAAGGCAGGAAGGCTGATGTTCAACATACAGAACTGGCTCTATGCTTTTCTTTCTGCTTCATGGCTGAAGTAACCTAGAAACCAAAGGGCAGGAGAATAAGAAAGCATTCCCAGGCTTCAAGTCAAAGTCAGCCCTTAGGGTCATGAACTGAGGATATGTAGCAGTGGGAGAATGAGGAGAGCTACTCTGAGTAGCACCCTTCCTCTTCCTTCCTCCCTGTAGTCACAGTGCTGTTACACCTGGAAGAAGCCACAAGCTCCTGAGATAGCCAACAGATGGATGGAAAAATGGTGCATGCTGACAGTGGTGAAGGAAACACCAGCATCTGACTAAACATTTCCTTTCTTCTTAAAGGGGTCCCTTCCAGGCAGGTGGGAAGCCACAGCAGACCACAGCCTGGAGGAAGCATTGCTTCAAGTGGAAGAGAAGCAGCAAAGGTACAAGGAAGAAGCATTTCTTCATACTTGGTATCCTGGATGCTCATGGAAGTGAGGGAAAACCTGTCGGTGCTACCTGGTCTCCCCAAGGGAAGCGGTTGGGCAAGGTGCTTTGAGAGGAGAAAGGTCCACAATCTGCTTTCTGTGGTGCAGTAATAGTGGTGTGTGCTGAATGGCTCTGCTTTGAGTGGGGAGGTGATATGTGTATTCCTTGTGAAAGGTCCTTTCCATCCTAGATTATTCTGTGGTTCAGTAGATGAATGACTCGGGACAGTGCTAGAGAAACGTGATACATCCAGTGACCATCAGCATGAAGAAGGGGCGAGTTGTTACCTGTGGGCATCATCAAGGTTGAAGGGGAAACCAAAATCATGCATGGAAATTGAAGGCTCAAAGCACAGAGAAGCAAATGGGGTTTTCATCACAGAGAAATCTTAGTTAACCCTAGAAAGTGCTTTTACTGCCTCACAGATAACAAAGTCAGTGTTGAGGGAGCTGGAAAATCACAGGGGTGCTGGAGAGCTGTTGTTCAGAGACCTCATTGCTATTTCTCTCTCTCTAAAAGGTGTGAGAATCTGGCAGAAGTGAACACTCTCCTGCGGGAGCACCTCAATAAAGCCAATGAGGTTAATTCCGCTCTTAGAGAAGATGTTGGAAAACTGACAGTGGATTGGATGAGGGCCCAGGAGGAGCTGGAGTTGAAGGGGAGTGAATGGCGCAGTGAACGTGAGGTGAGGATAGGATAGGATATGGGAATGCCAGTCATGATGCCAGAGGAGAATGGGAATGCATTTTGTTCCTGGCATAGAGAACTTGCTCTGTGGAAGTTGTGGCTCTGCTGAGGATGTGTTGGTGGTGGACGGGGGTGTGGGAGGGAGGAGTGTCAGCAGATGGTGCTGGACAGCGGTGATGCCCACCTGCTGTGACCACACTGCTCAGTCGTGAAAGCAGAGCTGGGCACTGTAGGGCAGTCACAGGAGCACTTGTCTCTGTAACAGTTCCTAAATCCTTGTTTTGAGCAGTGGAGACCAGAGAGGTCTGTGTGTGTTCAGATCTAAAGTGGCCAACAGAGGAACAAGACAGGTGTCCTGTTCTGACTGCCTGTTATAAGCCGACCTGACGCTGGGCTTGGAGGGGCTTGTGTTTGCCTTCCTCTGCTGAGACTGTGAGACACCTCTGCAAGGCAAGGTGATGAATCATGATCAGCTTGCTTTGCTGCTACCTACTGCTACAGGAGAAGTGTGGATATTCCCTTCTTGGCAGGTCTGCTTTGAGCCTCTGTGGTACCTTTTCAGACCATGATGCCCCTGGTACAGTGGTTATTAAGTGGCACCTGGTGATGGTGATTTACTCTCTCCTATCTGAGAGATGTTACAGTGACAGTGAAAGCTGAATTGGCATTTCTTTTTGTCTTTGCATGTTTAGCTTTATGACAGCTACTTAAGGGGGGAACATAACCGTCTGCTCAGCCTGTGGCGTCAGGTGGTGACCTTCCGCCGCCATTTCCTGGAAATGAAGACTGCCACGGACCGGTGAGTGGAAGTTAAGGCGAGATCTCCTGCAGAAAAAAGGTGGCTTGCCTGCTTTTAGGTCCTGGTTTTTGAACCCTAATGTTCCATTAGTTACAGCAAGAAGTAGGATTTCTCCTTTGGCAGTCAGAAGCAATGTCATTCATCATGCTTTGGGCTGTTCTCAGAAGAGCTGTTTGCTGCTAGTCTTCAGATAAAGCTGAAGGGCTTGGGCCATGAGGACTGCAGAGACCCTGAGCCGGTGATGTGTGGACACCTGAGAACAGACTCGCTGAAGCTGTGCATGCAGGATATAGAGTGGTCCCTTTTATAAAACTGTGAAAATACACCTTTAAAAAAATCTTGCCTGTTTTCTTTTCCCACTGCTCTTAAGAGAAAGATCATTAGTGCGTATTTTTTCCCTTTTCCAGTGTGCATTTATTCTGGTCAGTTTGTATTCATTTACTCCTCTTCCAGCATTGTTGAGAGAAAGAATAGCTTCTCTACACTGTTATGCATTTTTCCAATTTATTTTACTTAGTTTGATACCTCTTTTTATGATTGTTTTCTTGTTCTTGGGCTCTCTGAGGTTCTTTTCTCCCTGTTGCTTTCTGCACCAAGAAAAATAGTGTAGCCATAATAGTACCTTCTTCTGGTGTCAGCATGCAGTTTCAAAACTCTGGGTTGCTGTCAGCCATTTCTCTGATTATAAGTCTTCCCTATTGTGTAGAGTCTGCCTGACCTGCTATTTAGTCCTTGTGTTGTTTGTGTTTTTATATTACAGCATTTCAGGCTGATTCTTACACCACCTTCCTGAAATGTTTAATTATGTAGAGATGGTCTTGAGCCTCTTAGCAGTCCAGGTGGGCATGATAACAGAGCACTTAAGAGTGTTGGATAAAAGCTGGGGACCTTGGTAAAATTCCTGACATCTATTAATAATAATTACAGCATGTTAATAAGAGTAATTAGAGGTGCTTGAGTTCTTCTGGCCTATACCAAATCTTATTTTTCATATCTGAGGAGAAAACAAGACTCCTCCCTCGACTACCCGCTAAAGTCATTGCTCAGCTGTCAAGATGTGTCCTGGTCCCCAAGATGAATGACTTGTCCCCAACAAAGATGTCACCTTGCCTGCCAGGTCTTCCTGATGCGTGAATGCGTACTTCAGAAGTAAGTCAGCTGATAAAGATGGTGAAGTGAACATTGGCTCTCTCTTGGTTCATCTTCAGAGATTTGTCAGAGCTGAAGGCGGAACAGATGAGGCTTTCTGGATCTATTCTTGTGAACTGCTCCCGCCTGAACTCGTGTGTGCAGCTCAGGGAGTCCATCAGTCTGGGTAAACCTGTCCTGAAGGATCAGGCAGAGCGGCAAGTGGAACCAAAAATAGACCAGACAGCTCAGGAGGTGATAGCCTTACAAGTCGGGTGGGACATGGAGAAGAAAGAGCTTCAGGACAGGTAAAGGTGTTCTAACTTTGCCATTACCAGTATTATCTTTTGTTGCAGCTTCTTGGATTCACAGATGGGCTGTGCTCACATTTAGAACATACCCATTCTGCACAGCCCTGTTTCTGTCCCCAGTCAAACTCTTGCCTTCAACAGAAAGGATGGAAAAAAAATATCTGCCTGACAGAAATTCTTCCAAGTAAGACAAGACTGGAAAAAAGATGGCCTCTGATAGTGCTTTTGCTATTAACTGATTCTTGGTGAAAAACTGAGTCCGGCATAAAGAGAGCTGTGTTTCTTGTACAGCCCTTTTACTGCTCAGGGCTGTGCTGAAGGAGTTGGGAAGGTTTTGCCTGGGGCCATCATAAGCTGTGTAGCACCTCTGTTCTGACAATTCCTTGCAAGACTGAGTGCAGAGGCCTTTGGGGCAAGAAGTGCCATTTTGCAACATCAAGCCTATTAACCTGTAGAGATGAATGGTGCCTTTGCTGTGTTTCTGGGGTTGAACTTTGCTATGCTTTGGGGAGCTGCTTGGCTCTTTAACAAGTGCTGGTGTGCAAAGCTTTTGGAATGGCACGTAGACCTTCTCTTCTCAGGGTGATGGAGCTCTCAGCCTTGCTTGTACAGTCTCAGAAGCAGAACGAGGAGAAGGAGAAGACCATGAAAACACTTAACGACACAGTGGAGATTCTAGTATGTTTTACCTTTACCTGGGAGATAGCCCAGTGTTTGTTCTCCAGCCTGAACACAGATGTGTGGCTTCCCCAAGAGAAACAGTGGTAAAGATGCCCAGTGTATGGGTGTCGCTGTTGAACCACTAGCAGAGTGAAAGAACCAGGCCGGATCAAATGTGGCACAAATCTGATTTTATTATTTAATTCTAAAACTCATATAGACTTTCAAAGGTCATCTGGATTGGGCCAATTCAAAAGCTCCCCCTAGGCCAATTGGCCAGGCTTGAACCGCCTATCTTTCCAGACACCGTTTCAATAACATCCAAACTTTATTTATAAAAAACGTGGGAAGAAAAAGAGAAAATTCCCATGGGAAAGAGTCTGTCTGTGTTGCCACATATGGGACCATCAGGAACCTTACCAAAATATTCCTTGTGTGTTTGGCAGGTGTGGAGTCAGTCCAGGTGCAGGCAGTGGCAGAGGAACTGCAGACAGTTCAGGTGTCTTCCTTTGAGGGGTGGCACCAATGCTCTTCTGCCTGTGGCTTTAGGTCTCTGGGGATCAGAGCTCCTTGGAACTGACAGTTTAATAGCAGTGTATAAAAACTAGCTGTTGGTCTTCCTCTTAGTTTTAGGAAAGAAGAAATGGAATAGATATGGGCAGGAATATACTGGAATCGCTAGAGCTGAGACTTACCAGTGTGACAATGCTACTGAGGATGGGAATGCCGCAGATTGGAGCAGCTCTTCCCTGCCCACCCTTTCTTTATTCTGTTCCCAGGAATCAAGTTGGATAGAGAAAGAATGTGCAGCTTCATTGACTAACAGTGCCAAAGAAGAGAATCTTTTCCTTCAAAAGCTCATAAAAAGTATCACTGAGGTGAGTACAGAGGTGCTGCAGGGACCACATCCCTGTAAATTTGATTTTAAAGAACTTGAGTAAGGCAACAGAGTGGCCCAGGGACTACATATAGATGTTGTGTACTGTCTGTGTTAACTGCCATTGCCTGTTTAATTTTTAGACTACTTTTCTGGCACAGAACCTGTTCTAGCTTGTGAGTTGCTGTCCTGTGACAATTCAGCTGACTCACTTGAAGTTCTGGTACCTTTGCCTTCACCACCCCACTAAGGTCTCTCTTGGACTGTGTTTTCTGAGTGTGCTACTTGACATTTGTATTCCAGTGTTTCTTGGGCAATTCCCTCACCCTGTTTGAGCAATGACCCTGTTCTTCAAATCCTTATGAAAGGTGACTGACTCAGTCAATGCACTTGCCAACTCTCTTCCTTCCCTCTATGTTCACTGACCATTATGATCTCCCCAGAATTACAGCTTTCAGGGGTAACCTTAACTTAGCCCTAAAGCTCTCTTAATAGAGAAGGGTTTAATTGGCAGCTCTTCTACACAACTGCAAGAAAGTGAGTGTTCAGGCAGCCTCCAGCCACTTCACACTTGCGAAGAGTATCTGTATTCAGAAATCCCTGGAGTACTTGTAGGCACAGGGGCAAACCTTCTCTGTGGACTGAAGAAATAAGAGAATTGAGTTTTTAATGACTGCAGTGTAAAGTGGGAGGAAAAGGAGAACAAGATAAAGAAAACCAAGTCAAATGAGCAAAGACTAACAGCTGGATGTGGGCTTTCAGATGGTGTTAAACGACAGTGACAGCATGGTCAGCATTATCTGCGCTGACAGTTCCCAGCAGGCAGACTCTGGGGACATCTTAGCTCCGAGATCTGTTGACACAGGGCATGCCTTTGGATTGGTTCTGCAAGCACTGGCAAGGATGCGAGGGGCAACACAGGTGAGAACTTCTGTGTCTTCCCCAGTAGCCACAGGCTCAGTGTTGAGGCCTTGCTTGGCTTGACATCTTTCCACTTGCTCAGCCACTTGAGGCACTTTTTCTTGCCTTCATACCCATGGTCCTGCACTACCTTGCTGGTCTCTCCAGCTCTGTGTTCTACTGCTTTTCTCTCCTTGATGCTCACTCCCTCAGCACAGCTTTTGCCTTCTGGGGAGCTGTCTGCTAGCTGCTTCTCCCAGCTCTCTGAAGCCACCTTTCCTGCACCTTATTGCTCATTTGTGCTCTTTCTCTGCCCATTCCTGCAGGCCCTGAGAGAAGAGCTTTCTGCTAGGCAGGACTCAAACAATTTCCTGCTGCAGCAGCAAAGACAGCAAGAAGACAAGTGCAGGGAGGTGCAGCAAAGGCTTGAGCAACTGGAGGAGAAATGCAGGAAGTCCAGCAACCACCAACAGCACCTTCAGTCTTTAGTAGAAGTACTCAGAAGGTGAGCGTTTCCTCTTCCTCCCGCATTCCAGAGGCAATTTGCTTCCAGGTCTGGGAGCTCAGAGGTGTTCTGGGCAAAGAACTCACCTGCCCTTCCATGTGTAGGCCTCAGTGTGGCCCTTGAGCATCGTCCTGTCAGGGATTTTCTCATTTTTCATTCTACTGTGACTCCCAAGGCTGTCTGGGAGATGCACAGCAATGTTGGAATAGAAGACTCCCCCCGCCTGCTGTGCTGCTTCCCTGAATTCTGTTCTTTGGGTGCCCCTGCCCAGTCCCTGCTTCTCACTGAAGGAAGGCAAAATCCTGCCTTCCTCTCCCTTTGTCTCTGGAGGACTTCCTTGGGAGGGAAAGAGCAAGGTCTTCCTTAGCCCACTGTCCCCAGCTTCATCCTGAAATGCTGAAATTGGGATCAGTGACTCTTCAGGCTTCTTCATTCTTCTGACGGAGCTTTGTCTCTGCAGTGACTGTGCAAACCTCGAGAAAACTAGGGAAGAGCTACAGCAACAGCTTGGATTAATGGAGCGAGAAGCCTCATGTCTGCGTCAGAGTAATGCTGAGCTGCAGCTGAAGGAAGAGTCAGCCCAGGCAGAAAAGGCAGAGCAGCAGGAGAGGATGGAGAGAGTACGCCATGAGCAGGAGCTCCTGTGAGTGTTAAAGCTTTCTCTGGGCAGTGCTGGCCTTGAGGAGGCCCAGTGTAAAGAAATGAATGGTGCCTGCTCCTCTCTTGTAGCATAGGCTGTTTTTCTATAAAAGCCTTCTCTTTCCCCTCCTCATAGAGTGAAGGATTTGGCTGCACTTGAGGAAAAACACTCATCTTTGCAGGGTGAGTTGGTAGTCAAGAGACAGGCACTGGAGAAATTGCAGCTTCAGAAGGATCTGCTGGAGCAAGAGAAGGATGAGTTTGCCATGGCTCTGGAGAAGGTATGGACACCTTATTCCTAGGGAGCACTTGTGGGAGAGGGAGTTGTGCCAGCAAGATCGCCTCAGAAGCTGTTTCTGGCAGTAGAAGACAGGGACACTGTTGTTCTTGGAAAATCGTGATCCAAGGGGACAGGCTCTTTGGGGTCATTGGTCCCCATAGGCTTATTGGGAGTTCTGCCCTGGGAGTAAGTCAGAGACACCCAGGGGAGGTGAAGTTGCTGCCTGCAGTCTGGGATTTTGCTGCCCTGGTCCCATTGTTCTTTGGCCTCTCCAGGCAGAGCGGTCAGTGGCAGAGCTGACAGGGGCTCAGAACAAGCTGAATGCTGAAAGAGCTGATCTACAGGCCGCAGCAGCAAAGATGGGCAGCATCAATGAAGCTCTTGCATTGGACAAGATGCAGCTGAACAAACATGTGTGGCAGGTGAGCAGAGTTGCCAGGGATGTTGCCAGGTGTTTGTCTCCAGCTGCTGCGGCTTCTCAGCCTTCCTGCCTTGGGACAGTCTGACCGACTGACTGTGGCAGTGTTCCTTTTGTGTCTGAGCCAATCTTTCGTGCTAATTTTTCTTGTAGTTTATTTCTTCTATGCTTCTGTGACTGTAGCTGGAGCAAGAGAAGGAAGTTTTGTCTGCTAAAGTGGATGAGATGGAGAGAGCAAAGATCTCTGAGCAGGAGAAACTGAACTTCTGTGAGAGAGCAAATGAAGAGCTCTGTGCAGAGAAAGCCCGGCTAGAGCAGCTGCTGAAGGAAGCAGAGGAGCAACGGGAGGAGCTGTGGCTGCAGCTGAGAGCACTGGGAGAGGAGAAAGCAGAAACCCAGGAGAAATTCCGTCAGGTAAGACCAAAAGTACGGTGCATCAATGTGGAAATTTGCCTGCTTGGATGAGGGAATCTTTACCAGTTGGATCCTGCAGTGGTTTTGTCAAGGGTAAGCGTGGTAGTGCTAGAGGTCACAAGGCTTTGTTTGCTTCTTTTTGGAAATGTATCGGTGGCTTGCAGAGCTGTTCTGCAGTTCTCAGATTTGTCCTCTGCTTCTACAGAGTCTTTTAGTTCAGCTGTCTTTGTTGGCCTCTTTTTTGGCTCTTGATAAGCTGCAAAGAGGTGATTGTGTTGTCCATGAATCTGAGTGAGTGATAAAAGATGTGGTAAACGAATCAAACTGTATAGCTGTGAATCCTTTTTCTGAAACAGAAAACCAGTTCTGCATGTTTCTGTTGATGCTTTTTGTCATGAAGTTGTAATGTGTCCAGAGAAGGGAATGGAGCTGGGGAAGGGTCTGGAGCACAGATGTGACGAGGAGTACCTGAGGGAGCTGGGGGGGAGGGCTCAGCCTGGAGAAAAGGAGGCTCAGGGGGCACCTTGTGGCTCTCTACAGCTGCCTGTGACAGGAAGGTGCAGCCAGGTGAGGGGTGAACTCTGCTCCCAGGGAGCAAGGGAGAGGACAAGAGGAAACAGTCCCCAGCTGTGCCAGGGGAGCTTTGGATTGGGTATTACAGGATAGCTGTGAGAGAACGGTTTGTTTCTGATACTCACTGTCGCATAGTCTCAGTTCTGGAGTACGTGGTAGGTTTGGAAAATTCACAGCAGAGGTTTTGCTTTTGAAGAAAGGAGCTCAAAACCACGGTTTAGTCTTCAGGCTTGAATAGCAGCAGGGGCCATTAGACACCTTCACTGTGCAAGACAAGTAAGTGGTATTGTTGGTGTGAACTGCTTTGGCCACATCAGCCCAACTTCCATCACTCACTAAGTGACTGCTCACCACAAGAGCCGTTTCCCTGCCAAGCATGCCCTCATTGCAAAGAGCTGCTTTGCCCACTGCAGGAGGTGACACTTTGATGTGGGTATTGTTCTAGAAGGGGAACTCCTGTATATTTCCATTTGCTTCAGCAAGCAAGATTGCTTTGGCTCAACCTTTCCTGCAAATGTCCAGCACTGGAATAGATCCTCATAGAAATTTTGTTTGCCAAGTGGCAGTTGTGGAAGATGCAGTATTTTTGGTTGACAACACGGAGTTTGGAGTAGGCATGTTTGTTGGGAAGGAGCTGTCTGGTCCCAGGCAATCCAGCAGGGCCTGACATAGCCCTTCCAAGGTAACAGTGCCAGAGGCTTTTGGCAGCCCAGGCTATCAGAGCTGCAGAGGACAGATGCTGTGAAACTCTGAGGCCAGAGCACAGGAGCTCCTTGTCCTCTGGCTGCCTGGAAGGTGGCACTGGCTGGCTCTGCACAGGGCTCCCGAGGAAGGTCTCAAGCTGTACCTTGCACTGCTTCCAGGTGTCCAAGGAGCAAGAGTCGTCGAGCAGGGCTCTGGAGCAGCTGCGCCGAGAGTCCTGTGGCCAAGGGCATGCACTGGCCCAGGTGTGCAGAGAGAAGGAGCTGCTGGGCCAGGAGGAGGCTGCCCTCGAGGAGCAACTGGCAACCATGGAGTGGCACAGACAAGACCTTTCCAGGCAGCTGGCAGAGGCCAGGTAAAGGCAGGGAGCAGACCCTGGGCAGGACAGGGCTGAAGGGCTGTAGTGGTAAAAGTGTTAAGCACTACACAGGAGTTTACTGCATCCTCTGTGCGTTTCAGGTGCAAATATGGCTGTTCGGGTCAAGCTGGGCTGGGCTGTCTGTGCTGTGCCAGGCCATAAGGAAAGCCTGGGCACTCCCTCAGAGGGCCCTGCTTTGCTCTTGAAATGGCACAAATGTGCCTTCTCTGCACAAGTTTCCATGCGACCCATTTTCCATACTCAGGTGTGGGGATCTTGAGCCACGTCGAGTTATTCCACATCGAGCTATTCCACATTGTCCTGGAATAACTGCCATTTTAGCTGTCAGGAGCAAGCGAGTAATTTCTCTGTATTTGCAACTTGTAGGTCAGCGAAGGAGACCCTGGAATCCAGCCTGTTTGCTGCTCAGCAGCAGATATCTCAGCTGGAGATCACCAGGAACCATCTGGAAGCTCAAGTGCTCAGAGTCACGCAGGCCAAGGAGGTGATAGAAGGTGAGAACCTCGTGTGCTTTGTTTGTGGTGCTGCCCCTGCCTAGAGAAGCTGCTGTAAAGCCACCTCTGTCCCCAGGGCTCCTGAGGAGTGGCAGGGCTGGAGGCAGGGCCCTCCTACACTGACACAGAAAGGGCCTGAGGTCAGTAAAGTCAGTAAACACTCTGCATCTTGCTGTTGGTCGTGTTTGCAGGAGAAGTGAAGTGCCTCCAACGTGAGCTGGAAGCAGAGAGAGCTCTCAGGAAGCAGGAACGGGAAGACACAGCACAACAGCTCTTGCAGGCAGAGCAGCAGCGTCACGAAAGCCTCAGGCTTCAAGGAACTGCTCAACAACTGGAAATAAACAAGCTCCTGCAAGACCTGGTAGGGGACAGTAGGCTTCTGAATTGTCCAGGCCAGCCCTGTGCGTTGGTTTAACACAAGCAGAGCCTGAGGGTGTGAAAGGGCAGCAATCATCTGCCAGAGGCCTCCTGCTGCTGGGCTGGGCAATGGAGACCCACAGGATGGTGCTGGGACAGTAAGTGCAGCCACGGTTTGTGTGGGCATCAGACGAGTTGCAGAGCAGCTTGGGCAGTGCCCAGCCAAAGAGTGGCAGCCCAGGGCAGGATCATCCCCAAGTCCTACCTGCCATGGAGCAGATGCCAGGGTGGAGCAGATAGCCACAGTGGTGCCAGCTGCAGATGTGGGAACTGGGTTCCCTTCTTGCTGTGCTTGCACGGTGGACAGAGGGATTAGCTTTGGGCTGGAGGGAAATGGAACAGGCCCTTAGTCCCTGGTCCTTCAGTCCTTGTGACTGGGGTGTCAGAGAGGGGAAGGTGACACCTCCTTTTCTGAATGGTTGGACACAATGCTTGTGAAGGGCTTTGCCAACAGAAATGATTCCATGAGTGTGTGATTGTTGCACCTGCTGAGCCTCCTTTTAAATTCCCTGACAGGACATGGTTTCTGGAGAGCAGAAAGCCAATGCTGTTTTCTTTTCGGGTTGGGGTTTTTGGGAGGGATGAAGTTTCACATTTTTCAGTGAGGACCTTGCCTGGGACTTCATCTTGAAGACTTTTCCTCCCCTCCTCAGGCAAGTGAGTGGGAAAGGCACCATGTAGAGATGGTGGAGCAATGGGAAAAAGTGAAGGCAGAGAGAGAGCAGGAGCACGAGAGGGTGCTGTTTGAGATGAGGCCGAAAGTTGGCTCCCTGCAGGCTCAACAAGAAGAGGAACGAACTAGATTAGAAAATGCCAAGCGAGAGGTAATGACAGTGAAAGGAGAATTGGTGTGATTTTTTGCAAGGCTGGAGCTGTGGGAGATGGCAGGATAGGGGGCTGTGTGGAGCATGCCTTTGTTCTGGTTTGAAAGACAGGTGTCTGCCAAGGAAGGCAGGAACCTCCTCTGGAATGGAGAATATGACCCTCCTTCCCTCTGAATTATTATAACTTTGAAATTAAGGAACTTCTGGGCAAAGATATGGGAAAAGGAATAACAGTTCCTTACTAGTACTTATAACAAGGCAAACGAACGACAACAGCACCACCAACAAACTAACTGGTAACCCAGTAAGAGCCCTCTCTGGGCTGCCCGGCACCCTTCCCTTTGGTGCAGTTACAGTCACAGCCGGCAGGGGCGCTGTTGGCTCCCGGCCGGGCAGGGCAGGTGCGATGATTCCCCGCGGCTGCAGGGGGCGCTGTGGCGCGAGCTCAGGCGAGCCTCCCTCACGCGGTAATGGCGGGCGGGCTGGGTGGCAAAATGTGGCATAGCAGGAACCTCGGAGCAGCAAGGTGGAACAGCAGAGGCAGGCACCCTCAGGGTAGCAAGCAAGAGGCAGCAGAAACTCCGCAGCTGTGGCAGATTCCGTGCTATGTCCTGGCAGGTGTGGGGTGCAGGGTCACAAATCCCAGAGCAGTGGCAGAAAAACGGTGGAGCTGGGTAGCTGCAGCCTGGCTCCCGAACCGGGAGAGGCTCCCTCAGTGGGGCAGGGGTTCGGGGTCCTGGGTTTTTCCCTGAAACACCCGAGTAGATGGTGAGAGTCCTTTCCAGTGAGGTAGGGTGTTTATAAGGTCTCAGTTCAATGGCCACTCTTATGAGCAGAGCCTCACTCATGGTAGGAGAAGAAAAGTAGGAGATGGAGCTCCTCAGTGGTGGCAGATTCCTTCCACAGCGACTGCAGCCTGTCTCCCCTCCAATGCAGGAGAAAGACTGAGAGACAGCTAGGAGCTGTGTCCAGCCCCTTCCCTCAGCCCAAATCTTGTTGTATCTCTGCCCCTCCAAGAGAAACCTCTCACATAATAGAATAGCCAGCTGCACCCTTCCCCCGCAGCTTGGCTACTTCTTTTATCTCTCTTAAGTATCAGCTGTTATTGTCTCTTAGCAGCAGATGGGACAAAATTCCCTGAGAGAAAAAACAAAAGGAACAATCCTAACCTCCAACAGCCCTCCCTGTGTCCTACAGTGAATTTGAGGAGGTAACAGGTGAACGGGGCAATCTTTGGGAATGAGCCCTCTCATAGGAAGTCAGATAAAACCATAAACTTCCAGCTGAGATTTTTGTGCTGCTCTTGTGTTCTGTTTTTCTAAGATTTACCTCAGAGTATCTTCACCATTCTCTTACTGCACCTCTTTTGGTGTGTACTGGTAGGTGTTCATAGTGATTCGCCCCAATCGAGCTCAGAGACACTTCAGAGACCAAGTCAGAGAAGTGGGTATTTGCTTTATTCAGTGCACCGGATGTGTGGGAATTGTTTCTACCAAGCACACATACCTCAGTACCCCAAAGACACAGTGTTATAGGTAAAATCATGAATATTAATTACATTCTTCAGGATAGGAGTGGTTATACAAATCATTTCTCAGAAGTCATTAATATCATTAGCATGTGCACCACGCATGCTCCGTATATCCTGGTGGTCTTTGGAGACCCCCAAAGCCTCCTCCAAGGTGACAGTCCTCCATGGGATGATTCAGCGGTTTCTGTGCTGGTTTCAAATGCATGCTTAGCTGATAAGCCATCAGGCCAGAGCTGTTACCTACAATTTGAATTTGAATTAAGAGTTCAGCCTTCAGCCCTGGAAGCCACAGACAGGCGCCTGTGCTGGTGGAAGGGGGGCAAAAGCTCAGAGAATCTTTCTCAATAGCCAAACTGAGTTTGTAGGACTTTTCTTTTGTGGGCACGGGGAGAGCACAGCAGGAACACTGACGAGAGAAAAATATTTTTAAAGACTCGTCTGGAGTATTTCTGATCAGTAACCCAGAGATGTCTTCAGGGCTGTGTTTTAAGTCACTTGCTGGGAAGCTGTGTCTCTCCCGGGGCAGACAGTGGCCCAGGGGAGCAGCAGCTGAGTGCTCTGGGAGCACATGAGCCTATCAGTCTTTGCCTCTTGCCACACAGATGTTGCAGGGCAAGTGTGAAGCCCTCTGCTCTTTCCTTCTGTGCAGATCCTGCTGGAAAAGCAGAAGGAGAAGAGGGCTTTCTCAGAGACACTGCTCCAAACTCAGGGAGAGCTAAGCCAAGCCTGCCAGCAGGTCCAGCAGCTCAGGCAGGAGGAGAGAGAGCAGCAAGAGAAGAGACAGGTAAGCCTGAGTAGGCAGGGAACAGAGTGCAGGGCAGGGACAAGGGCACAAAAGGCAGGTCCTGGGACTGAGGGGGCAAGGTCTGCTTCAGGCCCTGGGAGCACAGAGCCTGGTAAGCTCCAGAGCTCAGCCCCAGGAAGGAAGGCTTGCAATGGGAGCAGAGCTGGGTAGAAAAGCCAAAAGAAGTAGCTGAAGGCATGAGATTTTGAGACAGCAGGTGGGAAAAGCTGAGCCTAAGGGCAGGTCCCAGGAAGTTGCTCTGCATTTTCTTGCCAGACCATGGATGCAAAGCTGCAAGCTGAGCTGCAGGAAGCTCAGAGTGAAATCCAGGCAGTGCAGAAGAGGCACAAGGAAGAACTCCAAGGCGTCAAAGAGGAAATGAATGTCCTCCTTGAGCAGAGGGAGGCTCTACAAAAGCAGGTGAGTGCAATGGTGGCACCACAGTCACCCAGCCAGGGGGTCAGTGCCCTTCTTGTTTCTCCATGGCGGAGGAACAGCTGCTGGGGTGATCTCTGGGGCTGCCTCGTGCTGTGGGCTCCATGGCAGCTGCTCTGAAGGACCCTCAGTGCTCTGCTGAATCTCAGCTGCTGCCCTGGAGAGCTGGGCTGGTCCTCTGGGCTGATGGCCAGCAACCAGCAGCATGGATTCCTGTTGGCCTCTTCCTGCAAGTCTTGGTTTGGGAGGTGCTTTTTCTGATGCCCTTGGTGAGCCACTTTGAGATGGAAACAAGTTGTTCATATCCATTGTGAATGTAGTGCTCTCAGGAAAAGGAGGAATGCAAAGTTGGCCTTTGCCTTTCCTCACAGCCTCTGCTGTGGCTGACAGGAGACTGCTCTGACTGCTTTGTTCTCTTTGACTTGAGGTGGAAGAGTTGACATGTCAGCTGGCAGCCTCCAGGGAGATGCAGGAAACAATTGTCCAGAGACCTCAGCAAGATGTGAGGGAGGCCCAGGAACTGTTGCCCAAGCAGAAGGTGTTGGAGCTTGAGCAGGTCCAGAAGATGCTGGAGGAGGCACAAGATCAGAACAAGGTGCTGCAAGGGCACCTGCAGAACCTGGAGAGGGAAAGGAATCGATGGGAAGAAGTGGCACAGCAAAATTCAGAATTTCAGGCTTCCTTGAATGCCCTAGAGAGGGAAAAAGCCAGGTAAATGAAAGCCTGTGGGACTCTGCATTGTGAGGAATGGATTCCCTCTTTGCACCTGCCAGAGGCTCTGGCAGCATTTCCTAAGTGGCAGAGTTCTGAACTCTTTCTGCAGATGCATCTCATTGTGTGGATGTTGTGTTTCATTTTCTTTTCTTTTACCTTCATTTAGAGTTTTTTGAAGACAAAGGTTTTTGGAGTAGCTCTTTCCCTCTAGGGGTGTGTTCTGTTGTTAGGTGGGTGTGTTAACACTGCCCCAGCTGCAGTGTAAGGGGCTGGACACATCCATCAGCTCCACCTTGGGTCCAGTAAGTTGAAGCCTTTGGGATTGCATCAGCCTGGCATCTGGATACCTTTTGTTGGCATAAGACATGCTAAACCCATGACTTTTTTATCTAAGCCAGATGAACAGAATCACAGAATGTATAATGTTGTAGGCACCTCAGTGGTTCATCTGGTTCCACCTCCCTGCTCAAGCAAGGTCCTCCCAGAGCACGTGGAACAGGATTGTGTCCATACGGTTCTGGAATGTCTCCAGTGGGGGAGACTCCACACTCTCCCTGGGTAATCTGTTCAGGGCATAGTCTGTGCACAGGAAAGCATTTCTTCCTCCTGTCCAGGTGGAAGTTCTGGGCATCTGTTTCTGCCCATTCCTCTTGTGCCATTGCTGGGCCCTGCAGAGCAGAGCCTGTTCACTGCTCTGGGCTCTCCCTGCAGACACAGAGGTAAGGTCCCCTCTTGGCTGGACTCCTCTTGAGGCTGAGCAGCCCCAGCTCCCCCAGCCTTTCCTCATCAGGAAGATGCTCCAATCCCTTCATCATCTCTGCAGCCTCTGCTGGCCCTGCTCCAAGAGCTTCATGTTTCTCCTGTCCTGAAGAGCCCAGACCTGGACACTGCATACCACATGTGCCTCACTGGGCTGGATCAGGAGCAGAGGGGCAGGATCACTCCCTGACCTGCTGGCAGTGCTGTTCCCAGTGCTTTCCAGGATCCCAGTAGGCACCTTGGTCACAAAGACACACTGCTGGCTCACAGAGAGTTTCTTGTCCACCAGGACTCCCGAGTCCTTCTCCACAAAGCTGCTGTCCCCATCCTGTGCAGGTGCCTGGGATTGTTCCTCCCCAGCTGCAGGACCCTGCGTTGGCCCTTGCTGCATTTCAGAAGCTTCCTCTCTGCCCATCTCTGCAACCTGCCGAGGTGCCCTTGAAGGGCTGCACAGAGAACTTGCTGAGGAGGCATTGACTCCCTCATCCAAGTCATTGATGAAGAAGTTCAACAATAGCGGGTCCAGGAGTGAACCTTCGGGGACACCACTGATTACAGGCCTCTAATGAGACCCCGTGCCACTGATTACAACCCTCTGGCTTTTGCCATTCAGCCAGTTCTCAGTCCTTCTCATTGTCCACTCCTCCAGCCCCCACTGCCTGAGTTTCCCCAGGAGGAAAACTCAGTGACAGTGACAAAAGCCTTGCTGAAATCAAGGTAGACAATATCCACTGCTATGCCTTCTTCCACCCAGGTAGTTGTTTCATTGTAGAAGGCAATCAGGTTGGTCAGGCAGGATTTACTTTTAGTGAATCCATGCTGACCATTCCTGTCACCTTCTTGTCCTTCCATGTGGATAGAGGTGGCCACCAGAATGAGGTGCTCCATCAGCTTTCCAGGGATTGAGGTGAGCCTGACAGGCCAGTAGTTCATGGATGTTCCTCCATGCCCTTTTTGAAGACCAGAATGACATTTGCTTTCTTCCAGCCCCCAGGCACCTCTCCTGATCTTAAGACCTTTCAGAGATAATGGGGAGTGGTCTTGCTCCGGTGTCCACAAGCTCCCTCAGTGCTCGTGGACACGTCCTGTCAGGGTCCATGGACTTGTGGATGTCAGGTTTGCCCAGGCATTCACTAGCCCAGTCCTCCTTGAAAGGAAAGTCTTGCCAGGGGATAGTCTTCTTTCCAGCATTCCTTTAGCCTGGTCTTCTGGGCCAGAGATCCCTGAGGGCTGGTCTTGTTCAATACAGACTGATGCAAAGAAAGGCTCTCAGGAATTCTGCCTTCTCTGCATCTTCTGTTACCAGAGTCTCCCTTCCATTTAGGAACAGACACACATGATCCTTGGTTTTCCTTTTGTTATTGATGTATTTAAAAAAGCCCTTCTTGTTGTCCTTGACATCCTTGCCCAGATTTAATTCCAGGTGGGCCTTGGCCTTCCCTGTCTCATTTGTACTTACTCTGACAGTCTCTCTGTATTCATTCCAAGTAGCCTTAGCCTGCTTCCATCTCCTGTGTACTTCCTGCTTGCACTTGAGGAATGACAGGAGTTCTTTGCTTATCCACACAGGTCTCTTGCCCCCTTTGCCCAATTTCTTGCTCCCTAGGATGCATTGTTGTTGAGCCTGGAAGAAGTGATCCTTGAATATCAGCTTGGACCCCTTTACCCTGCAGGGCCTGTTTCCATGCGCTTCTTTCAGGAAAATCCCTTCTTTCAGGAAGAGGCTAAAGTTAGCTCTCCTGAGGTCCATGGTTGTATTCATGCTTGCTGCCCTGCTTTTTCCTCACCCCCAGCTAAACTCTACAATCTCATTCAGGGTCAGTGCAGCCAAGGCTGCCCCCAAGCTTCACATCTCCAACAAAGCCTTCTCTGATTGTTAGGATAAGGTTGAACAGCATGCCATTCTTTGTGGGATCCTCCACTGCCTATGACAGAAAGTTGTAATCAATGCTTTCCAGGAACATCCCACACTGTGTTGCTGCTCTAGCTGATGGCAGGGAAGCTAAAGTCGCCCACAAGAACCAGGGCCTGTGACTTTGAGGTTGCTTTATGTTGCCTGTAGAAAGCCTCATCCACTTCTCCCGTTCAGGTGGCCTCTAGCAAACACCCACAGCAATGTCACCCTTACTTGTCTGTCCTTTTATCATGACCCATAAGCTCTGCACTCTCTCATCATCCACCCCAAGACAGAGCTTGACACATTCCAAGTGTTCCCTCACATAGTGGTCACCTCTGAAGCACCCAAGGGACACAAATGTCTCTCATGTCCATCTGTTGCCTTGTTCTGCAGGCTGACTCTCTCTCTGGAAGAGAAGGATCTAAGCCTCAGAACCCTGGAAGAAAAGAACCTGGCCCAGATCAGTCAGGTGTCTCAGCTTCATTCTGCTCTTCAGCAGGCTGAGGAGCTCCACTCAGATCACAGGAAAGAACTGCAGGAGCTCAACACCCAGGTAAGGTGTGTCCTGGCATCCATTTCTCCAGGGGCACACAATGCCACCTTCGGCTTAGAGGTTCCAACTGCTTTCTGCTCCCAGCAGCATCCATTGCTGCCATGTCCTGCCCAGGGCTGCTGCTGCTCCCTGAGGCCAAGGCTGGATCTGGTGTGTGCTGCCGCCGATATTTTCCCCCATTCTCTCCTGGGTGCAAGCAGGACGTCTGGGAGAAGTAGCAGCAGACTCCTTTGGAGCTTCTGCATCCCTCTGTTAGCAGTGTTGTCCCAGATGGAGTTGGTGCCTGTGCCAGGTGCTGAGCAATGTGGGGACACAGACGTGGCTATGGCAGGCAGAGGAGGGCACTTCCACCTCAGCCAGTTCAGCTGGTGTTCATAGCTGCACCCTCAGGGATGCCCATTGCCTCCCTTTCCCTGGTTTGAGTTAATTTGTCTCCATTGGAATCCTTGGTTCTGTGCTTTCTCTTATCGGCATCTTTTGAACGGAGTAATTTCTCCTTTGTTGCTCTCCCTACTGCCCAGTGTGTTGCCTCAGGAGCAGCCCTGTCCCTGAGGCTCTGTGCATCCATCTTCCAGATCCGGGCCCTGCATGAGGCGCTGCTGGAAAAACAGGCTGCCCAGGCAACTCGAGAGAAGCAGCTGCTGGAGGAGCTGGAGGAGTCCCAAGCAGGAGAACAGTGGTGGAGGGACTCTGTGCACATGCTGGAAGCTGAGGTGTCTGAGCTGCGTGTGAGGCTCCAGAGCTCTGAGAACAGGGCAGAGGCCTTAGCCACACAGTGTCAGCAGGCTAGCAGCGCCCACCAGGAAGCTCAGTCCCAGCTGGACAAACTGCTCTTGGTTTTCGACTGCATGATCAGGGACAGCAGAGACTTGGTCACTTGGAGCTCAGGCAAGTGTGGCAGGCTGGCTTAGCATGTGTGCAGAGCGGGTGTGGGAGAGCAAGTGGAGCAAGGGGGTGGTTCCTGGTCATCCTGGTGTGACACACCCTTTCAGTTTAGGCTGACTCAGGCCTTGGGAAGTCTTGACAGCTTGACTTCCCTTCAGAATCACAAGTCCATATTTGTATGTGGAGAAATGACCAGTCAGAAGGGAAAAGGTCCTGAGTCCTGTCAAGCTATAGGGCCCATGCTGTTGTCTATGGTGCAATGCTGACATTACTGGTCATCAAAATAATGTCAGCCTGTGACACACATGCTGCTGGAAGGTGAGCTCTTGGATAATATCAAGAGCACTGCCACCTCCTCCTGGGTAGAAAGAGGCCTTGTGTGTTGGAGACCCTTGGATTAAATCTTGAAACAGAATGTTTCTCTTTTCAGAAAAGGGTCACGTTGTGGGCCTAACTGCTTCTCAGGCTGGGGATGTCCCCACAGAGCTCACAGTGGACAGAGCAGAAGCAGCTCTGCAAGACCTGCAGCAGCACCTGGAGCATTCCCAGAAAGATCTGGTAATGTGTGCCCACTGCACCCAGAAATCCTGTCCTGCTGCTGGACAAGCAGAGTGCCAAGGCCAGGACCGGTGTCAGTGCTTGTAGGGGGGTTGGCTTACTGCCATGGGGAGGAAGTAGGATCATGATCACATCTACCACTTCTGTCCAGCTGCCCTCTCCCACCTGGGCTATTTCTGCTTTAGTGTTTGTAGCCCTTTGTCTCCTGCCAGCAATGGCACTGACAGGTGATTCTGCTCCTCTTAACCTCTTACAGAATGATGCAAGGAAGAAGATTCAGGCCTTGGAGCTGGAGCTGGGCACGGGGCAGGCTCAGATGGACCATCTCAGAGCCAGCAATGAGGAGCTGCAGAAGGAGTTGGATGAAAGTCGGGAAGGTACGCTACTCTCCCACCCACTGCCCCATCCTGTCTCACCAGCAGGGATCTCTAATGCCACGCAGAGGAAAAGGACAGTGCCCAGAGATGACGGAAGGGAAAAACAACCAGCAGGAGATTTATCCATCCAAGTGCCAGAGAAAAATGCTGTGGCTGGCAGTGCCATCTGGCTGTGCTGTGGCTGATCCTGTGCACAGCTGGTGCCTTTCAGGTGCTGTGTCTGTGCTAAGGAGCTGTAGCTGGATGCCTCAGCTCGATTCCCCCAAAGTCCAGGGCCTGCCAGAGCCTCCAGGCTATTGGCCTCTCTGGAGCAGGGCTGCACAAGCAAGACATCCCTGCTGCTTTCTCTGCCTTTGATTGCTCACTCTGCACAAGAGCAAAAACATATTTTCGTATTCCTCTGAACCTTGCCCCTTTCGTTCCTGCTTTTTCCTCTGCCTGGGAGTTTCCTTCATTTCTGTCAGCTTTGGAAGCCGCTGGGGGCTTAGGGCCTGGCAAATACAGGCAGGCAGAGAAGACAGTGCTGTTGTCTCTGCAGGATGCTCATCAGTTTGCCTTTGCTTCTCTTTTCCTTCTCTCCTTCCCCTTCCCTGCTGCAGTGATGTGGAGGACAGAACACCAGAAGATACCTCTAGAAATTGCCCTAAAGGAAGAGGCCATGGCACAAAAGGAAGAGGCTGTGTCAGGAGGTGGCATTTCTGCAGATGAAATTAGAAAACCTGGAGAAGGAAAGGAAGGATGTGCTGGTGAGAATGGCCAATTCCATGAAGGACCATTTCTTAGCTCTGTTTGGGCCTTGTGTTAACATTTCTGAGGAGCACCTTTTTCCAGTTTAACTCTTCTAACTGCATTCCTCTGAATAAGAAGGAAAAGATGATGTTGTAGTCCTGTCAAACCCAGTTAGGGTTGAGGCTGCTGATTTTCCTCCATGCTGGAGTTGTTTTCCCTAGAAGCTTTAGTTCTCGATATCCACATTTGTCTCTATGGACATTGCATGGTTTAGGCAATTCCTCATGTCCAAACTCATGTTCAGATTTCTAAATATCTGGAGCAGGAACAAGTGGGAGAAGACCAAGATTGCTGTTAATAGAAAGGTTGCTCGGCCTTGGCCATCTGAGAGCAGCCAGTGGGGAGAAAAGAGAGAAAAGCAAATTGCTGATCCAGATAAGGATGTGTCTCTGCAAGGGGAGAACTCATCCTGAGTGCCAGCAGAGAATGACAGACTGATCTGGCCATTGCTGCCACAAGAGAGGACAGTGGGGCTCTTGGGGATGGTGCCATGGAAACTCTACACAGGAGAGGTCAAAAACCACTCCTGTCACCCCAGCGCCAGGGAATGAAATGCTGGGGGTGTTTGCTCTTCCCTTTCTCCCTGACGGAGAGCACATCCTCATGGCACTGCCTAAATCCTGCTTAGGGAAGACTGAAATGCTGGCTGCAGTTCTGGCAGCTCCTCCCCAAAGGAACACTCGAGTGGAGCTGCAAGAGGTCGGGGAAGGGCAGAAGGAAGCTGGGATGGGCTGAGGGAGCTGGGAAAGAGGCAGCGTCAAGGGGAGCCCAGCAAAGGTCTGCAGCATCCCGAGAGGCAGGGAGAGAAGGGCAGCCTGTGCCAGCCCCTGGGGCAGGAGTCCAGATCTGGGATGAAAAGCAAACTGAGAAATGGGATGAGTGACCCGTTTTCTGCCTGTTTTGGCAGCATGAACGGGACAGGCTGCAGGCAGATAAAGAAAAACTAGAGTGTGAGATAAAACTGCTGGAGGAATCAGTCACAGCCTCTGAAACCCGAGCAAATACAGCAACGGACAGGAATCATTCCCTTGAACAAGAACTCCAAACTGCACTGTCCATGTTAAAAATTAAACATGAGGAAGTGCAAAACCAGGGGAAGAAAATGGAGATTCTTCAGAAAGAGGCAGCAGAGGCCAAAGCTTTGCAGGAGCATCTCGCTTCCATGACTGCCATTCTGTCAGAGAGGGAGGGAGAAATGAAGTTGTATCAAGAGCAGATGAGAATGCTGGAAAAACAAAAAGAAATGCATAAAACTGCTCTCAATCAGGTTATTAAGGACATAACAGAGAAAGAGCAGAAGACAGAATGCCAACAGGAGCAGATACAGGAGCTGGAGAAGCAGCGAGAAAAGCAAAGGATTGTTTTAAACAAAATGAGCAAAGACCTGGAAGAGAAGGACCAGGAGATCAGATCCCAGCAAGAACTGATAGGGGAGCTGGAGAAACAGTTAGAATTGCAGAACTCTGCTGTCAGCAGGGTGAGCAAAGAGCTGGAGGAGAGACACCTGGAGATCAAATTCCAGGAGGAGAAAATAATGATTCTAGAACAGCATGGTGCAGTACAAGTCAGAAATCTGCTTGTGGATCTTGATGATATGAAAGGAGACCTGAAAGAGAAAAGGTTGGAGCTTCTTTCTCTGACTCAGCAGATTCAAGAACTGGAAAAGGAGAGAGAAGAGGTGAAATCTCTAAATGCTAGCCTCGAACACCTGAGGGCTGTTCTTAAGGACAGAGAAAGTGAGTGTGACACTCAAAGGGAAGAGTTAAGGCTCCTGCAGCAGCACAAGGAACAGCAAGACAGGCATCTGCAAGAGCTTCTTGGTAAAGTAGAAATCATGACACTTTCTTTATCTAAAAAGGATCAAGAGCTTGAGTCGCAACAAAAGCAAATGCAGGAAGCTGAAGAAGTAATGGAAATGCAGTTAAGGACTGTCCGTGACCAACTGGAGCAGACTTTAGCAACCTTAAAAGAAAAAGACATGATCATGGACATCCAAAAGCAACAAAAAAGGAGCTATGAGGAAAAAACAGAGGAA
This sequence comes from Lichenostomus cassidix, assembly GCF_008360975.1. Classification (NCBI taxonomy): domain Eukaryota; kingdom Metazoa; phylum Chordata; class Aves; order Passeriformes; family Meliphagidae; genus Lichenostomus; species Lichenostomus cassidix. The sequence continues at coordinate 12,823,645 of NC_139500.1, read as the reverse complement.
CAGATGAATGTCTTGCACAGAGACTTAGAACACTTTGGAACAATACTGAAAGAAAAGGATTTATTAATTGAATCTCAGAAAGAGCTGATTGAGACCTTCCAAAAACAAAAGCAAGACTCTGAACAGCAGAAGCAAGTTCTGCAGCATCTTCAAGTGGAGCTAAAGGAAAAAGAGCAGGAAATTTTGTCCCTTAGAAAGCAATGTGAGGCATGTCAGGAAAAGGAGGAAAAGCATGAAGCTGAGCAAAGAAATTTCCAAGTAACAACACTGACTCTGAAAGAAAAAGAGGAAAAGATTAGGGTTCTGGAGGAGGCCATAACTAAGCTTCAACAGCAAAAGGAAGAGACAGCAGTGCAGACTAAAGCCATACTGCAAAAACTAGAATATGCTGAATCTTCTCTTGAAGCTAGAGATCAAGAGATAATATCTTTGCAAGAGCATGTCCAGGACCTTCGAGAGCAGAAGGAGGTAGCAGGCAAGCAGGCCAAAAGTCTAGAGCTGGATCTAGACAAAGTGAGCCAGATGTTGCAGAAGAATCATTTGGAGTTTCTCAAGCAGACACAGCAAATAAACACATTCCAGCTTTGTGAAGAAAGCATGAAAGTAGCACTAACATCATGCCAGAAGCAAGTGACTCTGCTTGAGGAAGTGGTGAGGAAGAAAGATGAAGACAATGATGCTCTTAGGCAAAAACTCCAGCACCTAGAAGAAGAACTGAAGACTTTGCAAGATCTCCAGCTTAGGCTAACTGAGAAGAATGAAGAGGAAGAGCACGAGAAGCTCTTGAAAGAAGCCTTCCCTGAGGGAGAAGGAGAGATCAAGGCTCAAAGTGAGCAAAAGCAGTCAGAAGAGGAAATAAGAGCTTCTCAGGAAGATCTCCAACATGTTCAGCAGACTCTGACAAAGAAGAATAAAGAGATCAAGTACCAGACAGACAGAGTCAAGTATTTAGAGAAGATTCTGACAGAGAGAGAACAAGAACTTAGGAGGCAGAGTGAACTCCTGAAAGAATTAACATTAGCTTTGCGATGGAAAGATGAAGGGGAAATCGTAAAGAAAGAAATCCAAAAACTCCAAAAATGGGAGGAAGAGGAAGTAGAGAAGAGGAAAATTCTCCAGGAGAGAGACCATCTCTTGCAAAGACAGAGGGAAATAACCCAACAATTGGAAGCTGAGAGGGAGGCCAATGGGGAAGAATTGGAGCGTGTGGCTGCTGCTTTGAAGGAGAGAGAAAGTAGAGAACATGAATGGAGAGAGAAGGCTCAAGTCCTGAGTGCTGCCCTTAGCCAGAGTGAAATGGCCAATGGGGATCTGAAGAAAGATTTATCAATCATGCAGAAAATGGTTTCAGAGAGAGACACAGACCGATTTCATCAACAGGTAGGCACTGGGATTGATCTTCAGTCCACTCAAAGATCCCTGAAGGATTCGTGATGTTTCCCAGAAAGAGGTGGGAATGAATCTATATCCCTGTCAGTGCAGGCCCACTCAGGCAAAGCAGCCCAGGCTGCAGCCTGCAGGCCTGTCTGTCTGCCTGGCTCCAGCCAGAGACAGGGACTATTGACTGCCAGATTGTTTCCTGGCACACTCAGGATGACTGACACAGCTCTGGAGCTTCCTGTTCAAATCAGCTCCAGGCCAAAAGCTGGCCATGGGGAGCTGCTTCTGCCGTGCCCATGGAAGGGAAGGCATCACAGGCTGGGTGGGATTTGGTAGGGAATGGAGCAGGTGAGCAGAGCGATGGACTAAACTGAGCAGAGTTCTGGATTGAGGGCTGAACAGGGTGCTTTGAGGATGCTTCCTGAGATCAAGATTTCTGAGGGACAGGTTTTCCAGCGTGTTAAATGAACAGGACTTCTACTATTGTGTGGTCAGAGCAAACGCTTAATTATGCATCCAGGACATGTTTGTTCTGCCATCCAGATATCACGGAGATGAACTTGTGTGTATTTCTCCAAGGTGAACTGATTCAGGTCCTGCTAGTGGAACAGCTGCAATAGCCTCTACTGCAGCCTTGCCAAGAATTTGCCTATATTCTAGTATTCTTTAGTAAATTGGCATGTAAAAAGTGCTACTAAGAAAACACTATATTTATGCATTATACATTTACCTATGACTTGAGAAATATTACTTGCAGCCTGATCAGGATGCTGATAAGTATTGTGATCTGTTGCTGGGAAGTAAAGTGACAAGGGGTGAGAAACGTGAAAAGAGCAGGAGATTTCAGTTACATCCATGGAGGTCAGGTATGGAAGAGCATTCAATCAGGTAATGAATTAACACAGATTGGTTTAATGCTGATATCAGGACTACATTTATAGGAGCTCCAAGGAACAGTGCATGAAGAAAGGCAGAAAGGGGGAGGTGGCTCCTAACTAGCTTCAGAACAGTGCATATGGCCTGATTGACAATATGATATTTTCACAGACCAGTTCTGTATGAGGATGTAACAGGTAAAGAGAATAGAGAGCAAAACTGTAGTGTTATCACTGCAGAAAGACATGCTTCACCCACATGTTGCACATGACTGGTTGTCTAAGCACAGAGAGTACAACTGCAGGTAAGAGAATTTACAGTGATTGTCAAAGAGGATGACCAAAGATGGTAAATAACTTCCCTAAGAGGATGACGTAAATGTGTAAGTCTTCACAACTGTCAAGAAATGGCTGAGAGAGGGGGAGGTGGAGACACTACAGAGCTTTGTAAAACTGTGAAGTGGCTGGATAGGAAATTAATGCTTTCAGTCTCTCAAAGGCAGAAGGGGGAACACTGAACAAAACTAGCAGGAAGCAGATCCAGAGCAAATTACTCAGTTCTCCAAGGGGATTTGGAGGAGGGCCCCTAGGGAGAGGTTGTGTTGTTTTGGCCTGTGGACAAGGAGGAGAAGGACCTTAGGACTGTCCATTCCTGTTGTGGTCACTCTCCCCAGTGTATTGATTCTAACACCCTTCTAACCTTTATGTGGCACCAGCTCACGGAATCTCCTCTCAATGCCCAGCAGGCTGTTGCTGAAGGGGAGCAGCTGTCATGGCTCTCGGAGAAGAGACTCATGTTGCAGAGCCTGGAATGTCTGCAGCGAGCAGTTGCAAGGCTGGAAGATGAAAAGGTGGAACTCGAGCAACAGAACACTGAACTCAGGAGGACTCTCGAGCAGGTAAAGTGGGCTTTTCCTGCCTCTGCAAAGCCTCAGGCTCCTCTGCAACACAACGTGTTTTTCCAGGCAGCACTTTGGAGTCCCCTGCTTGTTTCCTTCCCTCTCCCTGTCCCTGCTGTGGGCACACCCTTTGGTTTGTTCTCTCTCTACCCTTTGGTTTGTTCTCTCTCTCATGTCAGCCCATGGCTTTCACAAAGGCACCTTCACTCCGCTGCCCGCCTCCCTCCCTGGCCCCGTGTCCCCAGACACACGCTGGCCTCTCTTGCACAGCCCCCAGCAAGAGCTTTTTGCCCCCAGTGTTGTGCAATTCAGGGTCTCTGAGCAGAGATGTCCTTGCCTTGATGTCCAGAGGTCCTTCTGCTCTGTTCGCTGACAGGTTTATCTGACCTTTTCTCCTATCCAACGAGCAGGTGGAACAGGAGCGGAGGAGACTGAAGAGATGTTTTAGGGGTCGGTTACTCCCAGATGCTTGTGGATTTTCTCTCTCTCAGTCTGAGCAGCATAAGTTGCCCACTTCTAGACAGGTGAGAACAGCATTTTCCTTGGTATGAGGAGGCTTTGGTCATACAGAGGAATGATGGGAAATCCCAGCAGCAGCAGCTCTCCAGTAGAAACCTAACAGAAGTCAAAAATCACCCATGGCCATGACCAAATACTAAAAAAAAATCCTTTCATTTTCTTTACAGGAGGAGTCTCATGCTCACTGCAGTCAGCGCTTAGCTGAGTTACAGAACCAGGTGAGGACTAGGAAAACTCATCAAAGGCTGCTGTGGTTGTGCTCATGGGCACAACTGTTCCTGGTGCTACAGCCCAAATTGTCTTTGGCTGTCAGGAAGTGAGTACAGCAGGTACTGTCAGTCATGTACCTGTTGGCAACAACCAAACGACATCCTTTCCCTTGGTCTTATCTGTGACTTGTCTAAAGATCAGGCAGGGGAGGAGAGGGATGGGTGGAAATTCAGAACACTGGAAGTCACCTGCAAATATCAGAATCATAATATCATAAAATGCTTAAGGTTGGAAAAGCCCTCTGAGATCATCTAGTCCAACCATTAAGCCAGCATTGTCAATCCCAACACTAAACCATGGCCCTACATGTTTTCTGAGCACTTCCAGGGACAGTGATTCCACTACTTCCCTGGGCAGTCTGGGCCAGAATGTTCTCCTTTGTTGCCTGTTTCCATTTTCCCTTAACTCTGCTAACAGTGGAGCTTGCATCTTAGTAGAGATCCAGGGATCTGAGGCAATGCCATAGGCTTATTCCACTGGGCTTTGTTGCCCACATTGTGCTTTGCTCTTGTGTGGAATGCTCTAAAGTTGGGGAGAGGAAGAGTTTGCTCTGTGGCCCTCAGCTGGCTTCCCAGCAGCGCAAGTAGAAGAGCTCTCCAACACCCTAGGGAAGCAGCAGCCCTCCTGCTGAGGCACAGCCTGTGGAGAAAGGGGTCAGTGGCACCAGTGTGTGCTTTGGAAATCACAGCTGGGTTCCTAAATCCTGTCGGAAGTCTCTCTACTAGACCTGTGATGGCTGAGGGTTGTACGTGGGAAGGCTTTGCCAGCCATGAACTGGACTTGTGGATGATCTGAGCTCTGTTAGGGGCCAGTCTGGGAGCCTGTTCCTTTCCCCTTCCCCACGGGCAGAGTGTTGGTGAGGGCTGGACTTGGAGGCTGTGTCTGCCCCGACGGCTACCGCGGGGCTGCGGATGCTCCTGCCAGCGCGGGCTTGTCTGAGGCTGCCCTTGTGCCTCTTTCAGGTGTGCCTGCTGCAGTCACAGCTGGCTCGAGACCGACAGCACCGGCAGAACTACATTGAAAGCTGTGCAAGGACCAGGCAGGAGCTGTCAGACCTTCACCAGGAGCTGTCCTGCTCCTTTGCAGCTGTGCTCAAGGAGCCCAAAGCTGCTGTTCTGGAAGCAGAGACTCGGAAGCTGGATCGCTCTCTGAGACTTAACTCGGCACTGACATCCCTGGACCGTCAGTCTCTGCAGAGACAGCCTGATCATCCAAGAGCCAGACCTATCAGAATTGATGATGACCTGAGGTAGCAGCACCCCTGGTGTCAATTTGAGTGGAAGGATTTCTGCGAAGACAAAGAGCACGGATGTGAGAAATAGGATCAACTCCTCAGGACAGAGCTATTCCCTGCCTTTTACATCTGTTCCTCTCACATTCAGCTGATGTTGTCAAACCTTACCTTACCTTGAGGAATAGGATCTATGAAGCATTATTTCATTAAGCAGATGACTTCTGGGGACAAAATGCGAATATGTAAGAACAAAGACATAGGTAAGTAGAGAGAATGATGTATGGAGAAGGAAGCCCAAACAAGACATTAATCCCTGAACAGTAAGACTTGTGGGTGACATCTGTCTGAGGGCAGCTACACAAAATAAAAGGACACAAAGATTCTGCAACAAAGAAAGTGACATAACAGTGTTTGTGCTGTTTGCATTTGCAAGCATCTCCTAGGGCAGACATTTAAAATTTTTAAAATAAAATTTTATTCAGAAGAAAATTATACTAATTTTTCACTGCCAGAGTGAGGCTATTGCAAACTCTATTTTTGCAAGCTATAGTTTCCCTTCTTGAGGTCAGAGGTGTTCCCTGCAACATGTAATGGGAACGTGACATATTATAAAACAAAGGGATGGAGAATCCACAGCAGGGATCAAAGTTCAGTGAGAAATAGGGTTTCCCTTCTCCCTTTTCTTCCCTTTTTCCCTCCAAAGCTCTAGCCCTCCTAGAGCCTGAGGCCATGAACACCATGGGGAGGGTGTCCTGGCAGGGAGAACTCTCCAGCAGTGGCTGAATACCCTGCCTCCTGTTCTGCCCATGTTGCTGGCAATGCAGCCCAGGACACGAGTGCTTTCTGGGCTGGTGCAGGGAGAGGCGTCCTCTGACTCCACCTGTCAGCCCAGCAATCCTATGTCTGTAGGGTCTCTGAGGAGGTGGCCAGGTTCACACAGGTGAAGGAAGCTTGGACCCCTCTTACAGCTGCTTTCCTGCCCTAAATCCTCTTTTCTAGTTCCCACAGGATGTGTCAGATTGCAGGGAGGAAGAGTAGAGCAGGATGTGGCTGGGGGATGTCTCACCTCTCACCACCAAGTCCAATGCCTTGCTCACAGCAGACCATTCTCTCGAAGCATTCAGAGTGTAGCACTGGCAGCTGTAGCGGCCACTGTCACCTTCCTGCACGTGGGAGAGGTTGTAGTCGCCTTGTTCCCGTGAGAACAGTTGGGCTCGGTCCTGGCCCTCCAGGTACAGGTAACAGCCGCTGCTGGGGTGTGTGGTGGTGCAGCGGAACGTCACATCAGCTCCCGCTGTCACCTTGAGCCCAGGCAGGACAGAGAGGTCAGGTCTGGGCAGACGGAGCTCTGTGGGGAGTGAAAAGGCATAGAGGGTTTTGCCATGGTGCCAGGAGCACCAGGATCTCTGTGAAGCCACCAACTGGCTCAGGCAGAGATGAAGATGGTCCCAACCTCTCCAAGCCAGGGAAGAGGAGGAAAACCCTGCCCATCATGGAAATGGCCACTGGCATCCTAGTGTGCCCTGGGGCATGTGACCCCAGAGAGGGGAAACAGCACACCCCTCACCTGCATCCCCCCACCATGGCCGTACTTCTATTGCCAGGTAGCCCCCATAGCCACATCTCCATGGCTATGGCCTGATGGCCCTGGGCCTGTAACCGTATCCCCATGGCCCTGCCCCACAGCCATGGTCCCCTTACCCTGCCCATGCATGTCTTCCTGCAGCTGCTGTTATTGACATCAAAAGCCCCAGTTCTGTGTGTGTAACAGGGAATCAAAACTGTTGGGCCAGGCGGCAGGACCAGGGCTGCAGAGCAGGGCAGGACTGAAGCACCGAGCAGCGACCGCGGGCAGTAGCAGCTCTGAGCAGCGGGCAGGGCTCTCCCCGCAGTGCCTATCATGGCCCTCAAGCAGCCAAAGGCGTGAGTGGGTCTGGGGGTGTCACTGGGGGTTTGTGGGGCAACATGCGGCATGACTGGAGCATTCTGAGGGTCACGGGGGGCTGTTGGTGGGGTGGGGGGCTCAAGGGGTGGTGGAGAGAGCTGAAGGGTGACTGAGGGAGGTGGAGATGGCAGCGGTCAGGGCTCGCAGGGAAGGAGTTGCTGGATGTCTTGGTTTTGACTGGGAGAGAGAGAATTTTCTCCCCAGAAACTGGTCCAGCACTGTGTTTGGGATTCAGAGAACAATGCTCGTAATGCACTGCAACTCAGTCGTGCTCACTCCAAATCAAGGACTTTTCAGTGTCCCGTGCTCTGCCAGCGAGGGGGAGCATGGCCAGGAGAGCTGACCCAAACTGGCCAGAGCGATATTTCAGACCACAGAACCTCCTGCCCAGTGTAGAAAGTGGGAGGGGTCTGGCCAGGAGCCACCAATCGCTACTGCGGACAGGCTGGGCATTGGTCAGTGGGTGATGAATGACTATCAGGCATTGATTTCACTTGGGCTTTATTCCGTTCTCTTTTTCATTGGTCAAAGTAGAAGTAGTAGCAGAAGTAATATCAATATATTTAAGTTAATTTCAATTATTAAACTCCTTCTTGTGTCAACCCATGGGTTTTACCTCTTCCTAATTCTCCCCCTGCATCCCACTGGAGCAGTGTGATTGAGTTTCTTGGCTGGGGTTAAACGATGACAGTCCTTATTGGTGCTCAGCCTGGGGCACAAAGGGTTGAGGTAATGACAGATCTGAGCAGAGTGTGTTAAAGTTGTTGTAAGCATCTCTTGCATTTATATAATAGTTGGGGGTCACAGTGTTTTGTTTACTCTTGGAGTTCCTGCCCGTGTGCTCACAGGTGCATTTTATAAAACCCTTCCTGGTGTGTGTGTTCCCGTTGGAATGTTCATCCTCCCTGGCTCTGGGCTAAGGTTATCATTCTGTTGTGGTTGGTAACACTGGGCTGTGGTACGAGACAACAGCTGCAGCTGAATCCAATCGGCTGTGCTCAGCATCGCTGTGTCGCTGTTGAGCCGCTAGCAGAGTAAAGAACCCAGTTCTCAGTGGCAAGAAGGAAAAGACCTTTATTGTTTTGATTTCATCATATATATAGAGTTTTCAAAGGTCACCCAGATTGGTCATCCAGAAACCTCCCCCTAGGCCAGATTGGCCAGGCCTGCACTGTCTAATTCTTGGGACACTGTTTTTAATAACATCCAAACTTTATTTATAAAACACAAAAGGAATTCTCATGGGAAAGACCTGTGCTAGCCACATCGCTGTACCCGCTGGACTTCAGGAGCCATCCAGTGGGAACTGTCAATAATTACACCTTTAGGCTTTTCTCCAGCGAGAGGCAAGCCATGAGTCAAATCTTCCAACATGGCCTTGCATTTTGTCTTGCCTTGCCTTCCCTTTCCCAGCACTCTGTGCCTACCCAACCCCCAAGGTCAAGTCCAAGAGGACAGGTACACAGACACAGGGGTCCCACTAAACCAGGAGTGTGTGTTTAACTTGTTCCTTTTCCTTTTCTGCCTGCCTGCCTCCCCTGTCCAGGGCACTCTGCCTGGCACCTTATGGGCAGAGCCCAGCAGGTGCATGGCCTGGGCTCAGCTCCAGCTCTCAGGCAGCCCTACTGTTAAGGAAACTTACCTGTCTGAGCATCCCAGAGGCACTCTGGTAGTCACACTCCCACCACCAGACTATTCCTGCTGGGTCTGAATCCCCTTCACTGTGGGCGGCTCAAGTGACATGAAGAGTGCCCCCATTGACTCCCTGCACTCTCCACTCTCACACAGTCAGACCAGGTTTCCCCTAGCAGAGTCTCACATGTGTCATTCCACAAAACAATCTGTTCACGGCGCAGGAACACAGAAACAGCTCTAGCCGGTGCCTCCAGGAGGGACCTTGAACCCCTGGGCTTTTACACCTTCCCTGTCCAAGCACACCAAAGCCTCAGGTCTTCCTCCCGAGTCTTGGCATCCTGCCCTGTCTGTCAGTGTCTACTGACCTGCCTGTACCACAGGCCCCAGAGCCCTTTGTCCTGCCAAGGGTCAGCAGGACTTGGGTCATGGGCTCTTGCCTCGGGCTGCTGCCAGCCAGAGCTCAGCCTGGAGCTGGCACTGCAGCTGCACCCCGAGCTACCTGCACCAGGTGTATTCCTCAGCACCTGTGCTTTGCAGCTGCCAAGGAATTGCACACAGGGCCTCCTACTCGGCCTGCCAGGACCGCAAGCTGGAGCTGCCAGAGCTGCCTGAGCACTGCCCGAGGTGCGGATGTGTGGGAACACTCTGCAAGGGGAAAAGCAGAGCCCAAACTGCACATCTTTGGTGTGGCAATTCCTTGTGTTTCTTCCTGCTGTCAAGGACACTTTGCCTCATAGAATGACAGGACAGGGGAGGGGGGAAGGGGTCTGTAGACAGGAGCTCTCACAGCCAGGTCACACGGAGCAGGTGTCCCACAGGCCTGTCCAAAAGGACCTCCAGGTGGGTCCCCCTTCACCTGGGTGTGGTGGGCAGTTTCTGTGTGATCCAGCGTGGTGGTGATGTGACATCACCATGATGAAACAATGCCCTATTGCTTGGAGACATCTGGAACACGAGGAGTCTGCAGGATCACAGCACCACGAGTGTTCTAGGAAGGAGCTGTGGAGAACTGTCTCGCTGCTGGTGTCCTGCCAAAAGGCAGAGGCACTGCTGAGTGCACTGGGAATTAGGGGGGAGGAGAGCAGTGGGCTGGTAAGACACCTCAGCCAGGGAGCCTGGGGCTCAAGGTGGCTGCTCTCAGGCCTTAGGACCTATGTTCTCTTGCACCTGCCATGCAGGATCCTTCTTGAGCTACTGCCTGAGTGTCTCTGTCTTCCCAGCTTGGCCCCAGAAAACCACACCTGGGAGACTGAACCACCAGGCTGATGGATTCTTACCTGCTGGACCTCCCACTTGGAGTCAAGATCCCTGTGAAGCCCAAATCCAAACCTGTGTTCTGCAGGGGAAAGCTGGGGGAAAAGGTAAAGGAAGTAAAAGAGGGTAGAAAAGCTCTCCTCTTTCACAGGGTCCCCATGATGCACAGAAGTTCTTGTGGCCACATGCCTTAGAGCAGGAGCTGCAGCCCTTCAGTCAGGGCTGGGCTGCAGGGGGAAGCTCCAGGCTCCCTGGAACACAGAGAAGACGCACCTCAGTCTCCTCACTGGTTTCTGGCGTGTTTTGACAAGTACTGCATGACATCTCTTTGCTGCTCTCTCCTGCCTCCTTCATACTCTGAGAAATCTTTGTTGTAGCTTCAAGTGCCGTGTCTGTCTTTCAACCTGGACGATCCCTACTTATACCACTCCAGCCTGGAATACAACTGCCTACATGATCCCCACCTTCGGGACTACCACAAGCGCAAGGATGTCTGGCGGTTGCTGAAGAGATGGGGCTTCATCACCAGTGACAACAAGGTAGGTTTGGGTGTCAGGCTGATCAGGAACAGCCCTCTTCAAGCGGGGCTCCCACTGCCTTTGCTGCTGCTGCCTGCTGCTGCCGGAGGGCAGGGCTGTGCGCTGGTGTCCCTGGGAGCAGAAGCAGCACCCACATCCCCCTGGCAAGTCCCAGTCCTGCCCTTCTCAGGCTGCCCCATGCTGCCTGGTTCAGCCCTGGCTGGGGGGACATCAGGGGCCCTGACACCAGGGCTAAGGGGGAGGGCAGGGGGGCAGCTCCCCTCCCGCTGGGGTTGGGCTGTTTCGGGGAAGGCTGTCTGCATTGCTTGACAGTGCTTGGGGGATTCTGTCCTCATCCCTCCATAGGTGGTTTGCACTGTGAAGGAGTTCAATGAGTACAGGCAGTACCTGACCAGGCTCAAGCTGCAGGAAGAGCAGATCTTGGACCAGCAAGAGGTAACAAAGCAGTGTGTTCAGGAGCACGGGACAGCAGTGCCCAGGGCTGGGCATCCCTGCTGGGTCAGTGCACAAGAGAGGAGGGCTGTGCTGTGCTGCTGGGCCGGGCACTGTGGTGGGGAAAGGACTCCATGGCTGGGAGCTGAGCCAGCACAGGGCACTGGGCTGGGCACGGGCAGCAGGGCCATGTGCAAGCGCATACAGTCCTGAGGGAAGCCCTTCTGTCCTGCCCTCATGGCCTGGCTGAAGCAGAGTGCTGGCCTGGGCCTGCAGGAAGTCTCAACACACAGGGGACAAGTGCTTGTCCAGGCAATGTGAGCTACAACCTGGTGTCACTTTTCAGGAAGGGCTTCTGCCACTTCTGGCCAAATTAAAGGATGGCCCCATACTGCCAGGAACCATTGCCAGCTCCTGCCAGGCAGAGCGGCGGCTGCATCGTCAGAAACCTTCTTGCCCACAGAAAAGCAAAGGGACCCCCCTGAAATCAGGGAGATCCAGAAGAGGGAAGAAAGCTTTGGACGAGGGCCAGATCTACTCCAGAGCTGAGCTGGGCTCTGCTGCTGACTCCCAGGGGAAGCCAGACAACATCGCTGATGGCTTCTTTAAAGCTGTCTTTGAGCAGCTGACTGTAGCAGAAGCCCAGAAGCTCCAAGAGGTGGTTGAGACTGTTGTGCAAGAAGTTTTTGGGAGGCTCAGGATTCCTCGGGGTCACTATGCCAACTTTTTAAGGAGGGCTGCCCGGAGGATCAGAGGAATAGCTTTTGGTGGCTGTGTGAAAGCAGAGCCTGCAGAGACACCTCTAGACCACCATCAGGAAATGGAAATGGTGGCCAAAGAGCTTCTAGCGATGGTGTTGGAGAACTTGGCGGATCGTCTGCAGTCCAAAGCTTCTAAACCAGGGAGGGCAGCCAGGCAGAAGGAGCAGCCTGTTGATAGAAGAGCCACCCGAGCAGACAAATCCAAGGAAGCTGAAACAGCCTCCTCAGACAGAGCACGTTTACATGCTTGCCTTGACAATCTCACCAGACAAGTTGTTAAGAATACTCGCTGCCTCTTGAAATCCATGATAGCTTCTCAGTTTGAAGGAGGCTCCAGCTATGAGTACACCAAAATCCTGGAGCTTCCCAAGAGTAAGGTCTCCAACAGACAGATGCAGCCAGGATTCCCTGGAGCATCCAAAGACCAGAGCCAGGAATCAAGCACAGGAGTAGAGCTGCCAGCCTTAGTACCCCAGGTCGATGCAGAACAGTCTGGCAATGCCAAAACCATGGAGCCTGAGGATCCTGCAATAGTGAAGCAGAGTTTGGTGAGAGAAGGGAATCCAGCAGCCTCATGCAACACTTTAGATATGAGGACCATGGCAAATCGGATCATTCAGTCTCTATTGGACCGGATTGGCTAGTATGGGCCTTCACTGACACCCAAACAGAATTTTCAATGACCTGTCCCAAACCCAGCCACAGACCAAGGCAGAGAGGAGAGCTGCTGAGGACACTCTCCCCCTCCGTGGACCCACAGTTGTCCCGACAGCCTGTCCCTCCAACAGATCCAAAGCCTTTTGCCCAGGCTGGAGCACAGCGCAGATCAGTGCGCCCGAATCTTGTCTGAGACGAGTGAGGTGTGTGGCAGGAGAGCCGAAGACCCCCCCGGTGGCAAACACAGCCCTCACACCCTTGTTCTGTCAATAAAGAGTTTACGCCTAAGAGTAAGAGTTTACTCCTAAGGCCTTGCTTGTACTTCTCCAAGGCAGGCGGAAGTGCATCTGCGTATTTCCCTGTAATCCTGTAACCTGTCCCTGTATGCTGTAACCTCTTCCCTTCTACAGCCTCAGCCACACTGTGACCAAATTTCACAGGGCGTATGAGCTAGGAGGCATGGAGTAGCCAGCATTTTTGTCTCGTACAGCAAGCTTTGCTGTCGGGTGAGTGGAGGGATGGGTCCCATTTGAGTCAGCCTGGCTTTCACAGTGACATTTCACCTTGTGTGAATGATGTCTTTGCCTTGCGATCGTTTTTGCAGGGCCCTTTCTCCTCAGACCGAGCTGCCCCTGAAGCTCTGCAGAGCACTCACTGTTGCTGTGCTGGGGATGGACAGCAGCGTCTCCGTGTGAGCACTGCTCTGCCACGGTCTTGCCTGCCTAGAGGAGGGAGGCAGGGAAAAGGTGGAGGCGCAGATTCTGTTCTGAGTTTTCTCCCTTTTTTCACGCCCTGTCCTGGATTGGAACGGCTAACCCACATCCCCTTGGGACAGCGAAATGCAGCTGCTCAGCAGTGGTGGTGTGTGAGCGAGGGCTGGTCTGGCACGGCGGGCGGGACAGCGCCATTGCAGGGGGGTTGAAGGGGCTGCAGGCCAGGATGCCCGGGCACAGCTGCCCTCAAGGGCCTGTTCTTTCCCCGGGTGATGAGATAAGGAACAGCCCGGGGTCTAAGGAAGGCAGCAGCTCCCGCCGCTTCCCCCACCCCTCGGGCCGGGCCTGCCCCGCGGGAAGGGCTCGGAGCCCACCCGGCAGCCCCGGTCTGCGCCCGGCAGGGCTCCTTCCATCTCCCGCCTCAGGCTGCGGGCGGCGGCCCCGGGGGGAGTCGCAGCGGCCCGAGAGGAGTCGAGTCGCAGCAGCCTGGGAGGAGTCGCAGCCGCCTCAGCCCTGCCGCAGCAGCCCGGGGGGAGTCGCAGCAGCCCCAGAGCGGAGGGGCCGAGGTGTCTCTGCGGGCTCTGCTCCCCACGGGGGCTGGGCAGGGCCTCGCACAACTCCTGCTCCTGCCGAAGTTGCCTCGCCTCGTCTCTGGTTGCAGCCCGGGGTCCCTCAGGGCACGCGTGTCCCACATTTACCTCACCAGTGTGTGTGAATATCTAACGAGGGTGCCAAGAGGCTGGAGCCAGGCCCTGCTTGGCGGTGCCCAGCAATGGCACAAGAGGCAAGGGGCAGAAACCCATGCCCAGGAAGTTCCACCTGAACATGAGGAAGAAATTCTCTCCTGTGCTGATACCGAGCATGGGAACAGATTGCCCAGAGAGGGTATGGAGTCTCCTTCACTGGAGATATTCCAGAACTGTGTGGACACAATCCTGTGCCACATGCTCTGGGATGTCCCCTGTTGAGCAGTGAGGTTGGACCAGATGAACCTCTCTGGCCTTTTCCAGCCTTACCCATCCTGGGATTCTGATCCCACCCTGGGATAGCACCCATCAATGGTATTGTCGGAAACAATATAACTTTAGAAATTTTATTGTATCTCTCTAGTTAGTTTTAACCTGACTTTACCTAGAGAAAAGGAGCTTTCTTTAGTTTTTTTTTTTTTAAAGAGATATAGTATCACCCTACGGAGATGGGATTAACAGACCACGGAGTGGGAGTGACCCCGAAGATAACCAGAAAGATAAAGACCATTAACAGAACATCTGCAGGACATTGTGGCCACCCACCGAACTTCCGCAGGTCTTGGGGTTATCTCAAACATTTACTAGATGCCACCTCCAGCAGGGATGAAGGCATCTGATCCGGAACAGGAATTATAAGAAAAACTGAAGAACGAAATACCTAATTAGCATCAGAAGCAAAGATATTCAGACCCAATAAGAAACCTAAATATCGGAGGTTACTCAACTCTGGTCCAATGAAACTTTAAACAATGTATCTCTATGGGGTTTTGACTGTATAAAACTTGGGAGAAAATTCTCCGAAGGTATGTGTTCTTGGAATACTTTCATAGGCACATCCTGGCCAGCAAATAAAGCAATGCCTGATTCTCTATCACTTCAAATACAGTGTTAGAGAGTTTGTCTTTTTCCCGCAGATTCGGTGACAATATTTCCAGCTGTGCCTGCAGTTGTAACTCCCCCATGACAAGAAATACAGTGCTAAACTGAAGCAAGTCCAGGGACCCCCAAGGTGGAGAGGGTCTGGTGCATACAGGTTGTAAGATGGGACTGTGGGAACTTGGCTTGCCCAGCCTGGAGACAAGGGGGCTCAGGTCGCCCTGGCAGCAGTATTGTGTAGGTGGTTGTTGAGAGGGAACCACACTGGCCAGCATCAGTCACAGCCTGCGTTAGCAGTCACCAGGGGACGTGTTACGATTTCATGGCTCTGGCTGCTGAGAGGTGCAGAGTAGCATGCAGAGGCTTAGCTGAGGTAACTGAGTGATGCTGTGAGGCACAGCATCACCACAGCCCCGGGCAGTGCAGATTCACCCTAGGCGGGTGGCCTAAAGATGAACAGACTGGCATCAGGATGTGCAGTTCTGTGCTGAGGCTCTGTGTTGAAGGTTGGGGGGGTGAAATTTTCTTCATCCCTGTTACTGAGGAATCAACGACCAGGTGCTCAGGGTCATTAATGCTTCAGTAAGAGACAAAGGCTGTGGCTAGGCGGGGTGAGAGGAGGAGGCATTCTGACCACAGCACTTGCTTGTGGGACACTGGAGGTGACAGAGGGAAGCTGCTGTTTTCTTCTGGCTGCGACCGCGGGACGTGCATTGCCTTCTGCTCCTGGCTGGGTGAGCTCTTGCTTGGGAAAAAAAGGGCACAGGATCCCAACCTTTTTTTTTCCGCGCCTCGCTAGCTGCATTTTTGCAACAACTGCGAAGGAGTCCGGCTGTCGCTGCCCCTGCCCCACTCGCCGGAACGCACAGCGGCGTCTGCCGTAACTGCAGAGTTTCTGCCACCTTTGCTGGCTAGTCTCGGTGAGCCATTCCTGCCGCTCCAGCTCGCTGCTCTGCTGCGCACTGCTTGCCGCCCAGCCCGGCCGCCATCATCCACGGGAGACACACCTGACCTCGCGCCACAGCGCCACCTGCAGCTGCTCGGGAGTCATCGCACCTGCCCTGCAGGCTGTGCGCTCAACAGCGCCCCTGCTGGTTGTGACCGTAACTGCACCAAAGGGAAAGGTGGCAGCCCAGGGACATCTGCCACGGGTTTGTTTTTTCTTTGTTGCTGCTGTTCTTCTTGTTGCTTTTTTTACTCTGTTATAGATACTAGTAAAGAACTGTTATTCCTTTCCCCATATCTTTGCCTGAAAGTCCTTGATTACAAAGTTATAATAATTAGGAGGGAAGGGAGGGTCACATTCTCTATTCTAAGGGAGGTTTCCACCTCTCTCAGCAGATACCTGTCTTTCAAACCAGGACAATGGGGGACTGAAAGTGCTCTCTGAAACTGTCATGCTCATCCTCAGGTCTTCACTCTCTGTCAGGAGGGAAATGAACACCACTGCATTTATATCTTTGCTTGCTAGTGCTCTGCCCTACGTACCCTTGTCCCAGGCTCATCTGCATTCCACTGTACCCAGAGAAACCTTGGCTTTCTCCTACCTGGTGGTTCCATTGCTTGGCGTCAGTCATACACACTTTGTCTGCCACAAAAGCTGCATAGCTCAGCTCTGGGTCAGGCTGGCTGGCTCCATCAGTTTTGGTCAGTCCCTGAAGCCAGTCTGGTATGTGCAACATCATCTACTAGTCAAGCAATGCCTAAAGCAATGCCCAGAGGCATCAGCCCACAGAAAGCCCAAGCAGATTGGTGTGCCCGAGCAGTTGGTTGTGTCAAAACACAATCACTTCCTGAAGGTTGCAAGTGGAAGGGCAGCAGAACGGGGGGACAAGGCAAGGGCCCACTTTCATCTCCCACATGGAGAGGAGGGGACAAGACAGCAGCATTTCTCTTCAGAGACCTTTGAGAAGCTGCAGGTAATAGAAGCCAGGCCATGCAGATCCCAGCTGAGTGAATAAACACAACTGTGTAAGAATGAGCAGGGCTGCTGGGTGCCCCTGGGGAGAGACTCCAGTTGTTACTCACCTTAATTTACAACCCACTGGAGCTAAGAGCAGAGTGGAGGAACAGAGAATGCAAAGAACTGCGTGAAAAAGAGGACAGATCCTGGAAGCGATCAAACCTTGGAGACAGTATCATACGGGAAGCAAAAAGTGCAGCCCAGTGAAGGACTTGGGGATCCTGGTGGATGAAAAGGTGGACATGTCCTGGCCATGTGTGCTGGCAACCAGAACCCCCCCATGTCCTGGGCTGATTCCCCAGCATGGGCAGCAGGAGAGAAGGGGGAATTCTGCCCCTCTGCCCCACTCAGAGGAGACCCTACCCACAAAGCTGCCCAGCTCTGGGGCCCAGCACAGGATGGATATGGAGCTGTTGGAGTGTATCTGCTATTCCTTTGCCAGCTCCCACAGGGAGAAGCCTCAGCTGGGCTGACCTGAGGCTACTGACAGCACCATCACCTGCAGCACCCACCCCACAGGGAGGCAGATGAGAGAGGAACTTCCTCAGGGACAGGAGTTTAAATAGCATGAGGCTGGTGCAAGGGGCAACATCCCCAGCTGCTCCAGCTGCCAGGACCAGCAGGGCAGCTGTTCTCACCTACACTGCTAGGAGCTGTGCTCCAGCTGGTTTCCAGCACCTTCCTGCAGTGCTCTGTTGGATCTGTCCCTCACAACAGCTCCTTTCCTGCGCAGAGGATTCCCTGCAGGTGTAGGACACAACACAATCAGCTGCAACTCAGGCAAGCCTGAAGTATTTTTAGTGCCTAAACCCTTCTTTGCTGGGCAGTACAAAGGAAGTAGAGTGAGCTGAAGAGCAGGGAGACACTGACCAGCCAAATGACCAACCAGCCCCTGCCCTTGGTTGGAGAGCAAGGCTGACACAGTGCTCAGGATGAGCCATTTCCTGCACTACTCGAAGCGTCACTTAAAAGCAAACTTCACAAACACCTCCACCTCTATTTTTTGATACCAGATGAAGCTTAGTCAAAGGACAAGAGACTCACACAGGTAGGGCAAGGACAACCATGTTTCTGGTGTCACTATCCAGAACTCTGTTCTCTAAACCAATCTTCCCTCTTCGTCCCAGCCCCTCAAGCCCAATCAGGTGCTTTTCCACAGCTTGAACTAACCAGTTCAGAATCCTGGGCAGTCACACACACACACAAGTGAACACAGGGAACACACATCACACTTGATACACCAGAGACATTAACACGGACAAATGAGATGGGAACAGAACATTCCTACAAGACACAACTTGAATTTATGTTTATTTTATATATATATTTATATATATATACCTTTTGTATAGATTAAAGTGGGGGGGATTTTATCATATACATTTTTTTGGTATAATACATGAGAAACAGGGACAGGAACATAGCAAATATAAATCAGTACATTCCTTCAGTGAACTCCTTGCCACGCTGAGACTGAAAAATTGCATGCAATGGGGAGACAGAGAGAAGGGAAATCAGTTTTATTAGAAAAAAAAAGAAACAAGACAATCTAAGTACAACTGTCAACAGAGGAGCAGCACTATAGATGGCAAACCTGTATAAATTAAAAGAAAATTCCACTCTGGCATCTACTATGGTTTAAAGTGCAAGGAAGCCTGATTTATTTACCTACAGAATACAGGAAAGATTCCCTCCCTCTCCCCATTCCAATCTATCCCTAAAAAAAAACCAAACAAACCCAAACAAACAAACCAATAAAATAAATCTAAAGGATATACATTATCCACAGTCCTATAGAGACGCCTACATCTACTCAGTAGCACCAAGAATCTGGTATGGGTGTAATTAAAATCAATTAAAACTCGGGAGCAATGGTAACATCTGTTTGCTGCTTCTGCAGACCTCCTGCCCTTTATGAGTGCCTGGCGGAGAGGCAGCTCTCCCTGTGCTGGGGTGAGGGCAGCCCGGCAGGTCTGGCAGCAGCACAGCACACACAGCACAGCGAGAGCAGCGCAGGGACAGGGGGACACAGGGACAGCCGAGGCCCCGCGCGGGGTCTGCACAGCTGGCTGGGGGTGTCACACACCTGGGCGGCGCCTGGGGGAGCGGGACTGACCTACAGAGGGGAAGGGTTGTGCGAGTCCAACACGCGCCACGAGCCTCTTTGGTGACAGGGTGATGGCAACGGGGGGGAGGGAGGGAGGGAGGGAGGGAGGGAGGGGAAGGGGGTCAGCACAGCCCCCCTCGTGTGAGCCTCTGGCTGTGTTGTCTTCCGAGGCCAGGGGCCTCTGTGCCACAGTTCATCTGCCTCCACATGCCACCTCTCAGCAGCCCTCAGAAGCCAAAGGTCTCCTGGGAAGCATAGACCATGTAGAGGAAGCCATCCTCATCCTTCTCCTGCTCGTAGATCTCCGAGATGGGGGTAGACACGCTGACCATGCTGTGCTGGTTCACCAGCAGGAAGAACGCCTGGGTGGGATTCAGCTGCAAGCGGCGCCTGTGGGGGCAAGGGCAGGAGGGGCAGGGTCACCCCAGGGTGCCCTGACAGCCAGTTCCACCTCCCCACCAATGTTATTCCCTTGGGCCAGGCCTGCACAACCAGGACCTCCTCAGGACTCCTCCCACCACTCAGGACATGGTATCCATGAGTCTGGCTGAGCTGCTCGAGACTCCAAGGCCTCCTGAGTCACAACTCTGCAAAGCCCCATTCTCCAAGTGCTACTGGCAAGGGGAAAGCAGAGGGGCCTCTTTCCTCTGAGCTAAAGAATAAAAAGAGGAGATGGGACCCCTTCATTGCTCATGAGTGTCCCCTTGAGAGAGAGACCCCAGACCTTCCCCAGGTGCTAAGAACCTGCCCTCCCTTGGCCCCGACAACAGTCTATACCACACACAGGGATGCTGTGGCTGCCACTTCCCCATCCCTGCCCTGGGCAGCTGCCTCACCCTCACCCCACCACCCTGCAGTGAGTGAGGACAGGCTCACAACCTGCCAGCTGAGGCCACCCCACTCACCGGATTATTTTGACCAATTCACTCATGTTGACATGGTCTGGGACAAGGAACTTGGTCTTGTCCAGCACTGGCAGCTGTTTTTCCCCTTTGTAGCGTTCGATGATGACCTGGGGAGAAAGTCAAGGGTAGGATTAGTCATGTTCATAGTGCCCCACAGATCAACAAAAATCCAACCAGCATGGGTAGAAAAGCTGAGGTAAAGCCCCACTTTGCTTCACCCTCACAGGAAACAAAACAAAAAAAGGACATGAGCAGTGACTGCCAGGCTGGCTGCAGGTGACTCATGATCAGTCACCAGTGCCTGAGCCAGGCAATGAAGAGTGTCCAAAACAATGAACTAAAGCACCTAGTGCTCTGGCTGGCTGAGAAACTGTGGACACCACTGGATTGATGGAGATTCTTGTCCTCTGGCATGCAGAGATCTGAAGAGGAGTGAAGTATTTTAACATCACTTTCAGACTGACCAAACCCATGGGTTTTGCTGGCTTGAGCTACAGACTGAGCTCATGGTGCAGTTTCCTTCCCCTTTCCTTCCTGCTGCCATTCCTGCTCAGAAACAGCTGTGGATATTCCCAAGCAAGCAGTTTTCAGAAGCCACAGTGAAGCCACTCAGGCATTCTTTCAGAATGGGAGCGTTTGGATTTCACAAGTGCCACTCCTTATGTTAACAGTCAGACACACTGACTCCAGGAAGGATCAGAAACCCAGGGTTGCTCCTCCCATGTGCCACCCCAGCTGTGCACTGAGCTTCCCAGGCACTCCTGCATGGTGTCACCATGGGAACAGCCCAGCCTGTCCTCCTCTACCAGACATCTTGCTTGGAAAAGCTCTTACCATCCCTACATCCTGAAATGGCTGAATGATGATTTCTGATCCCTTTTCCTGCTATTATAATTAATAATTTTCTTCTGTGAAGCTGTTTGCTGACAGCTACAATTGCTGTTCTAAACCAGCCTGGACAGGTACCTTTTGTATTCTAAGAAACAAGGTGGCAGGCAGTTAAAATAGGGAATGTACTTTCAAGTAAAATGAAAAGAAGTGAAGAATATACAGGTTAATATGTTCCCATTACAGTGATGCTCTCTCACATCTCTGCAGCATCCTGTTGTTTTCTCCACAGAGAGACTCTTGAATACTCATCGGCCCATCATCCTTTCCCACCTGAGACTGAACATTATTTTTCATTATGAGGCAAGGAATTGCCATAATTTATTTTCCCAGGTCCTTTCCAAAAATACTTGAGACTGCAAATGGCTTTTGGCAGCAGAGGTATGGAGCAGCGTGCAGCAAGGAGGATCCCCAGGAGGTGGCTCTGTGGAGCCAGAAGGACCAGGGAACCTCTGGGAACACGGATTTCCCTTTCCTTTGATCCCTTGTTGACACACCAGCCTCTGGCAGCAGCAGCAGCAGAACTCCTGCCAGCCTCCCCCAAAGGTTGGGACACTGCAGAGTCACCAGAGAGCTGGGAATGCCTTAGGAACGCCCCAGCAGCCGAGGGGCTGATCTGACAGGGCTGCAGGCAGTTCCTGGAGGAGGGCAGGGTGTGAGGTGTCTTGCTGGGGGCTCTGCACAAAAACAGCCTCTGCAGAGCCCCACCCTAGACAAATCTCACCCAAGGGGCACCCAAAGCCTGGGCAAGCAGCATGTGAGCACCACACATTGCCCCTTCGGCCTCTTTTGCAAGATGAGGATCTGATTAAAGAACCATTTTCTGCAACAGACTAAATCGTGCATTGGGACATTCCCCACCAACCTGTTAATGGCCCTTCATCCCTCCCAGGAGGGCACAGGGAGGACAAGACGAGAAGAACCATCCTACTGCATTTAACTTGAGTCTTACATGGACAGCTGAGTCTTTTGGCTGTGGGGAGAGGAAGTTTTCAGGGGCTGAACACTCACAACAGCCACATACAGGGAAGCTGCTGTGGCCACTGGGAAACACACAGGCAACAGTGGGCCCTTCAGCTTTTTGGTTTGCACGAAGGAGCAGCTAAGCAGCAGCTGTTTGTACATCAACCTCTACCTGCAGAGAGGGCCCTACACACCTGGGCAATGCCTCATTTCTCACAAAAGCAGGAGCAGAGGCTGGTGTCTCTCATTACCAACCAGATCCACCCCAAAAAGTAAAGCCTCTCGATTAATCCAAGAATGGGATGCAATAGCTGTCCTTGCTCTTAGAGCAGCAGCTGCCTTGTGCCCTGAGCAGACACAGAGCCTCTTGTGTAGAACAGCTCCAAGAGTTTCTGTTCCCAGAACATGAGCTGCTATTTGGGTAACCCAGCTATGGGAACAGGTGGCCAATGGACAAAACGTTCTTGTCTAGCTCTGGAGGGAAAAGCATGATCAGATGCTAAAGTTACATCCCTGTGGCCACAGGGCGGGTGTACACAGCCACCTCCCATCCCATATCCTCTTCCAAGCTGCTGCCTTGAGCCAGGGGTTTGTCAGCATGAAACATGTCAGTTTGTCACCTGCTCTTGCAGAGGGAACCCACCACAGATCTCTGCAGAAATCACAGGAGTGGACACAGGTGGGAAGGGGAAAAGCTCAGGGCAGAGCCTGGAGTCCTGGTCTCACCCCAAAGGGGGCTTGGACAGAGTTTATAAACACCACCTTTGTTCTGGGGCCAGTCTGGAGAGGTGGAAAGGGAGTTTGGTAGGAAATATGGCCAGATGTGGTGGTCAACAGAGGCAAGGTCCAAGCAGGAGTGAGGCTGAGAATGTACTCCCAGCAGGCACAGAGGCTCAAATGTGTGTATGTAACACATATCCACACAGCCTTGACATCCACGGCCAGGCACAGAGACTGACACAGACACAGCACTCACACAAGCACAGTCTGCACCAGCCTCATTCTGTCCCCTTCTGGCAGAGCAGGGTGCAGGTCCTTTAGTAGGAACAGACACAGTAACCCTCAGGCAAAAAGGTGCTCTGGTGTTGGTCCATCCAGAGTCATGTCAGGCCTGGACGCTGGATCTGCAACTCCCCAGA
Organism: Lichenostomus cassidix; assembly: GCF_008360975.1. Classification (NCBI taxonomy): domain Eukaryota; kingdom Metazoa; phylum Chordata; class Aves; order Passeriformes; family Meliphagidae; genus Lichenostomus; species Lichenostomus cassidix. The sequence goes on along the minus strand of NC_139500.1, from coordinate 12,800,942 downwards.
AAAACCCTCCCAGGAACCCAGAGAAGGTTGTCCCTTCCTCTGCGTCTGTAATTTGGGTTTCCATCCACCCCTGTGCCAGGGCAGGGCACTATTTGGGATCTCCCACCTGCCACTGCGTCTCCATGCTCCTCTGTGGGTGCTCAGATGAACCCAACAGAGTCCTCTCTGCATGGCCTGAACACCCCCCAGCCCTCCCTACCAGCACAAGGGGCTGCCCAACTTTTTCCCCCTCTACAGCCCATGACTCACCAGGCCTGCCTGAATTTAGCATTGCAGGGCTTTGGGAAATGGTTTGCTCCCATTGCTGCCCAGCACAGGCTGCTCCCCAGCAATGTCAAACTCTCTGAGGGTTCAGTCAGCTCCAGAAAGGCCCCTGGGGCTGACAGCAAGGAGGGACAGTGGGGGAGCACAGGCTCCCTGTCCTCTAACAGGACAGGAGACAATTTTTAAAACATCTAATTGAGGCTGTGGATGGGGGTTCCAGTGGGAAGGTTGGAAGTTCCCTGCTTGCTCTGACTGCCCAAGGAGGAACTGCCCTGCAAGAAGCAGATGGAGACTTCTTCCCAACAGCTGAGCGTGAGCAGAACCTACTGCCAGCACAACCATCTCACCTTCTCAGCAAGAACTGTGTGTGCCTGTGGTCAGCACTTCCCACCATGGAAGTGCAGGCAGCTCTTGGAAATGCAGAGAGAGCAAAGGAGCCCCTGGGACAAGGTGGACAGGGAACCTGTCTCCTGCCTATGTCCATATTACATGTGCCAGCGGGGCAGCCAGGGATGTGACTTCCCTTCAAACGCAAGCAGAGAACTCCATGCCTCAGGCAGGGTTCAGGTTATCTCCTATGTTGTTTCTGGTGGGCTCAGTCAGACACCAGGGCTGTCCCTCCACACAGACACACATGTACATGTGGCTCAGTCCCTTCCTCAGCCTTCCCTGCAATGCACTCATGGAAACAGGAGAGATATGCCTGCCCTTCTTGGGCACACAGCCAGGCCATGCCCTCTGCAAATCCTCCTGGCCCCCTCTCAAAGGAAAAGGGACTTGCCCAAGGACTCTGGGTGGAAACTGGAGATGCAAGAGGGCAGCAGGTGCTGCACAGCTTTGCCGTGGTTTCTGCCAGCAGTAAGGGTGTGACCTTGCATCCCCCTAACTCCCCAGGGCTGTGGGCTCAAACCCCTCTGCTATGTCCAAGTGCCTCTCCAGGGAAGCCATTCACTTGGAAAACAGCTCCTGCCTTTCACAGATGACCAAGACCTTTGTACACCCGATGAGCCTGCAGTGCTTGGACCATGACAGTGCCCACACCAAGCTCTGGTGCACGAGGCTCTGATTACCACACAGCACTGAAACCTGCAGGAGCTCTGCCTAGGGAGAGACAAGAGACAGCACCAAACTGGTGTTGGGGTCTAATTGGGACCAGGCCTTTAGAGGCACCAGTGACACAAACAGAGCTGGACCCCAAAAAGCCTTTATGACCCTTCTCACCTCTTGATTCTTTTTACCCTTCCAGCAAAACTTGTATCGTGGTGTTGACCCCAACACAAAGAGCACTCCAGCCATGGGAGCTCTCCCACCATGTCTCAGTAATGCCATGAAACTCTGCCTGCAGATGTACAACTCTGGCTGTTTCTGCCCATTCCCCAAGCAACACACATTTGTATACAGGCACTTGATACATACATGTGAATGCATTTTATGTACAACTTATTTCTAGCCTGGCCTTACTGACAGCGCATGAAGGCACTCCAATTAGCTCTGCCACAGCTCTGGAGAAATGCAGAGCCAGTCTAATGCCATTAAAAACAGGTAAAAAGCAGAAGTCAACCAGTGTGTTGATGACCTGGAGTACTGGTACCCAGGGTGCTGTGAGGGGCAGGGCCTGCTCTGCTGAGCTGGAAACACATGAACACCACAGTGAAGGTGGGAGAGGAGCAAGAGAAAGAATTCTTCTGGCTAGAAGATACTGTGCTAAAACCAAGAGTGTGGCAGCAGTGGACTAAGATGGGCCAAGAGCAGTTTGAGACATTCAGTCTTGAAGGCCAAATACTGACAGTCTGCAATTTTAGGACAAGGCTGATGTTCATCCAACACAGAGAGGGAGCTGAGCTAGGAATCCTGTCTTTTTGGTCATAGATGGTATGATATTGCAAATACTAAGTCGAGCAAGTCCCAAGTACATAATTTCATGGAATCATGGAATGGTTTGGGCTGGAAGGGACCTTAAAGGTGGGCAGGGACACCTTCCACTAGACCAGGCTGCTCCAAGCCCTGCCCAACCTGGTCTTAAACACTTCCAGGAGTGGAATGTTCCTCCAAGTTCTCCATCTTCTCAGGAAGAGAAGCAAATACTGAGGTATTAACTCAAATCCAAAGAGCAACTCAGCATGTGAGGTGTGATATGGGCAGGAAAAACTGCAAGTTCATGGTGTCTCACCCATGCCTGTCAACCACAGGTGCTGGTAAAGCATAGAATGGGTGTGAATGATCCTAAGGGAGACTCTTAGGATCTTAGATCATCCCACACATCTTTCTCTAGGCAGAATGAATTCTTACCAAGTTATGCAGGAAAAATCAGGTAGCTGCTACAAAAAAAAAAAAAAAAAAAAGAAAAAGCCATTTCAGAGTTTTCTTCTGCTGCACTAGCTTGGAAATAGATTTAAGAACAAATCAGCCTGCCTCTAGGGCAGCACAGAGCTTTAGAGCCAGACTGTCCTTTGCACTGCAGAGAACGTGTCTGCTATCGAGCAGCAGGCACACACAAAACACTGGAGGCTCATGGGGACCATCCTGTGTTGATTCCAAAGTTTTGCAAGCTCCGTGGAAGCCACCCAGGAGCACAGAGAGGCCCTGAGAACAAAGTCTAACACAGAAGAGTGAGAACAATCACTTACCGGGATTTTGTTTGGATGCTGCTCTCGGATCTGCTGCACTTCTTTACAACGATCCGCTGGAGAGAAAGAAACAAAGAAATGAAGTTAGGAACACCTGTGTGTGGTAGGGCAGGCAGAACTGAGGTACCCACTCTGCAAGCCACAGACTGACCCAGAGAATGGGACATTTCCCAAGGAATGCACCTTCTGCTCACCAGGCCTTTTCTGAGCATGGTCAGCCAGATGCCAACTTCAGTGACCAACACTTCATGGCTTCCTACTGCCCCAGCCAGCCCCAGGCTGGGACATGCCACTCTGCCTGGTAAAGCTGGGTAGCACACCTGGAAATCAGGAGGGTGGAAGGAGACCATAAAGATAACAAAACTCACCTAAATTCACCCTAAGCAAACACAGCTCCTGGCCACAGGTGCTCAGGGTCTGAGCTGTGCAAGTTCAGGCTCTTTGTGTCTCCTTGGATTCCTCCAAGGAGAAAATTCTCCAGCTGGGGCTGGTTTTATCCATTTCCTTCTGCCTGTTGTGCACTTCCAAGCACAATCTGGCACAGTGCCTGGTGCCACAAGAGATGCACCTCGCCAAGGAGGACTCCTTCCCTAGCACAGATCTACAGAGTAGCTACAACAACTGTTGGCCTGACAGAAAGTATTTCTAGGCCTGAACACAGGAAGAAAACCTTAAGCAAGGAGATGACCTGCATACAAAGACTTCTCCTGGAGTTGTTCTCAGTTTCTAACCCATTTTCCTCCAGAGTTTATGTTTACTGACACATGCAACAGGCAGCACACAAAGTTTGTGCACTCCTCCAGCTTACAGAATTCCCATACCCCTCACTGCTTTACCAGAGGGCTCTCTGCTTTCCACAATCCACAGCAGCAGAAAGGAGAGGAAGAAGCAGTACCAGAGCCAGGTACAGCTATGTGCATGCTCTTCCTGGGATACTACAGACTTGCACTCCTCCTGGAAATCTGTCATAGGATCATCCTGCCACACTCAGCACAGCACTGGCTCCAGCCTGACTCCCCTCACCAGCTTACACAGCCCCAGTTTCTCATGACCCACTGGGATAATGGAGGGCAGGGTAAGTGCATGTGTCTGAGTGTTTTCTCCCCACAAATGTTGAAAATTTCTCCTCTGAGCACTCACTAAAACCTTATTACTTTTATGTTGAATTTGGCTAGATATGACTTTGGTAAGAGACTGGAATTTCTTTGAAGGCCACAAGACTACAAAATCAGCAGATTGTAGAAGGTTTTGAGTACCATTTCTGCCTCCTCTGACGGGAAAATACCCTTCTGCTAGGTACCCCCTCTGTTAGACCTTTGGTTTTGTAGGACTCCATGGGTGAGCAACGCATAGCAAGATTATATGGATTTCATGAAAAATTCAGGCATATTTGTGTGGGGTTTTATGACTGAAGATGCAGCTTCTCATGTTTCCTTTCACCCAATTCAGTGCTCCAGGGAACCAGAGTCAGCCTTGTGATACAGACAATTTTCCCTGAGGTACCAATCAGCCAGGGAGTCCCACAGTGACACACCACATGTGACACTGGTACAGAGACACCTCCCTGGGAATGCTGAAGGACACAGTGACAGCAGCACCCAACCCACAGCACCCAGCTGGAGCAGAAGCACCTGCCCCCTCCCACAGAGCCCTGTTCCCATGTGTTTGCTGTGCCCAGGATGGAGCATCCAAAAGACTGGAGATCAGAGCTCGACCAGACAACACTTACCAGCATGGAAATTCCAGTAGCTTGACTGCAGCCAGCTCAGACTTTGGGTGTTAACAGAACCTGCAGAGCTGTGTCCTCATGGCTGGCCAGTTGGCCTGGCTTCAGCGTCCACCCTACCCTGCCTCTCTCTCCATACTGTCAGATGGCCATGTGGATGAAATTGCTAAACACCATGCACTGCCCTGAAAGGTCACACGACTGTTTGCATGGGAAGACCCAACAATGCAGGTGAGAAGGGTCTGAGTAAGAATTTGCTGAAGGCATGTCATCATGGCTAGCAAATGTAGATCATGTCAGAGCATCCAACTAGTCCAGGCTGCATGTGCTCAAGGGCAGCCACATGCCAGACACCCCCTCCTGCTCCCTGGAAACATCACCAGCTACAGCACAAGGAGATGACACAAACCATCATCACCTTCATTTTCATAGAGGAAACAGAGGTGCCTCCTGCCCATCACACTGAGAAAGGAGCCACACAGAGAGGAAAGGGTCCATCATCACTCCAGCTGCACATCAGTGCCTCAGGATCCCACCCTTGGGACCACAGTCCTTTGTCCCCCAAAGGGAGCAGATGGGGTGCCTTGGACAGAAGGCAGCTGCTGCTGGAAGCTCCCTCCAGGTCTTGCTGACTCTGCACTCAGCAGGAATCAAAGGCATGGGACACCAGGACAGAGCTCTCAGCTACCCTGACATCTGCTGGGCCACAGTGGAAGCTCCCCTGTGCCACCCTTTAAAACCTGCCACACGTCCAAGACCTGCTCCCTCTGGCCAGCAAGACTCAGGGCATTCCCAGCCTTCCTTGCCTCAGGGGAGCAATCTGTAGGTTGCCACAGTGGACTGGCAGCAAGTGCTGCTCGAATCCCTCCAGCAGGTCTGGGTGATTGCAACTACAAGCACCTCAACCACTGCACCTCTTTCTCTGCCCTGGAAATGACCATTTCAGAAACTTCATTCGGGAAGGCATTTGGAAGCAAACTCATCTAAGGTGCTCAGGTTCCTGAATACACCAGCAGAAGTTTCCAGGACATCTGAAGCTCTGTTTAGTCCCAACCTAGCCCTGGAGAGCTAAGAAAGGCTTGAGAATCAGGAGAAGCTGCAGCAATCCCTGGACACCTTCTGCGCACACAAGAGGCACAAGAGATTTCCAGCAAGAGATAGTGATGGTCACCCACACCCTCCTCAGCCTGGGGTGGGAGAGAGAGGTTGAGCCTGTGACTCATGAAAGCATCAACATCACACAGCAGGAACGGCTATAAATACCAGCCTTAATTTAGTGTCTATACAGTCTAATCTAAGTCACAGGAATACAGAGGTTAAAGGGCACTTCAGAGAGACCTGGCTGGAGGCACCTGCCCAGCACCTGAGCCCCCACTTGCATGGTGCTTTGGAAAAGCAGGATCCCCCCACCTGTTTGCACACTCACATTTCATACGCAGCAAGCCTGATTTTAGAAGTTTCATTCTGCTCCTGTAGCACTCCCAAACTACAGCTGTGCTGAAGTTCAGACTTTCCCCTTTCCTGCAGCACCTGGCTTCAGTTAATCCTCAGCCAATGTGCAGAGCAAAGCAGAGTTGTTTACACAGCCCTGTCCCTATCCATGTTCTCCTCCTCTGGTCTCTCCTCCCTGCCAGGGGAGCAGAACACCACACCTGACTGCAGCAGCTCAGGGGCTCCATGTAAGAGGGGCTGGAGGGGTTCCAGCCTCTGAGCTGAGCCGAGCAGAGTGATGACCTGCATGAGAGGGAAGAGCCCCATCCCTGCTCCAGCTGTGGGCACCACACCTCTGCCATGAGGGAAGCTGGACTTCTCCCCAGTGCCAGGACGTCAGAGCTCAGGATGGCAGCAAGATAAAACCCACACACTTTCATTGGCTATTCCAAGGCAAATTTCTCTGCTAGAGCCTATTGAAAGATAAGAGTATTTTTGTAGCATTGCATATGCCAGCATTGCCTACTTCTCCTCCAACTGCTGTTTCAACTGTTAAGTACCAACAGCAAAGCTTGCAAATTGCCCAAAACACCAGAATCTTGGCTGTTTTCTTGACTGAGGTCCTTCCCAAGCTGTGCTCCAAAAGATGCGAGCACACAGTGTATCCCATGGCAATACAGGATGAGATCATTATGGCAGTTGAGGAGAACAGTGAAAAATTTTAAGCCACACTTTGCAAACATTAACCTTTTTTATCAGCAGTGCCCAGGAACCCTGGCCATGGGAGCCAGATCCCTGCTGTGCTGGGTGCTGTGCAGACACAGGATGAAAGGACAGTCCTGGATGCAAAAGAGCCTCAGCAGACAAAAGATACAGATGGTGGGACAGAAGGAAAACACATGGCAAGTCCTCCAACAGCGCTGTTGCATAAGGGGCATCATTCTTCAGGAGACACCAGACAAGCACTGGTCAGGCACTGGTGCAGCCCCAGGGCAGCAGATGGACTATAGGGAGAGGCCCTGCTGCCTGTGACCAGCAGGAATGCTGTTAGAAAAACACCAGAAAGAACAAATACCACCTGGAAGTGCTACCAGATAAACAGCTCCTGAGCTGAGCAAGGGCTGTGTGCAGAGAGCAAAACAGAGACCAGAGATGCAGCCATGAGCTATTGGCTCCCTGTGTGCCCCACAGCTCCAGAGTGTACAAACATCCCTGGCACCTCCAGCAGCCTTGTGGCTTCTCCCTGCCATCCACACAACATCCTGCTGCCAGCCTGGGGAGGGGTCTGCCTCGCATTTGAAACAAAGGCAAAAATGAACATGTTTCTTCAAGAAGTTGCTGTGATCAGTCCCAGAGCAAAATGCTGCTAGAGCATGGACTTCTCTCCAAGAGATTTTCTGCAAGGAGAGGAGGAATTGGATGGTCTGAAGTCAGGGTATGTGTGGGATGAGCTGGCAAGTGCTGAAGACACAGGCCAGTTATGCAGGTCATTCCAGACGAACATCAATGACTATTTCTGTAGTATCACACCACCCTGAGGCCAGACACCTCTAACCACCAGGAAACACCCCCATGAATGTGTCATGGCTTACCCAGCACCCGACCTGACCTGTCTTTGCCCAGTGCTTCTTCTCAGGCCAGTGCTGCTGAGGGAGGAGTGAGAGGAGACTCATCCCAGAAGGAAGGAGGTTGTGCCCAGGGCAGGTGTCCTCAGCACCAAGAAAGGGTGCTTGTCCTGGGCTACATAGGACAGCAGCACTGCAGAGACCTGACAGTTCTTCTGTCTGCAACACTGGGTGCTCTGGACAGGACGAATGACTCAGGATCAACCCTACACTGCTTTGAACCTAAAGGCTTTGAACTGATAGAAAATGTGTCTCTGCATGATGGAATAGGTGGAGCCTGAAGTTCCACTATCCCTGGAAGGTATTATCAACACGAACATGGAGCAGTGGATGCTGCATCTCCATGACTCTTCATCCCATCAGTACAGCTGCATTACCAGATGTGCAGTGTCTGGGAGGATTTCTGAATGTCAGGCTCCTGGGGCCTGTGGCTGCAGTAGGATCTCAGCAGCCTTATCCATTTGCAAAAGCTCCCCATCTTCCTGGCTCCAGAGTAGAGCTTGAAAATGGATTTTAAAATACAAAGAGGAAACATCTTCATTTTTCTTAGGAATTTAAGAATGTAATGGGAGTATGATTTTGAGCTTGGCTCCAAGAATGAGCATTTGCATCTGGCAAATCATTATGAGGGCTCAGCCTGTGATCAAGCAGAGCCACACCACACTGTGGACTCCAAATTCATGTCAAGACACTTGTCCTCTGGTTGTACAGTACCACTGGAGTGACAGGACAAGTAAGAACTGCATTAAACTGACAGAGGGTGGGGTTAGATGGGACATTGGGAAGGAATTCTTCCCTGTGAGGCTGGGCAGGCCCTGGCACAGGGTGCCCAGAGAAGCTGTGGCTGCCCCTGGATCCCTGGGAGTGTCCAAGGCCAGGCTGGACAGGGTTTGGAGCAACCTGGGATAGTGGAAGGTGTCCCTGCCATGGCAGAGGTGGAATGAGATGAGCTCTAGGGCCTCTGCCAAGCAAAACCATTCTGGGATTCCACATCATCCCTACCATGGGCTGTGCAGTATGAGCACTGGATCTCCATTTTCCAAACAGCTTAAAACTCACTGCACCCCCTGAGCATGGGGGGCAGACAGGCAACACCTTCTGTGTCACGTCAGGATGGCAAACAGGGTATTTACATCACAGCTCCAGATAAGAATTGTGCCTGGCTTTTTGCTCAACATTTAATCACAGTTTCACTATCCTTGGTAAAGGAACAGCAAGTTCCCTCCGTAAAAGCCCTCAGGAGGCTGCCATGCCAGGGATTCCCTACAGCTGCTGTGTGACCTTCCATAAGCCTCCAAGACAGCAGGAACACACTCAGACTTCTCAGAACTACTCAGGACACTTCAAATTACTCAAAGGAAGACCTGGCACTCCTGGCAGGACTGTATTTTGGAGCAGCCCACTGTGCACGTGCGTGCACCAAGAGCCTTTGCCCAGCCCAGGCCACTGCTATTTGTGCAGAAACAGGCCTGGACATGCACAGATGCTTTGGGGACACGTGCCAGACACCAGAGTCTTGAATTCATTCCTGCATTTGCTTTCACAGCCTATTTCCAAACCACCTTCTGAGGACAAAAGGCAGCAAACAACAGCATGACCACAGAGCTGGTGGTGTTTACACACTGCCTGTCAACCCCAGAAAGTCACACGAGCAGGTGACACACTGTGAGACCTTCTGAGTGACTCTCCTGACCATGATCCCCACTGGGACTGACCACAGAAGGAACACCAAGGCCAAGAGACATGACTTAGCCATGGCTCAAGGCTACTCAATGACAGAGGCAGCAAAGGCCAACCACCCTGACAGGCCCTGGATTCACCAATCTCCACCCTTCCAGCTCAAGGGAAGATCTAAAGCTTTTATAGTGAAAAAAATAAAAAATTAAGTAATGAATAAAACACACAGGTTTTATTATTCCTGGCTGCCAGTCAGGACCTTGTGTTATATAAAAGAATAATAATAAAAAAATTAAAATTTGTGGTGTACATGTCAGGCTGGCATTTGTTCTGGACGCCTGTTCAGTTCTTCAACACTGATAACTAACCCCACATCCAGTCAAGTCACAGAAAGTCCTCGTTAATTAATCCAAGACACAGGCAGCTAAGCAGCAGCTTGGAGCAGCATCCTCCTCTCAAGGAATTCTAGGTCTCAGAGCACAACTGCCAGAGCACAGACACCTTGAGGACCAGCCAAGGACCAGCGAGGGCTCACAGACCAACCTCACATCAATATCCATATGTTTTTTCAGCCACAACAAGCAAAACTGTTGTAACAAACACAGGCTGGTGTGTGAAGCAGACAATTCAGCCACTGCTGATCTCTCAATGGGTACAGGCATGGCTGGCTCACCCTGGATGAGTCCCCAGGGATGGTAACACTCTGCTGTTCCACAGGGGACTCAGCTCCACACCCACCACTGCCTTTCCTCTGAAGAGGAGGGGCTTCCCACAACTAAAGGCACATCTCCCAGGGGATGGAACCTGGGATGGGAACACTCTGTCCACAGAGGCTGAGATCAACCCTCTGTGTTTGTCACCAAGCCAGGGGCTCCAGCTGAGCCACCGGACACACGTAGGTGTGTTCCTGCCTCCGTTTCAGCCGGACAGCGGGGCACAGGACAGAGCTACTCTGGGTTATCTGGCCAGTCCGGGGTCCAGGCCTGTGTCCATAACCACGCTGGTTATGTGCTCCTGCACTGAAAACACAGCTGGCAGCTGCTGCTAGCCCAGTCCAAACCCCAGAGTCAGGAGCAGTGGGACAATGCTCCCAAGGACTCGTGTTCCTTTCGGGAAGTGCAACGGTGTCGTCAGGCTGCTGCACGCTCTCACTGCTGCCAGGACAGCCTGTTCCTCTGACACAGACCACAGCTTTGTTCTGGGAATTGTTCTGGACTCCTGCAATGGATCTGAACTGGGTTCATGAATGCAGAGGGTGCTGCCACATGTTACCCCCTGCACCCACAGCAAGGGTGTTCTGCTGCCAAGGACCAGCTGACACAGCTCACCTTCCCACCAGGGACAGCACCTCAGGTCACAGGAGGAGTCCCTGCTCTGTGCCCTGCACACACCTTGGATCAAACCCTTGGTGTTTCCCAGCCAGTCCCCTTTTCAAGTCCTCAACAATGATGAAGAGAAATCAGGAATTTTTACTCAGGAGAGTAAAAACCCAAGACCAAGCAGATGAACAAGCATAAGAAATTCACAGAAAATTTTCAAAAATACAAGAAGGGGGGAAACAAGCATTGAGGAAAGCAGAATCTTCACCGAGGAGCAGCAGACCAAGAGCTAAGGCAGCCACTTGCCGTGAAACTGGAGCCTGGGTGCCTTTTGTAAACAGCCATAGCCCTGACTCTGCCTTTTTGCTGCTTTATTGGACCTGTTCCATTTCTGTAAAGTTTTGAAGCCTTAAAAATTAAGCCATTCCGAGGGTACAGAATCACTGGTGATGTTTTCCACCAGCCCCCTCCAACTGCATTTTAAACAATCACTTCCTGCTCCTGTTGTGTAATGATTCAAAGACAAAAACAAGCTGTATTTACTTTCTCCAGCAGAGCAATTCCAGCCCTGACCCAACACAACTGCGGGGGCTGCCAGGCCTCCTCCTCCTCCCCTCCTCCTGGCTCAGCTCTGCAGCCCAGTCAGCTGAGAGAGCAAAAGGGCAAAGGAAAGTACAGAGAAACAAGAAGCACTTGCAGTTGCCGGCACCAAGCTCCCTCACCCCCCTCTGTCCCTCCTGGGCTATTTTAATCCTGCTTTCTTTCAACTGCTCTGAGCCTCAGATTTTGTTTTCCTTCTGGCTCACACAAAGTCTGAGCGATCCACAAAGGCAAACCAGACTCCTCTTGACCATAATAACCTGATTCTCACCAGTTCATTAGCAGGTAGCTACTAAAGCACTGATTTAGGACTTTGCTGCTTTTAATTCGTAGCTTAGGAGGACACAGCAGGGTCCCAGCAAGTATCCCAAACTCCCAAGCTTCGGTTGGATCTTGTTTGTGCATGTTCCCTTGGCTCAGTCCTGTGGCAGGGGAGGGCTGGGTAAGCATTCAAGGCCGGAAGGGTTGTGCCAATAAAATACCAAATATTTACAGTTTCCAAGAGAGCAGCAAGGGGCTGGATCAGCAGTTTTCAGCAGGCAAAAGCTCCAATTTTAAAACTCACATAGGAAACACACCCTCACCTGTGTTTGGACAGTCTCTGGCATAGCATGAGACTTTTTATGGCATGAAAACACCGATTTCAGCATTACACAGGCAGTAAAGCCTAACCGATGCCCCGTCCCCAGGGAGGTAACCTGCCAGAAACAGGCACCTCTCCCTGCGCCGGCTGGCAAAGGGCAAGAGAAGCAGCAGCTGATGATTCCTCTGATTCCACTATTGCGTTTGGAGACAAAATCTGGGACTTTCTACAGTCACCTCCTCATCTTCTGAGCCTCCCCACCACGCATCTTTGACAAAGGGGTGGGGAAGATGTGAGCATTAACCCCTCTGTGTCTCCACGGCCATCACAGAGGGCGTGTGGCACCCTGGAACAACAAGCGCCCTAACGCCGGCGAGACGGGGAGCGGGGAAGGCGATTTTTGGGGAGGTCTTTGTGCTCTGACAGTCAAGAGCGACACCCGGCCACCGCCCTCGTCCTGACATTCCACAGCCCCTCGCGGCCGCCAGCGCGCCCCAGCGACCCCGGTGCCTCGGAGAAGCGGCGGCACGGCGGGGACAGCCCGGGGACAGCCCGGGGACAGCCCGGGGACATCGCCGCGCTCCGGCCGGGCGCGGTGCGGCCTCCCCGGTGCGGGGCCGGCCGGGATGACATCACCGCGCGGCGGCTGCGGCACGGCAGCCCTCAGCCCGGCCCGAGCCCGCTGCTCCCGCGGCCGCGCCCGGCGGGGACCCGCGGCGGCAGAGCTCCGGCCCGGGCGGGGCCGCTCCGCAGGGCAGCGCGGCGGGGGCGGCGCGGAGCACATCCCCGTCCCTCCGTCCCTCCCGCGCGGCCCCCCGCGGCCCGTCCCCGCTCACCGAAGGTGCGGCGCTGCTTGAAGGGCCGGTCCGAGGGCATCGCGGCGGCACCGGGAGGCACCGGGCGGCTCCGTCTGCGCTGGGCTGCGGCGGAGCGGCGGTGACGTCACCGGACACGCCCATTCGGGGCGGGGCTTGTCCCTCCCTGGCCCCGCCCACCCGGCGGGCCCGGAGCTCGCTGTCGGTGGGCGCTGGGCTGCGCCGGGAGCCGCGGGGCGACAAAGCCATGGGCAGCAGCCTTAGAGCCACCCCTGCCACCCCTGCCTTGGGCAGCGACACCCCAACTGTCCCAGGCTGCTCCAAGCCCTGGCCAGCCTGGCCTGCTGGGACACTGCCAGGGATGGAGCAGCCACAGGTTCTCTGGGCACCCTGTGCCAGGGCCTGCCCAGCCTCACAGGGAAGACTTTCTTCCCAATGTCCAATCGAAATCTGACCTCTTTTAGTCTAAAACCATTCCCTCTCATCATATCACTATCTGCCTCTCTCTTTTATGAACCCCGACACGAGCGTGAGCTGCTGGTGACATCAGGACAGCTGTGCCCAGTCAGTAGGAACACCAGTGGCAGAGCATCACCATTTCCCAATGGACAGAATGGTTTATTCAGAGGTCACCCCAAACATCAGCAGTTTTTCTGGTTCTGTTGGAGCAGAGCACCGGAGGGCCTCACTGAAAGCAGCAGAAATTTGAGCTGGGATTTCCAGAGCTGCTCACAGGACAGAGGTGTCTGTGACTCCAGCCTGCAGTGGCTTCTTCTGGACATCTCAGACCAAACACCTTCCAAGTGTCACTGCCAGCTCCGGGCAGCAAACGTGGCTGTTGGGAGGAGGGTGGAGGGGAAGGAAGGGCTGTGTGGGGATGAAGCCACGACAGCTCAGACCACGGCTGTGCCTGGGAGATTCCAGCCAACAACCCTGGACATCATGAACAACCCTCACACAGATACTCAGACATTTGCAATTCCCACCTCTACCCCAATCATCTCCCTCATCTCCCTGCTAACGAGCCTGTTGTTTTCCCTGCTGCATTCAGAGCCACGGCTATGCTGAATATTTTAAAGCCCGCAGCACAACTACAAATAGGGCAGCTATTTCTGGAGCTGGTAAATGAATCAAAAACAACTGCAAACAGAGCAGCAGTGTTTCACCGAGAGCCAGGTTTAATATCCCTCCTCACTGCACACCACAACAGGAGCTGGATCCTGTCGGAGCAATGTCTCATTGTTACAGTGAATTGGCACAAAACAGGAGTGAACACAAATTGTTAAAGGATTAAGCACAACCTTGGTAAAAAAAATACATGAAAGATGCAGCTATGAAAGAACTGCTCTGATTATTGTATTAAGCACAACCTTGGTAAAAAAATATATGAAAGATGCAGCTATGAAAGAACTGCTGTGATTATTGTGTCACCAATTAAAAGAAAATCATGTCTAATGAGAATTGAAGAAATTCTTGTTTCCTTGTTGAGTTTACCCAAGAAAGAAAACACTTTCATGGCCAATGTAATGGACTTTCCTTGACCAAGCAGTAGTTAAAAAAGCACATACTGGTAAGGAAGAATAAACTCTTCAGGTTCACTTTCATAATTAAGATTAATAATAATAATAATTAAGTAGAGACATTAATCTCTGATATAGGTCATGTAAATCATAGGATACCTGAGGGAAAGCAGGAATGTTGAATCAGACATAGCAAGTGATGAACCTTGCAGACTTCATCCTCAGCCAAAGGGGTGTATTACTGTTGCTATAAAGTGTGAATATCATTTTAATGAGAGGAATATGGAAGTCTTTCCAGCTTAGTGATGTGGCCCCTGTTTTTATCTATGCAGACCTCGTTGCAGGACTGGGGCCATAATTCCATAATTCCACGGAATATTATTCCAACACCTGGGGAGGGAGAAAAGACTCCATTTTATGGAAGCTCTGGAGCTTCTCAGCATGTTAATGTACTTACAGAAATGGCATGTGGATCAAAGAAGTTGTACTTCTAATACAGCAGAGCATGATTTATACACTTCTTCCTTCAGCCCTCTGCTTCCCAAACATTCCTGCACATATTAATGCCTCTCTTGCCTGGTCTCACTGATGTCATTGGCAAAACCCCTTATTTAAGCAGGTGCATTTCAGATCCAAAACCCCCTGGATCAGTGAAAAGTTTAAGGCACAAGTGAGGTGTCCTAACATGACCTGGAATCAGCAACGAGCTTCCTGCATGCTGGCATTCCACGGGGTAACACCACTGATAATGAGTACTCCTGGATCTTGTGAAACCATGACAGTGAGGGACATGTCCCTGAAGGAATCCTGTAATGCTGGTAAAGGAAGTGTATTTTTGTCAACAGAATTGTGTTGATGCTCGGGCTCCTGCTGGCAGGGCAGTGTCTGAGCTCCTGCCCCTGTACCCCATGGCTGCCTCTGCTTCTCCTGCAGCTGGTGGGTCCCAGGAGCTGCTGCAGCTCTGCTCACTTCAGCCCAGCCTCTCTTGGTGTGAGGTCTTTGCCTTTGTCCCCTACAGAAGTAGCTAAGACAAGATCAAACACAAATCACTGACTGGTTTGGGTAGGAATGGGTTTATGTTTAGACCTCATCCTGTTTCACACCCTGCCATGGGCAAGGATACCTTCCACTGTTCCAGATTTCTCCAAGCCTTGTCCAACCTGGCCTTGGACACTTCCAGGGACCCAGGGGCAGCCACAGCTCCTCCGTGTGCTGTACATGAAGGACACTTATCAGCCACCACAGGCAAGGGAAGAGTTGAAGACTTGCTTGGGAAGGTGTCTGCAAGCCCAATATTTACAGTGTCACCTCCACTGTGCTGCCAGAGCCTTATCTTGGGAAAGAGGCAACAAAAGAGATGACATCCTTGGGCCTCGAGTGCTGCTGTTCCAAAACCAAAACCAAAACCGACACCAACACCAAAACCAAGTTTTCCAAGATAGCAAATCAGGCCAGTCTTCAGCTCCAGCACGGAACAGTTCTGAGTTGCAGGTGGCACAAGCTGTTCAGACACTCCTGTGATCCACGTCTATTCTGTCTACAAAAAAGGACTGGAACCATAATGCTCATTTTCCTCATTTTGGCAGTAGTTTTACCATACAAATGACTAGGCCCAGACTCAACAAGCACAAGACAAGAAACTGAACTCCATTCCATCTCTTTTTGGACCCTGTTTAAGATAACTTAGGAAAAGTGAAACCCTCCCCTAACTTACATGCAGGGAAATTGCTTCACGCTCTGTGACCCTCTGATGCTCCTGATCAAATAAAACAGTCTTGTTCCATAGTAACTAAATGGAAGTTGTTGTTGTTCTTCAGCTTCCTTCACCCCTTGCCCTTTTTAAAAAATAAATCTGAATTAACTTTGGATGCTGGTGTTAAGGTGGCACTACATAGCCTAAGCAAGGCCCTGCCCAGAGGAATCTGACAAGCTCCTCCAGACTCCAAACCCAGCTTCTTAAGGCCCTTTCATTCAAATTCCCAAGCATATTTTATGCCAGGCTGCTCTCAATCCTTTAGAAAAAACAACCCAAACCAACCCCCAACCCTCCAACCAACCAGCACATAGGAGGAACTCATTCATTTCACTGCAAATCTATTATCTCAACACAACAGAAAAGACCCATGATCTTTGTTTTGCAATAGGTTATTTATTACAGTTTGTTTTAAATAAAAAACCAACACTGAACACTCTCGGTCCCAAGCTCCTACGACACAAAACCACTGGTAGGACAGCTGTCCTTAAGGAAGTGTCCAAAAGAATAGAGGACACTGCAGATTTTCCACTGTTCAGAGAAGTAGCACTGCCACCTGGGGTAAACTCAAAATCCATAATCAGGTCATCACCTCCAAGGCAATGTTTCTCTGGTTTACAAACAACAACAGAGAGAGATCGCTGAGGTCACATTTTTCTTCTGTCTTGCCTCACTGTTATTATCCAGACTTCAGCTTGCTGGAGGTCCTGTTTTTTGGGAGGCAGCATTCAATTATTGTGGATCACAGGCAATATATAAACTTCTGTGTATCAGGAGCTGCTCCAAAGGCCAAGGAGGATTCCAGACCCTATTCCTTGGTTAGATGGAATGGCTTAAACCAGACATGGTGTGAAGGAAGAGTTTATGAACAGCAACAACCAACACTGAGCTGGGGGCAGCTGAGACACCTAAAACACTGATTCTGTGGGGCTACAGACCTCAAAAGGCATTTCTGACCTTCAGGGTCATGACCACCACCTAAAAGATTTGACACAGCTTGTAAGTTAATGTCCAGGTCTCAAAATGCACAGAAAAACCACTGAACATGCAGGTTAGCTTGGCTATTTGAGTCCCCACACACCCACCCATCGTTGGGCTCTGAAAGCCACAAGTGCCCAAGTCAACACCAACATTTTTATCAGTCTCCAAAGCTGCACTTTCCAGAGTATCCCCCAGCCCTCCTTTTTTTGCCCTTGGTCCAAATCCTTGGTCAGAGAAAGCAACAGACAATCAAAAACTGTCCTAGGAAGGTTCTGTCTTTTTGAACAAGAAATCGATCATGAGAATACTTAGAATCTTTAGAAGAAAAACACGTAAGACAAAACCAGTCACTGGTGACACCTTTTAATTTGTTATGGTCAGACCTTTTCAAAGTAAAACCAACAGAGTAAGACAGAACTAGAGGACAGGCAGAATCATATTTACAGCCATTTGAAACTAGTAGTGTAAAAGCAGAGCTCAGTGGTGAAAGAAGCATGGAAGCATATAAAGAACAGTCTTTTTTTCTGTTATTATTAGAATTTTATTATATTATCTTCTTAACTATTAAAAGAATTTGTTGCATTTTTACTGCCCAATTCCAACTCACCAGCTCCCCCTCAAAACAACTTGTGAATACAAAAAGTGCCATTTTTTCTGTTGGTAGACAACAAAACCACCTGCTTTTATTTTCCCAAACCTTACTGAAGAGGCACAGCACAGTTAACACTAATGCTCTATTCTTTACCATTAAATAAAAAATAAAACAGTTGGGCAAAGGGGAAAAAACAGACTGAGTCAGTGCAATCATTCAGTTGGATTCTGGATGACAATCAGGAAATAGTCTTTATCTGTAGAGAAAAGAAAAAAGAAAATTATTCTTTCATTGCTGATATTTGCTCACAGAAACAGTAAATGTCAACATTTTTCACATCTCTCTAATGTGCTGTGGGAACTCCACAGCCCTGACATTCATTTTCAATGAGCGAAATAGGCTCCACTTGTCAGATCATTTATTTTATGGGTTTTACTGAGAAAAACTCAGCTTTAGAAACTGCACGTTACCAAGGCAGCTGAATTTAACCCAGTTTGTGCCAGGAAACAACAGAAACTGGCACATGCAACAGTGGTGCAATGTGGTCATTGCCCTTCTCTCACAGCACACTGAGGGGCTGCAGCTGTTTTTTCTGGAGCAATGCTTATTCCTCTCCTTCCATACTTCCTATGGAAATCCAAGGCTGTCTCAGCATGAACCAGAGTCTGTGTCAGATCCGCCCTGACCCATCCCTGTCTGGGGGAACTGCTGTCCCCTGCTCAGCCTCTCCACCAGCCCCATCCTAGCAGGGGCAAGGCTGAATTCCTGCCACGAGGGACCTGCACTCATTTTGCTGCTTCCCAGTTCACAATTCAACAAAGTACGCAGGATGTTTCCTAAAAAGAAGGCTGCTATTGCTGTTGCTGCTGTATTCCTCAACTCATGATTACAGCTACAATGTGCTCTAATACTTTTTTCCCAGAACTGGAAAATCAGGACTGTTTTATCACTCAGTCCACAGTTTTGAGTGGAAATTGCTCTCAAAACATATTCCTTTCCAAATCCTGGGGTTTTATGCTGAAAAACAAAGGATGAGAGGGTGCAGCACACTCTCAAGCATTATCTAATACTTTCTACTTTGATCAACACAAAATGAGGGAAGGGATTTGCCACACTCAAACACAACAAAGCAAACTTAGGTCAATGGTAAAGCTTTCAACTCTCCAGAAAGCAGAACAGCTTCTTGGAAAGAAGGGATTATTCAATGTGAACACAAGCAGCAGGCAGACTTCTCCCAGGCTGACAGTGTCAGAAAACAATCCTGCTGGACCCCTGATTCCTGCTTCCACCCTGCTGTCTCTTACCTGGAGCAACCATGATTTCGTTTTTCTTGGAGCGGATCCGCAGGAATGTGAGGTCGTTCTGGGGATCGATGTCCCGCACGGTGCTCCTGGCCTTCATGATGAAGCTGTGCATGAGGCCAGCGTACTGAATGGTGGTGGAGTTGTCTATGGTGCTCTTGATGGGAATACCTGCAGGACAGGGACAGCAAGGCTCAGTGACAAACCTACAGAACCAAATCTGCACTAGGCATCAGCAGGTCCAACCTCAGTTGTCACTGACCAGGGGTGAGGAGTGCTCTCCTTGAAGGGAAGAGGAAAACTTGAACAAAAACCAAGATGTGAAAAAGCTGATCTGGGACCACAAGTGTAGGTGAGAATTGTTTACCTCTACTATCATCAGTGCTTCACTTTTGCATTTTGAGTTAGAAATTGACATAAATAATAACAAAAATAATTATCTGCAGAGGAGAGAAGAAATACCAATGCTGCAGTTTTTTCTCCTGACTGGGGACACCTTTTCCTTTCTGAGAGGCTCCCAAACCCCAGTTAAATGAGAGTGAGGTAGGCCAGGCTGGGATCAGTGATCATGGAGGACATTAGCTGCTGCATCACACAATTCCAAGGCTGAGGCTCCAACATTCAGCTGTAAGAGGTGGTGCAGTCCTTGGAGGCCCCTGGTTCAGTGATCACCAGCCAGGAGGGCAGTCATGCTGCTCAGCCAGAGCTTTCCCTCCCTTACACTTCAGCCACCCTTAGATGTGTTTTCCCACTAAAAGCAAGTCAAAGCCCAGCTCACATGTCAGAACACAGCAGCCCAGTACCAAATTCTGCAGGGCAGAACCAGGTGTGTGTTCCATCACTGCAGCTTCAGCACAGAGAGCACAACCACATGGAAAAGCAGTGAGCAGGAGCCAAACTGCATGATCTGATCCTCAGTATATTCATATGTAGCTACTGTCTTTTCTAAGGATTATTTATACCAAATATTTAATTTTCATTGACAATCACACTCTTTTAAGATGTTGGGCTGCTCACAGTGTATTCAGAGTGCTCTGAAGAACTTGCTCTGTTGGACCCCTCAGAGACTCCAAAAAGAGAAAACTTGCTGATGAGTTCCAGGAGGCCACAAGCACAAGACAGTGCTAAAGAATTGGAGTCTGCCAGGCCAGCAGAATTCTGGACAGACCCTGCAGCCAGATTTACATTTCATGAGAGCCTCAGTGCTACTGCTAAAGGTTTTCACAGACCTGGTCTCCAACACTAGCATAACTCAAATATTTTGATGCTTTTGCAAATTATTTTATTTCCTAAAATAATAAAGTGAGCTTGCAGAATTGGGAATCCAATTTTCTCTTGCAGCCTGACTAGTGTCTGTCTCCTTGGGCTCCAGGAAAACCTCTCCCAAAGCCAGACTCTGAGCTAAGTGCAAGTGGTACATGCAGCAGCCCTCAAAGGGCGTGGCTGGAGTCAGTGACAGGTCAGAAAAGCGGGGCTGACACAGCACCTTCCGAATTAACCACGATGATTCCCTGCACTCCCTTCTGGCTCTGGATTCGCTTCAGTGTTTCCTCCACCTCAGCCTGCAAGAGAAAGCACAAATCAATACAGGGATACAGCTGCTCTTTGCCTCCCACCAAAGCTTTGGGATAACGCGGCTGAAAATGAAGCTGCACAGGGATGATTAAACAGACACTGCCTGCACTGGTCTGTACAGCCAAGTGTCTGTACTTTGGTGCCACCTTTTCTGCATGATCTTTCCAGTTATTTTCCATCTGCCTTTGTTCTTCACTCATCTGTGATTATCATTCTGGAACTCCCTTCTCTCCTCCTCCCCAAGCCTCCTGCTGAAGGCGTGCAAGCTGGAAGCTGCAATCAGACTGCTACAACTTAGGTGTCAAACAAAAATCATCTTTGAAAATGTACATGGATTGTATGAAAAAAGTAGAAAAAAGATACGTTGTGGGTGCAAGATGACCTTCCCTTTTATCAAATTAATGCCAAGAGCAATTACAAATAAGAGAATGGAGGGGAAAAAAAAGGAATGAACACTATTTGTTTATAATTCTGATTCATGCTGGGATGGCTGCAAAGCTGTAACCACTGCCAATAATTTACAACTTAATAAAGGAAAAATGCAAATGCAGGCCAAGGCAATAGTCCTTTGTCTTCTCAATAAAAACCATCAGAGGAGGTTTCAGAACCTTCTGCACAGCTTCCATTAAAATGTAACCATGTGATCTGTAGTAAGGTGGGAAACCCTCAGCACCTGAGCTGCTTTCCACAGCCAGGTGAGTATTTGGCATTTTTTATACCAATTAAAGGAAACAGAAACAAGCAGCATCTTTCAGATACTGCAAGGCAGAGTCCCACAGAAAGGATTTAGGAGAGGAGACAGGAATCACCTGAACCAGGACAGGTGAGACCTATGTTGGGCATCTGGCCAACGGGCAAATGACTCCCTGGGCACCTTGAACAAACCTCTCCATCTCCTCCCACAGCAAATAGGCACAGAGTTCTCACAAGTTCTGTTCCCTGGGAACAGACCTTGTCCAACAACACAACAAAACACAACACAACACCAGCTCAGCCCCAGTGCCACCAGCACTTTCCTCAGGCTGCTGTTGGTAACATGACCCGTGGCTCAAGAGATGGGACTCCCTGAGCTGCTCTTTATGAAGCAGAGGTTCTCCTGTGTGATGCAGCACAGAAAAATTCAAGTACTTTCAACAAAACTCTTGATAATATCTCAATGCTGGACTATTCTCACATGGAAGACAAGGGAAGTGAAACAAAGAACAAGCTAAAGGGTGTACAAATACTGAGAAAATGTAGTAGCAAACTGTTAAATCTACTAAGAAATGGAGAACTAATTTCCTGCCTTCTTAATAGCACTATTTAAGTCCTGATTAAATACTTCCCTTCACAGGACCTTAACAAATCTTTTCAGATGCAAAGCAGCATCCATAAAGAAGGATAGCAGTTTTTAATTTCCTCTAACACCATCAGCTGATCTAACTTACAGGTGGGTGATCTGCTCTGACAGTTCACTGCTGCTGACGTGGGAAGGTCCTACTCCTCCTAATCCCACTCTGGGGCTTATCCAGCCCCTCCACAAACCAGTGCAGCTCATCACACCAACAAATACACTACTGACAAAAAAGCATGTATTTAATTCATGAAACACACAAACCCCACTTTAACAAAGGGCTGAATAACTACAAGAGATAGTACTTGGAGAAACAGAGATGTATTCTGGAACAAACACTCCCTCATCACCATTTTGCTGCTGAATACCCTTTGGTATATGTACAACAGCAGCCTTTATCTTCCTGTTTTCATCTGGAATACCCGAACTCCTATGTTTGCCTCAAACATACACCTTATTAGATAATTGTAATCTTCCATCTACAGCTTCGGTCAGCATTTATTTCTTTACCAATTTTGATATGTATTTTGATCCCCAATTTCATTAACATGCAATGGCCAGCAACGCATCTGAGCAGGGAGAAACCTCCAACACAATCACAACAGGAAGAGTACAGCCCAGGTTATTGAACAGCCAAACCATTCTCTTTCCTGACTGTTTCCAGCTTTAAGGATATGCCCCAGCAGCCGTAAGAAATGCAGATTTCGCTGTGAGCGTTTCTGCAGCACAGGGCTGGGCTGGCTCGGTAAAGGTCTGGCCTCTCCCCGCAGTGCCTCAGGGCCGGTGAAGCCCTCGGAGCAGCGTCAGACCCGCCGCGCTGCCGGCCCGGAGCTCGGGCACTGCGAGCCCCGCCCCGCACACACACGGCCCGCCCGGGGGTCTCACACACAGCCCGGCACGAACCGAGCCGGGCCGGGGGCTCCCGGAGCCCGCAGAGCGCCCGCGGACCGCAGCGGGGTCTCGCCTCTCGCCGGGCCCCGCCCGCAGGGCAGCGGCTGTGCCTGAGGGGATCCGGCACCGTGCCCGCCCCGCCCTGCGCCGGCCGCAGGAGCCTCGGAAGGCCGGGGCACAGGGACCCCCGAGGGCGAGGGACACAGGGACCCCCGAGGGTGGCACAGCGGCCCCGCCCGCACCCCGGCCCGGCCTCACCCACCATGGTCGAGCCACCGCCTCCGCCTCGTCTCGGCCCAGCGATGCCCCGGAAGCGCTCGGAGCGCGGGGCGGAACCGCTCCGAGAGCACCTCCCCGAACCCCCGACAGCCCTCCAAACCCAACAAACCTCCCCCAACTCCCCACAAAGCCCCGAGGCCGCTGCCGGGGGTGCGGCGGGTCCCTGATCCCGTGTTAGGGACATCAGCAGGAACCCCCAGCCTTTAACTACCCGAAAGGGATTTACAGGAAAAGTGGGCCAAGTCTATTTACAAGAGCCTAGAGTGACAGGACAAGGGGGAATTGGTTCACCTGGAAAGAGAGGAGGTTTAGATTACAGATTAGGAAGGAATGCTGCCCTGTGAGGGTGGGCAGGCCCTGGCACAGGGTGCCCAGAGAAGCTGTGGCTGCCCCTGGATCCCTGGCAGTGTCTAGAGCCAGGCTGGACAGGGCTTGGAGCAACGTGGGATAGTGGAAGGTGTCCTTGCCCATGGCAGGGGGTTGGACTGGATGGGCTTTAATGTTCCTTCCAACACAGACCATTCTGTGATTCCATGATAATGGGAGTGGGGAGTTCTCTCCACAGATGGCTGCATCCCCTCAGCTGCTGCCAGAGCCCCCTAGGACAGGGGCAGACCCAGTCTAAGGCCTGGTGCACCCTAAAACGCTGGGACCTCCCTGCCACAGCCCCGGGGACGTGTGGCTTGAGGGTAACAGCATCTGCTGCCCCTGCCAGTGAGAAAGGATGATCCACAGTCTGATGGCAAAACAAAATAATGCACTGAAGAATTGCATCCCACATAACCCCAGCTGGATTCTACACACACAAAGGCAGTATTTGGGATGTTCCCCCTGTCCTCAGCCTCTGCTAGTAGAAGTGAGAGTCCCAGAATGGTTTGGGTAGGAAGGGACCTTTAAAGGCCATCTCATGCCATCCCCTGCCATGGGCAAGGACACCTTCCACTTGACCAGATTCTTCCAAGCCCCGTCCAGCCTGGCCTTGGACACTCCCAGGGATCCAGGGGCAGCCACAGCTTCTCTGGGCAACCTGTGCTAGGGCCCACCCACCCTCACAGGGAAGAATTCCTTCCCAATATCCAGTTTAACCCTACTCTCTGTCAGTTTGAATGCTCCTTCTTTCAGCACTGTGACCCCAGAATCAGCAGACACTGGGCTCATATTGAGCTCCCACAGCAGTCACAAAGAGCTGGTATTTGCTGGGTGAAATGTAACACATATCCTCACAAAATGTTTTTAATTTTTTTTCCCCTCTGAAAGCCAGGATTTGACACAGCAGGAAAACTCACTGGCCCTTCCAATCTGTCAGGGTCTACTTTCTCCTTAGAGAAAACAAGACTTCTCCAACTAGCCCTGTCATTTGTGCACTGCTGGACTGACAGGCTGAGAATGGGCATGGGATCAGGCATTGCCAGAGATCAGGAAAAATTCCTTCTTAGGATCCAAGAGATATGGCTATTTCTTCTTTTAGTGGCTATTGACAGCTCTGCAACCTAATTCAGTTAAATTCTAATCTCCCTTACCAGTCCAGCAGCAAGTTTCACAGCTTGGCTACAGCAAACCATTTTGCCACAGATTGATTTAACTTCTAGTCCCAGCTGTGATGGTAAGATTTGGGCAATAGTAAGGATGTGGTGGATAATTTGGGCAATGGTAAGCAGTGCACAACTGCCATCAGACACCCAAACAAAACATGGGTTTGTTCAACCAACCATTCCCATCCTGCCATGAACAAAACCTTCAACACCCCACCCAGGGCTGGTGCTGACATTAGCACTATCATCATCAAAGCAAACAGAAAAAAAAAATGGTCCAACTAAGATGTACATTTATCATACATTGCATTGTGATTACTTTTTGCCCTTTTTTAATAAACTCCAGATGTATGTGAAATACCCTTGTAGCTGTACTCATATAAAGCTGCCCAAAGCAGTGTCAAATTTTTGCTTTACACAACTTACTAGAATGCTTTAAGTGGTTCCATCCAAAGCTTGGAGGAAGCAACTCCACACCAACATCCTGCTGCAGAAAAAGCCAGTTGTTATTGCATGTATTTGCCTGGCACAGAAAATCACCCTTGGGATTTGCTGCCACTGGCACAATTGTGTTAACTGAGGCTGTGGGAAAGTCAGCAGAGTCCCAGTGGGAAGGTCTGCAGCAGGGAGAATCACCCTCAGGGAAGGATGACCACTTCAGGGATCATTTGATCAAACTGGACATAACCAGGTCCCTGAGACAGAATCACAGAATTAACTAGCTTGGAAAAGACCTTTGAGACCATCAAGTCCAACCTAAGACCTTATGGGATGTCCTTGTGAGCACTGAGGGAGCTGGAACATCACTGCCAAGCCCATCTCAGATATCTGGGAAAGCTCGTGGCCAGTAGGAGAGGTCCTGATGACAGAAGAATCCAAACGCCACCTCGCCCTGCAAGGAGGATCAGGGACACTGCAAAGCTGGTTGGTCTCACTGGAGCTTTTCCCCCCACCTTTGTGGCATTCTGTCAATTCTAACCACTTGCAGTGTCATTCCTCGTTTTCCTTATCCCTACAACAGTGCTACAAGGAGATGTTACAGCTGTGGCTCCTGCAGAACCTCCCTCCAGCCCATCTCCCCCAAGGCTCAGCAGCCTCCCAGGCTACTCAGGGCAGCATCCACAAGCACTAAAAATCCAGGAATTGTGTCCAAAATCTCCTGCTCCATTTCCAGTCAATAAATAAGGGCAGAAGAGGTCTTGGGAAAGAGCCGTTCCTAAGAATCGTACTGGAAGGACAAGTCCCTGCAGCCCAACCCTCGCCCCAGGAGCACACAGACAATTCACCTCCATGTGGATATTCCATCATGCACAAGGAATAAGGACCAGACCACCAGCTCTTTAAGTAGTTTTATAAAAGTATTTGACTTACTGAGATACTGTTACAGTTACCTGAGTATTTGAAATTACAATGCAAGGAAATATCGACAATGAATTTCAGTACAGTATTTTACAATCCAGTGCTGCTGATCCCAGTTTCTACACGAGTTCACTAGAGCACATATACACAAACAGTGATTCTTGGAGAAAATTAAAAGACACCACAAAAAAGGGGGCTGGAGATACCAATAAAACAGAGTTGAGATTACAAATCCAGTGCAGCATGTAACAAAATGCAAAAAAAAAAAAAAAAAAAGACCAAAAAAGCCCAAGCATTTTATTCTTCTCAGAATAATAAAAAAAGTTGGTTGCTTTTTTTTAACACAAGCAATTGGATTAAAAAAAAACCCCAAACTTCCATACTAGATCAGATAAAGACATGATGTATTTACTGTGCATGTCATTAGTATATGAACAGTTCCTGAGCTACTCATAACAATAAGGCTTTGTTAATTCTCAGCATTTCATTTTCTCACATCATTCTCATGAGGGAAAATTCTTAAGAAAATTTCTTTTAATACTTGGTAATTAGGATCAACTGACAGTTGCATTTGAATGTACATTTGTGACATACAATGAATTTAGCTCAGGTTGCTAAAACAGCTGAAGTAGTAGGAGACAAATTCATTAATCTCTGCTGAAAATCTCGCTTGTAAATCCAATCCACAAAAACCTGTTATCTGGGATAGCAGCTGCTCTGGGCTCATCCCTGTATTGCTTCACCAGATCCCCAGAAAGAACTGAAAAATGCACCAGTGGCTTGTACTAATTCCTTATAATTTCTACACAACATGCTGTAAAAATTTAACAGATTTGTTAGTATTCACAAATCAAATTCCAAAGGAATCTGAACGTGTACCATCAGTAATACTGCCAATTTGACACTGTAAAGTTGCTTTAAGCATTTTATATTTGGCCAAATCCAATGTTTCACTGATTATTTCCCCCCCCCCCCCCCAAATGAATTTTTTATTTGCAATGTTTTAAAATAGTATCTGGTACTTGGGATATCCAGCCCCCTTTCTCCCATCCTGGTACAGCAGAAAAGACATATAAACATGCCATTTAAATTAAAGAAACAATGGAATAAGTGGAATCCTGGACATCAAAAATATATACAAGCAGGTATGTTTTTCCTGAACTAAACATTTCAACCATAAAAATATTCAACAGCCAAACCCTATAGAACTAGGGCTAAGGCTATTTCAATTATAACTATTCTTTATTTTAAAAATATAGGGCTGACAGCCTTTTGGGTGATATTTATACATGAACAATAGTTCTAGGTTCCCTACATGAACTGTAAAGCAATATGCAGAACATAGACTATTTTTTATAGCTTAATCTTGCATTATCTTGCTTAATTTAATCTCTCTTGTAAATATGTTAGATAACTACTTTTCATTGTAAGAATTAATATAAACAGAAAATATATATAAGGCTTTTTTTCTCCTCATGAGCTGTATACTGTAATAGATCCAAATGTTGTGGAAGTTGGCAATTCTCCTCCCAGTCACACCTGAAGGTGAATTCTCACCATCAATGAAACTTTAAACGAGGGGCATTTCCGTATCATCAGCAACTCTCCCCAGACCTTCCTTCAATTAAGCCTGACAAGTCCCACCCTCCTGCCTTCCCAAAGCATTTACCACTGAGACCTGACACACTTGTCAAGTCAGTTAAAAACCTGTAGTGTCTGCATTCTTCTTAGGCCTGAATCAGTTTTTCCCTCTTGCAGTTTTAGATGGATGAGACAGCAGGAAAGAAATACTTTTTTCCAGACCGAATGTTCAGTTTTACACTTTCCCACTGTCCTGTTTCAGCTCTGTTATCTCAAAGAGTCTTAAATGCAGCTCCTGCCCCAGTGCTCTGAGCTGCAGGTTTGCTTTAATATGTGCTACATATTTTTTCAAGTGTCACATCTCTCACTGGGGCTAACAGCTCATTTCACTGGTGTTTGCCTTCCTCCCTTCAGGGGAAGGAAAAGGGCTGACCAGACCCAAAAAGTGCATTCAGTCCAAAGGAGCAGTAAAATGCAAAATGTTCATGTAAACCAGAAAAGAATTAACAGATTTTAAAAGGAAATAAAAGGTGGTGTTAATCCAACAGGAACTCACTACAAAAGTTACTAACTGTAAGCAGCTTAGGGTCAATTAGCTTAGAAACCTCCCCAAAAACTTTAGTTTCAAACTTTAGAGAACTATTTACTGATGCTCCAGCTTTTCAAAAACCTGTAATCCGTGCCTGAATTTTCTAATCTTCTTGGCCTCAGCCAGTCTCACACATCAGTTCATCCGCAGAAATGATGAGCAGGATCATTTTCTGAATCCAGTTGTTTTGTGTCCCTTCCTGAGAGCCCAGCGAACTCTTCGGAGCAAACTGACTGCAACATGTAGGAAAAACAGCGAGGGTAATGTCCATTAACACTGCTGACAAACATCAGCCTGCAAACAGGAACCTCAATGGAATCAGTGCAATCCCAGCTGGGCTTGTCTTTTGCAAAACAAGCGAAGTACCACAGTGTTAATATTGATTTCAAAGTTAAAACGTGTTACACAGCAAAAGCTCAGAATCCTTTGGAGGGCACAGAGTAGTGTTCCCACAACTTTGGGCAGGTGTCTGTTTTGCTGACAGGAGCAGGATTGGGGTAAACCAAAGCAAAGCTATGCCCTGGATTTGTGCCACAGTTTGACATCCCCTTAACAGCAGCTTGAGTCCAGCTGGCACGTGAGCAGACTCCAGGCAGGGAGAACAGTCTGGCCACACTTGAGTTAGAAAAAGGAGCTTAAGGAATGGAGCTGCTCACGGCACAGAGGTGGATCCAGGCTGGCTGACACTGCTGTGAAGAGGCTCAGGATGCTGCTGCAGCATTGCAGCTACCAATGAACTTCCCAGTGCATCAGTAGCAAAAATGCTACTAAAAAGGAAAGACAAAACTATTGTTAAAAATCTGTCAGTCATTAAGGACACATTCTAATTAATGAATGGTAAAACAAAGAAGAGCCCAAAGCTGTATTAAACCTCTACTTCAGTCATTAGTCACTTGTAGCCATATCTGATTGCGCATTTGATTTCTGAAAGTGCTCAGTAGAAATCCAGAGTTAATGTGGATAACCTCAGGATAACATCCATTTATTTACACATTAGTATTGTTAAATAAATCCAAGTCAAGTCTACTTTACAATGAAGTGTGCAACAAGCAGAAGAAGTGAAGAACATACATCGTGTTGAGTTCACATTCTTCAAGGTGCAAATTTCA
This sequence comes from Lichenostomus cassidix, assembly GCF_008360975.1. NCBI lineage: Eukaryota > Metazoa > Chordata > Aves > Passeriformes > Meliphagidae > Lichenostomus > Lichenostomus cassidix. Next base: position 12,771,880 of record NC_139500.1, on the reverse strand, counting down.
GCTACTCTTGCCCAAATCCTTCTGTTTCTTCAATTGCAAATAACAGCTTTTCCTTCAACTGCTCATAATTCTTATATGGTGGAAGGTCTAAGCGATTGAAACTGAAAAATAAAAAAAAAAAAAGTACTAATGAAGAATTCAACAGTAACAAAAAATCCATTATGAATATGAGTGATTGGAATTTTTGCTGTGGAGATGGATACTGGGATTTATCCCCTGCAAAAAGCTGACTATTGATATAAATGTATGTATTTCTGAGGGCAGAGGTTAGGGTGCAAGTGCTCATACGGTGGTAGTTTTCACTAACTGTTCCTAGTTGGACGAAAACTAACCTCTGAGCTGGTTAATTAGAGTCATCATTCAGATTTGAAATTTTCAATTTGTGTGGTTTTGCTAACCACTAACACCCAAAGAAATGAGTATAAGTGACCCTTTCTCTGGGAAGTATGTGAATCATACTCCTGACTAAGGAGTATATCACTGCACTCCTGACTAAGGAGTGCAGTGATAACAAAGGACAGTCCCAACCTTGTTAGACAGTAGTGTTAACTACTTAAAATGTTCAGTAATACACAAATCCATTTCCAATGGAATCTACTCCATGCCACAAGAGCTTTTCGGAGGTTCAGCTATTATTCAACAACACAGTTTATTGGTGCAATTTGTGTTTGCTTTTACAGAGTCTCAACCATTTCAGTATATTCCCAATTTACTAAAATCTCAAAGCAGACTGTGGTCAGCAAAACCAGAGCAATAACAATATTTTGATTTGTTATGTACTTACCAAGTATGACTTCTAGGTAACCAGTTTTCCTTTCCAACTTTCTCAATACAGAATTTTTGGGGTCCGTTGCTCCCTGTAACAAATTCCAATAGACAGGGCATAGGTCCAGCTACCTTTGTATCACAGTATAACAACCCTGAAGTATGCAAGGCTTAAGCAAAGACAGGATTACCATTATTTGCACAAAGAAGGGACATTTGTCTCACTATACAGTTCTGCCTGGATCAAAGTATGCATGTGGAGAAATGCCTCAATTTGAAGTGATTTTAAAACTCAATAAAAAGGTGTAAACATTCCTTTCATCTTCTTACATCATAGCTCAAGTGTATGCAGGGCTTACAAAACTGTGTTCAATATAAAATTCATTTAAAATGCCATAAATATATAATTCGGTTCTTTTTAAAAGTATCTCCTGCATTAGAGGGGTTATTAATACATACCCATGAGGTCAGCAAATCCTCCCACTGGCAATCTGCATGTTCCAGTCACAAACTGCAAGAGTCTCATCCTCTTCTCATTATCTATTTCTTTCACAAACTGAAAAAGAGTAATTGAAATAAACATTTAGGGATAGATTCAATATTAAGATTTTCACATCATCACCATCCACAGATGAGCAATAACATGGCTGTTAGGAACAGCTAGATTAGCATTAAGAGTTTCTATCTGCACTCTGCAGGTGTTTTGTGCTCTGACTACTGTTCACTGAGCTGTAGTTGTGCTCTGTAATGTCTGTTGGTCTGAGAATAAAGCAAAGTCTTCAAACCTGCCAGAACCACACAATCTGCCTGCTGGTCCTGGTGTAGTGCCTGTAGATGGTGTGTCTCTGCCAGTCATTCAAGTCAATTTCTTGCATTCCACAGAGAAGTACCTTTGGGGCACAAAAAGGGAAATAAGCACACGAGAACAAATTATCATTTTACTCCTGTGACCTCCCACATAGCAAAACACCACAACTGGACCCCCACTTAGCAGCACCTGCAATGACAGTGCACTTGGTTTTAATTTTAAACTTTATCCAAAACTTGTACAAACAAAGACTGGTGACAGTTCATGACTTGTTTGGAGAGATCACATATTAGAGAGCATCTCTATTGTGAAAAATGGAGGAACTGCTTTCAATTTTAGGAAGAAGTTCTTCCCTGTGAGGGGAGTGAGGCTCTGGCTCAGGGTGCCCAGAGAAGCTGTGGCTGCCCCTGGATCCCTGGAAGTGTCCAAGGCCAGGCTGGAGGGGGCTTGGAGCAACCTGGTCAAGTGGAAGGTGTCCTTGCACGTGGGAGGGGGCTGGAACAAGATTATTTAAGATCCCTCCAGCCCAAACCATTCTGGGATTCTGTGTAGACATCCAAGCCAGAACAGTTTATCTTTGCCGAGCTATACAATTCTTCACTAGGGATGCAACATTTTGTTTTGATGGTTTTATTTTTTAAACTGAACAGATGCTTCAGAAGGTGTAATTTTGAGAGATCAAACCCAATCTGTATGCAACCATCCATTGCATATGTGATTTTATCTCCCATTCTGTCAAGTTACACATTCTTTGAACACAGGCAAATAAAGGAATCATGAAAACAATTCAGTAAGAAATTTCTACTGACAGACTCTTGGCCTTTAGAAACATCTAAGTAGGCTGGAAAGAGGAAAGTTAGGGAAAATACACTAATTTAATACTATTCTATGATGTTTCCCCCATGTTCCCTATAAAACTGTTGTCAACCTTAGTGAGTTCTGCTCTTCAGATGTACTGAGTAGAGTTTAGGTATTTTATATGTAATGACCTGGATCCAGCAATAGCTAAACAATCCTTTACCTCCAGTTCCTTTGCATCAAAATACTGCAAATACTGTTGTGGCAGAATTTCATTGAAGCCTTCAAAGAAAGCCTGTGTCTGCTCCTCAACACCTCGGGACAGTCTCCATTCTGCTACTAGCCTGGAAAAGAAGACACACCAAGATCATTTAAAAGGCCCATGCTAACCCAAATCCATATATTTGCCTACTTTGAGATGAACTGTAAACTGAATTTAAAAAACATGGAAAGTCTGGAAAGTTCTAGGGATAAAGCACTGTATAATTTTATCAGCAGCCTTTACTCTGTGCAAACGATTTCATTTTTTCCTCTAAATTAAACCCTAAGTGTTCAACTGTTTTCCTACAGAGGTGTTTTGGACTCAAAGAGGAGGCAGCATCTCTTCACCAATTCCATTAATGAGAGCACAGCAGTCCCGAAGTATTTGAAGATTTTGTCTGATATTCTCCCCGGAAATCTCAGTTGTTATCCATCACAAAGTAAAAAACAAGTCAGGTTGTACTGCTGAAGAGCAGCAGGACTGCCAGCTTACCAAGCAGTAACTATGTCCATTTGGAAAGTTCCATATTTGTTTCTGTTAATCATGATACTTTGCTCTGTGGCAGAAACTCCACTCTCCATTAATAAAAGGGTGAAAAGCAGGCAGAAGACCCGAAGAACCTGAACCCAGGGAGAAGCAGATATTATGCTGAATTCAAGCCTAACCTGTCAGGAGCACTGGAGTCTAAAGGAAAGGTGGCTATTTCTCTTTTCAGTCCTCAAAACTTTGGGGGCTTAAAGCAGGACTTGGAGTAAGACAAAAGAATCTGAATGAAATTGGAATCTGAGCTCTCCCTGGGTTCCTAGAGACCAGAGAAGAATGATTTTCTGTAGATCCTCCCTCCTGCCCAATGCCAGTGGGTTTCTTGTGCAAACACCACCTTTTCTATGAATCACTGAAACATCTGCAGATTTCTGATGTGATGAAAACAGAGCCCACTCCTGACTCCCTCCCCTTGCCCATGGAAAAAGCCTTCACAGAACACCTCGTAACGAAGAGGAAAATTCTCTGCGATTCAGTTTAGTTTGTGCCTGCAACGTGTGATGACTTTTGTTTTATGCAAGCACATCCTCCAAGCTTTTCTATTCAAGTTCACACCTTAAATCAGAGATGCTGTACAGCTGCACACTGAGGAAGGAGGGGATATTTCAGTACAAAGCAGGTCACTGTTCACATTTTTATTCCTTAATCATTCCTAGGCTCTTTCACTCTTTACCTATTACTTTAAAACATTTTGGTGCTGCAAATCCTTACTTAATGAAAATACAACCCATGACATCATTCACAACACTGTTACAATTACGAGACCAGTTCAGATAAAACTAATAGCAATTCCAAGTATCCTTGAAAAGTAAGAATCTTCACAAAAATACCCAAAACCACCCAAAAACCCCACAAACAAGCAACAACAACAAAAAAAAAAAGAAAAAACCCAACAAAAAACCCCAAAGAACCCCAAAAACCAACTAAACAAAACCCCAAACCCCCAAAACCCCCCCCACCCCCAAATGAACCAGAAATGGCTGGCTAGAACATCAGCAGGCTATGAAGCAATATAATTATAATAAATACATGTAACACTTCCATGAAATACCTGACATTTACAGTTCTTGTCATGGTGCTCTGTTAAACTGAAATAACTCTAGGAATAAAAAAGTGGATTTTCTTCTAACCATAATCTTTAGGAAAAGTGGATTTTAGAAACATATTTCTATCAATATTCTTCCTTCTAATTTGAGACCCAAACAACTGCCACTTGTTGCCAGCATCAGCAATTATTAAGCAAAGCTTTAGATGACAGTCAGACCTTTCTTACTAGAACTTACAAATAAACAAATGACAGTGAAAGAGTATTTTAAAGTCTTCATTTATTCTTACCTGATGTAATCTTCTTTATTTTCTTCTGTGACCAGAATGTTGCTACCATTTGGCTTCAAATCATGGCTTTTGATTTCACCTAGTATTTCTTTATCAACAGAAAAAAACATTTCCAAGCCACATTCTTCAATATCATTCTCTCTGGAAGGAAAAAAAAAATTAAATAACTGGGGGGTTGCATTTAGTAGAGGAGATGAGTATGAAGAATGTTAAGGTAAAGTTTGGAGCTAAATGGTCAGGATAAGGACATGATCCTTACACAGTACTTATGGCCTTGCAGGAAGTCCTGACTCATTTTACCAATGTGCACACATGAACTGCACTCCTGATCAGTGCTACCCTTACATTTAGCACTCACAAGGCTGACAAACCACCTCCTGACTATGATCAGTGGGATGTCTGTGGAATACAAAAGCTTTCCAAGGAATGACATTTTTGCCTGTACCATGGCATGATTGCCTCTGCTCTCAGGTAATGCCAGGACTGTGTTTAGGTGTAGCTGTCACTGCCAGGTAACAGCAGGTAAGAAGCAACTAAGAAAGCCTTTGCATGCTTAATAAATTAAACTCCAGCCCATTCATGGCATTGGTTTGCAGGCATATGCTAAAATATCTCAAACTCCTAAGTTAATACAAATACTGTTAAGGGGAATTCTCTTAGAAATTTTAACACAAGAATAATCTACAGCCAACAAACACTCCTCAAATAAATTCTCTTCTCTTTATAGGTGTTAACAGCTAGGAGAGTAACAGGGACAACACTGGAGTTCATATGTTGATTTCTGCTTTTGCAAAATGAAGAACTGCCTGCATATACAGAGGTTTTGGGGACCATTTTAAAAATAAAGTGCAAAATCAAGCTATTTGTCCTGACCCATAACAGAGAAATGCAAGTCTTGAAAGCATGGCAGGGGTTTATCAAGCCCTGGGATGCAACTTAATCTTTCCAAAATAGATGGTACTGCATGAAACCTTGGGTGAGGAGGGAAGGCTTCAGATGAAGGGCTGATTTTTTATTTCATCATCCACCCCTTTTAAAATGAAGGCTACATGCTCTAGCTTAGTTTGAGCACAAAGGTTTGGTACTTCTAAAGGTCCCCCTCCAAACTCAGTGAATCTGTAAAACCTTCAAAATTGTGGGAATGAGAGAAACAGCCCCCTGATACAAGTGCTAAGGAATGCTCCCTGCAAAAGTATAAAATTTGCTTTTTCTGTGAGGAACAAAATTACATCTGCCCACACAGACATGACTCTTCTCCCCTATAAATGTGCAGTCCTTTCCTCAGGGTACCTCTAGCAGCACTACAGACAAGCAGGCTCAGCTACACTGAAGTTTGGGTCTGGGCTGAGAGGACTCTGCAACCCTTGGAGGTCTGAAGGCTTTTCTCCAGTTTTCACATCCTTAAGAGTTTTTTCAAAGGGGCAAAGCCTTTCCTGGACTCCAGCCTAGAAGATTTCTATCCCTACAGAAATTGCTTTGAATTAAAATGAAGGCACATTCGCAGCACATCCATGGAGTACTGAACATACTCTGCAAACCAAACAAAATTTCCATCTCAATTCTTAAACATCTCATATGCTGCTTTCTCTGCTTCTCATTATTTAAGATAAATCTTTCAAGAATCACCACTACAGGAGATTAAAACCCTGGTTTTTATTTTTAGTTTTGCATTTCAAAAACCAATCTATCCTTACTCCTTTAAAGAATTTTTCAAAGCCTATTTAAGACTATTCTACCTTGTACGATTCTTAAGTAAAACATTTTATGTCTCTAGTCACAATGAAGACTAATTTTTCTGCGAAATTGTTTTTACTATAGCTGAAGAAAAAACAATACTGAATTTGTCTTTCTTTCTTTTTCTTCTAATTTGTTAACTGTTTTTAACTGAAAGAAAAAACATCTGTGTCACTGAAACAAATGGTGCACATCAACCATGGACTACAACATCCTGTCATCCTCCTACCACAAAATCAGTATAGAAATAAAATGCTTTAGATCAAAGAGGTTTTAAAATTATTTCTTAATTTTTAATTTCTTAATTTCCATAATTCCAAAATAATTGTGATCTAGAAACTCCACATCCTTTTTACTTGCTGGTCGCTGGAGAGGAATTTGCAAAGGAGTGGAAGAGGAGGATTCCACAAGAACAAGGAGAGAGAGGTGCCTGACCATGCAGACATGGAAGGCTGCAGGTAGGAATCATCAAGCTTGGAGCAAAAAACCCAGGGCAGCTAGAACTTCTTTAAAGCATTACATCTTCAATTTGAAGTCAAATTGCAAGTGTGACTAACAGAAGAATTATATGGCAGTAAATAATAAACTATCTTTGTTAACTTGTGTTAACACATTGTGTAGCACTAAACGTTTTGTACTAGAGAAACATTAAATGGATTTTTGCTGATTTTTTTTAATCAGTTATCTGAGAAGTCTCAGTCGAATTTACTCAAGCCATTTTATTTGCAACCATGTTCAAGACTGCCACATCTGTATGTCTAAACCAGAATTAATAAAAGCCAACAAAAACAGAACACAAGATGCTGCACAGCCTATTCAATGAACCAGAAAGGCTTTGCATTTACAAATCATTCTTTGTGTATCTAAAGTCACAGTAAAAATTCCATACTGCTCTGCAATGTTACTTTTCAGTGGGCTTGTTAGTAATAGATTTACGCCTACTTCCTAGCAGAAGCGAAAACCAGAAACATTGTTTTGCTATTTCAAGAATAAAATCAAGTCAAACTCACTTTACCCAGATGAGAGAGTTGTAAAACTCTGGGTCAACAGATTCTAAATCCTTGAGTCCTACTGCCTTGTTTAGGATACGTTTATAGAACGGCAGAGAGAAACCAGTGTCAATGAACTTCCCATGGAACAAAGCCTGAGGAACACAAAAACAGACAAAACAATGCAAAGGATGAATCAGTACTTAATATGACAACATTCTGTACTCCATGCCCATGAAATCTGACAGCCAAAGAATTAAACCAATCTGAATATCATTACTGCCAATATGCTGAATTAGCTTATACCAACAGGAGTTTTCGCCAAACACCTAATAATTTCAACTCAAAAAAAAAAAAAAATTTAATTATCCATCTGAAGGCACAACATTTATTTACAGGAAAATTACAGGACAGCCCCTCTTCCTGCTTTAGGACTCACCATGGCAATGAACCTCCCGATGAATCTGAAGTATTTGAGGTGGTCTGGGTTGATGTAAGAGGCTGGGTTTATCTGTAAGCAATAGTTATCTTTCCCTGCATATTCAAACAGGCAATACATGGGGTTCAAGACTTCATGTGACAATAGAAAGAACCACTCCCTGAAATGACACAAACAATAAAAACATTTCAAAATAAATCACAGCAGAAATTACTGTAGCTAACTGATGTTGGCACAGTCTGCCTCCTTTCCCAGAGAGCAGCTGGTCCACACTGACACAAATACTACTAATATAAATACTGTGAAGGGAAATTTTCTTCAGAAATTTTAACACAAGAAGAATCTAGAGCCTAATCTAACACAAGGGAAACGATAGCAAATTACAAATTAAAATACAAAAATGCAATGATACACAACTGCCAGTGGTTTGGGTAAAACCCACTCTTATCTAAATGAGCACATTACAAGTCTACCACTGATCTAAACATCTGGGGCTGGGGAATGCTAATTAACATATGCACTTCTTAGTTACATTCCAACTTTGGATTAAAATGTAGATTGCTGTTCACTTTTTCAATCAACTCTACTTTGAGATTAACAGATGTGTCAAAGGCTCACTGTAGTTCAGTAAACTGCACCTCTTTAATTGCAAAGATGATTGAAGTCATTCCTAATGCAAACTGAAAATTTTATACAGTTTTAAGACATGCAAACACATCTTGCAGAACTGCCTTCCTCAGATGTTCCAAGATACGGAATAAACTTCACTGTGAAAGCACTGCAGTTTAAGTGTCTTAAAGTTATTATTTGCCATTTCAGAGTAGTTTACCTTGCCACACCTCCATAATCTAAACCTTCTTCACCAGGGAAAATAACCCATAAACGTCTCCGGAGATCCTGAGGGCTGAAGCTCATTATCTTAGTGAAAGAAAAACAATCAATTCTTTTTAAGAAAACAGCTATAAGCACTGGCTAGAATTATTACTATTTTTCTAACAAGCACTAGAGCATTTAATAATTTGGAAAAATTGTAACCAGGGTCTACAGACCTTAACATTTTAAGCTTTAATGTAGACATAATGTCTACAGACATTAACAAGAATTTCACTACTATTAATACAGATACAATATCTTTTGTTTAAAAAAAAATTACTCATTTCAAGACAACAAGACTAAGATCAACTTAATATATTTTGGTACATAGCCCATGCTAGTACAAAACACAGTGAAGAAAAATGCACCAACATCCCAAGAATGGGGTGCTGCCCTGTCCCAGCACTCTCCTCAAAATTAACTCAGAATTTAAAGCATTCTGAGGAAATAAAAAATAAAATCACCCTGTCAGATGAATCAGTGCCATCACTTAATATTTTAGCATGATTTCAAAAGTTTGAATGCAGCCTAATTATTACACTAGTATTTATTTGTTAGTCTCGCTTAAAATAACATTAGCAAGATATCAAAGGATCAAGAATGACATGTGACAAATTTAAGTAACTCTACTTTTCATGCCCATTACTCCCCTGTTTTAATACAATACCTGCTGAAACGAGTCCTCAAATAATGTTTTCCTGCTCACTGTGATCTTTATGTGCTGTGGCATTGCCAGTTGCTGAAAGGAAATTTTTAGAGGTGAAGGATATGTTCACTGAAAGTCTTTAATACTGAGTTTGGACTGGTATTTGTTGTATATATTAAAAGGTACAGTGGAATTTCATGAATCCATAGAAACAAACTCAGTAATCAAGATATCTGAATTGTAATTTAATCCAAGAATAAATTGTTTCTAACATTGGTATCTACAGTGATGTGCACACACCTGCAGATGCTGCTTAGAACAGGTTAAATATTGCACTCCTACAAAATACTGGAAAACATGAAGATCAATAACATATTCTGAGGAAGGCTTTATATCCCAGAATTTATGAGAGAGATGGAACATTGTCCTATTAAAAAAGGTGGAAAGAATTGAGGTTGTTCAGCCTGGAGAAGAGAAGCTTTAGGGTGACCTAACTGTGACCTTCCAGTACCTGGAAGGGACCAACAAGAAAGATGGAGAGAGACTACTGACAAGGGCCTGGGGGGACAGGAGAAAGGGAATGGCTTCCCACTGCCAGAGGGTGGGGTTAGATGGGATATTGGGAAGGAATTCTTCCCTGTGACGGTGGTAAGACCCTGGCACAGGGTGCCCAGAGAAGCTGTGGCTACCCCTGGATCCCTGGCAGTGTCCAAGGCCAGGCTGGATGGGGCTTGGAGCAACCTGGTCAAGTGGAAGGTGTCCCTGTGCATGGCAGGGGGTGAAATGAGATGATCTTTAAGGTCCCTTCCAACTTAAATAATTCTGTGATTCTATTCATGTAATATGCAATTAGAACATTCAGGCCATACTGCACAAAATTCCAAGTGAAAAATTAGGTTAGTCTCTCCACTATTTTCAAAGGAGAATTCACTGATTCTTGACTATTGGGACATTTAAATGTAAGACATTTTCCTAGACATCAAGTTACTTGATTTCATGATATAAAGGGCTTAGATGACCAAGGCTGACATGCTGGAATTTGATATTATTTTAGAGCACCCTAACAAGCACCACAGTACATTCTTCAGTGCTTAGATATCTCTATTGCATATCTCTGTCTCTACCACAAGTGGGTATTTGTACAGAAAGTAGATATTGTACTAAATATAAAAATACTGTGCCTCCATATATTCCTGTATTAACAGCAGAAAGAAAACACGAATCAGAAACCCACCACTTCAAAAAAGTAGGGAAATGGATGTTTTTCTTTATTCTAAAACATTTTAAAGCCATAACTCACGTTACTTTAAAGCCTACATGAAATTATGCAAGTCCTGTAACTACTCCCTCCTAATTTATCTCACCTTTAACTTTAAAGTAGTTTGATTCCCTTTACTTTGAAGGCACTGAAAGCATGTAAGCAAAACCAAATATGCATCCAAATACTGCCAAGAAATGAATCCATACCTGGCACCAGAATCTGAAATAATGGACCTTGGCCTTGAAATCACGCACATAAGCTATCTGGGGTCCATTGTCTCTGCAACCAAAAGGAGGAAAAGAATGAATTTCCAAGTGTTTTTGTAACTGAAGTAAAAGCCTGCAAATATATTAGTTATACACCTGTATGGTTTAGCTGACTATCTGGTCACATTTTTTGATCTTGGGGTGTAATTTCTTGTTTTTAAACAACAAAAAAAAAATTCTTGCTTTGTAAACTGTGGAATGCTTAACAGTACATTTGCAACACTACCTGATCATTAACTGTAAAAAAATATTATAACAATATGTATGTGATGACATTCAGTTAAGTCAGGAGATAAATTCTTGTTTCAACTTCATTAATGTTCCTAAAAAAACCCAATATATATATAAAAAAAAACTAAGGGTTGGATCTCCTTAAAAAGAGAGTCTAGCAACTGTAAGGAAGGGATTTAGTCATCAACAGGACAGATGTAGTTCCTCCATTACCCTCAAATCTCATACACTATGTGGCAAAAAGGATTCTGCAGTGTTCAAAACTCTTCAGAGAGACAGCAGTGAATGAAAAAAAACCAGGTAATTAAGAATTGCTCCATGTAAAACTTTCTGCCTAATAATATAGTAAGAGGAAAAAAATAAAGATTTCAAAAATGGTGTGTGCTAGACTTGACTTTTGAAAACTCAGTATAATGTTAAGAACACTTACAGAGCAGACTTGCCCGTGCGGGGATCTATGTATGTAGTGGTTCTTCTATTGTGATCCACAAAATATGGAATTCCATCCACAGTAAATCGCATTTCCCAGCCTTCTGGCAAGGGTTTCTCATTTAATTGACTATGGATACAAGAAAATACACGGCAACTGACCAATTTTATCTATTAAGTCAATTGAATAATACATGAGACAGTAAAAATACTGGAAAATCTAGAAAATCTACAGATTGAGAAAGTTTCCATTTGGATTTATTCTAGCTTTTCTTCCCCCCTCTTAAATTTGCACTCAGCTCTCAATTAGACTAAAATGACTGGTTAACTAAACATTAGCTCAATTGGTTACACTACCTCAGATAAAGGCAAAAAAACACCCAAAAAACTTAAGAGAAAATGAAAGCAAGGTTTATTGTTTCCTTCACAAACAACAGAATTTTATCTTTTAACTATGTGGCTTTTACTCAAAAGCTGACATAATTTTAATAAGCAACTTTTGGTACCTCATGTGTAATCACAGCAGACAAAACGTTTCAGGATGACAAAAATAAAAATGCAAATACTGATTGTGCATAATTTTTTGACAACTTCCAACTCAGTTTTGGTATAAACAAAAGCAGGTCTCGATATATTTGGAAGACCTGAGTAGTGAAGTGTTCCCCAGTGACTTCCCTCCATAAACACCACGTCCTGAGTGTGCAACCTGAACATTCTGTTGTTGGGCTGCTCCAAGAGTAACTGCTCTCCACAGCTGGCTGCTGCAGAGGTGACTGGCTACAGCCATTACCCTCACACACCCTTGGCTGTCCCACTTCCCCTCCCTCTCCACGGAGGACAGGAGAAGTTGCTTCACCAAACAGGAATTTTCAGCTCAAACAGCAGTAGTGACTGAACACCCTTCATCCTCAACTTCCTCCATTCCTTCCCTCAAAGACTCGCAGTGACAGATCCCAAAATAACCAGTGTTCTTTAGTAGTGCCTCAAGTTCTCTGTCTCCTTTTTCAAAAAGGCATGAAGAAGGGCACTACAGTTTTTTGGGTCTATCTTCTACCTGTCCCTGGCAGTGTTCAAAGCCAGCCTGGATAGGGCTTGGAGCAATCTGGGATAGTGGAAGGTGTCCCTGCCTGTGGCAGGAGGGCAGAACAAGATGGGCTTTAAGCTTCCTTCCAACCCAAAAGATTCTGTGATTCTGTGACTGTCTAGGAAACAAAGTCTTATTGAAGACTCTCAGCACTATCCCATCATCATACAAAAGAAATCTCTCCCTCCTGCAATGGCACAAATGTTTAGACAAATGTGATTACTTATAAAAAGTAGAAGCTGTCCTGGGGAATGAGCTGATTGCTTTTTGCTGACCAACGCTTTCCTGGTAGTTGTAGTATTACAAAGTAACATTTTGACAGTTTCCATTTTGGCCAGTACCTCTTAGCTTTGTATCGAGCTCTCTGATGTTTGCATAGCACAATCCACGGCTCACCTGCGGGCAGCATTTCTTGGCTCACACTCTCACTACTTGGCTACATTTTAATTTCATTTACATTTTCATCGTACATGAAGCTGAAACTGATTTCTTACCCCTGACTCCTGGGATCTTCCCACTGAGTGATTCGTGTGTTGTGATTGACAAAATACACTCTGCCATTGCTGTCAGTTCTCTTTTCTGAAATGATGTAAAAGGAGAAAAAAGTTCAATTCCCCCTTTAATGTATTGCTGAGACTACATCAAATAAACAACATCAATCACCAGACCCTGCCACAGCCTCTCCTGTCCTCAGGTTTCTCTGTACCTCCTCTGACCCAACATACTTTCACTTTCATTGACATTATGCCTATATAATTTATTTTTCAATTGTAGGAAAAATTAATTGGAAAAAGGGAAAACTGTGAGCTGTTTTGTCCACAGGAAATTTCAACGGTATCAAGTATTCTGATGTGCCTGACAAGCAACAAGGAAAGGGAAAGGAAACAGATGTACATAGAAGTATCAAGCAAATACAAGGGCTCTTAATGTTTAAATTATAGGAAGGAATAAAAAAATGGTCAATGCAGTTTCCAAGAAAGCCCATTTATACTTTCTCTCAGATGAACCATGGGCACACACTGACCTAACACAGCATATGAGAAATGCCCCAGCTTGGTCTTCTGTACCATTCTGCAGCTCTTCATACCATTTTTATTTAGTGTTGCAAGAGAAACAAATTACAAAAATCGGCCAAAATCTGACTACCACAGGTCAAAATCTTCAGTTTCCAAGAAAAGTCTGTAAACAGGCATTTGCCTGTGAGCCTGATAGCAGAATTCCACAAGATATGGAGATTCAGTTTGCCATTTCCTGGACAATACTAGCCTAAAGACCTTTCTTTCAAATGCTATATATGTAATGTACCCAAGTACAAGCGTGGGGAACAACAGTTTTATGACATGCAGTTGCATCAATACCAGGACTAAAAATCCAAATAGTTCTGTTTGAAAAGCAGATGAGCCAAAAACCCGGGTCTAACACTGCCAAGTAATTACTTGTTCCAAAATTCCAATTTGGAGAGCTTTGCCTACATATCATAAAATGTGAATTTTTATTTTTGCTTGATAGTCACACCAGAAGGCAGCTTTACACTTCTATTTTTTTATTACAGCCTGCCAAAATTTGTATTAATTGTAAATTCTCAGGCCTGTAAAGTACGAGAACAAATTCATTGCAGGGAGAGGGGCAAGTCAAGAAATGGTTAGCTGTCACTATGAAAAACATTTTCAGAGCAACAAAACTTTCCAAGAGTTGTCTTGGAGAGGGAATTTGGCAGCTTGATTCAGAGAGGATTTGGAGCCTGATTTAGCAGGAAGGGGATGGTGGGGGGAATCCTGCCTAATGAAAAAGTCTCAAAAGAATGACAGTGTTAAAGCAGCTATTACACTTGTTACAGGGAGTAAACCAGAACACTTTATAGTTTCTAAACCATTTTGAAATGGCATATCCCTGTCAGGATTCTGTTTTAATAGCACATTTGATTAGATCTAATTTTAAAATACTTTTAATCCAGATTTTAATTTTTAAAAACTAGCCCAGAACAGCTGACAAGTAATTTGGCAGAAGTATGCTTTAATGTTTAATTACATTGCATTACAAAACACATTCAAGTTAGTCTTACCCCATCCGTGTGGCAGAGGGCCAAGAGGATCAAACTCTTTGTTCTGTGAGGATGAAAAATCCTGGTTCTGCAAGTCACACAAACAAATGAGGCATTAATGACTAGTCATTTGCTTTCCAGATGTTCTACCATAGGCATCCTGAATTATTGAAGTAAATGCATTTTTGTTAATGTTACATATAAGCAAAGATTCCAACAATTTCTTTTTCTCCACAGAGAAGCCTGTTTTACTGACCTTGGCATGCTTAATTAACTAGAGTGCCAAAAAATAATTACTCTTTGTTTGGTGCCCCTCCCTATGCAGGAGGAAATTAGTACAGTAGCACCCAAAACAATCAGAAAGCAAACCACTTCATTCCTGCACTCAGTACAGCTCTCCCTACCAGCACTTATGGGCTCCACTTTATTCTCTCACACATAGCAAATTCAGAATCTACAGCATTCTTGATGAGCGTGAGTAGCATGCGTTGGAGTGATCTAATATCTGCTATTCATCAGAGGCAAACAATGGATTTAAAATGCTGGAAGGATTATTTTCAACTTCCCTGCTCTCCTAACATTCATTGTGCATAATTCATTTCACCCAGAGCAGAAATGTATGGCCTGTGAGCTTACTTAACCTCCTAGGTGTTTGGCCAGGGCAATACAAGACACAATACAAATAAACCACACCTCATTACTAAGACGCAGTTTGTTACGAACCAAAGGCTTTATCAATATTGTACATAAATTTTATCAAAGAAGCTCTGTATTGAGGTGACAACTAAACCCCATGCACTGCCTGCAGCCACTGCAAGGACATGAACTAAGGTTACAACAAGCCCTCCCTGCCATGCCACACACAGAGATATATTATCACAAACCATAACACAGTCTGGTGCCTTTACGCGAAAAGGTAACCCACAAGCATGCCCACATCCCAAAACCACCTTAACCCTCACACTCACCCATGTACTCCTTACCCCATATATAAATCTCTGGTTGAACTGCTGCATGGCTCCTTGGAGCTGGCTGCGCTGGAGCTGCCACTGCTCGTAATTCCGGACAGACTCCAGCGTCGGTCTCTGCCACGTCGTTGTTCTGGTGAAGTGGTCAACGTAATAAATCCTCCCCATGTTGTCAACTCGTCGCTCCCAGCTTGGGGAAAAAAGAAAAGCCACAGTCGTCAATAGCAGGCAATTTTAAGGGCTCAGAGGCAGTGTGGTGGAGGGGAACAGAAAGCATGGGCTCATCAGCAGTTTTTTCTCCTTGTACCCTCTGCTAAAATTATGCAAAAGCTAGAGTTGTTTTAGGAGAATCACTTATTTGCTGCATACTATACAGACTCATTCCATTTACTGTACTTTTAGGGTTTTTTGAAAGTTTTCAAGAGCTGCCTTAACCACTGTCTATATTATCCATACTGCAGTTATCACACCCAGCCCCTAACACAAATCCTAAAGTGCTGATTTCTCCTAAAGCACAGCAAAACCCCTAACGTTTTGATATGTTGAATACAAGACTTCCTGACACTCTGATATGGGAGAAAAGGAAGGTTTGGGCACTGGGTTTGGTGTTTTGATTTGATTTGATTTTCTGTTGGTTTTTTCCCTAATTTTCAGTTCATATGAGATCAGTACTACTCACAGAACTTGAAAGATATTCCTATTCTAAGTAATCTTAAGCAATATACAAATTGATCTGTTGAAAGAGTTCAAAATAATTTGAAACATGACAGGTGAGCTCCTTTTATGAGACTGTCTTGCCAGTTTTTGTTCTTTAATACCAAGTTCTTCTTACTATCCCACATTTTCACTTTATAATTTTTTCTAGTGTGTGAACCATTTGAGGACAAAAAAGTGCAAGAGAACAACTCTTCTGCTTTTCTTCTATTGTTAAAAAATAAGAAACACAGAACAACTGTCAACTAACATCACTGGAAGTTTTGATGCAAAGAGCTGGAAAAGTTTCATAACCAAAGTTGGTTTCTAAGTGCATAGTAAATTGGCAGCTGGGAACCCTGAGACAAGATCAAAGGCCTGCAAACAGTAAGCTCAGGATAAGAGGTAACCAAGAGCATTCCTGCTCAAGCTGATAGTTACCTCAATCCCAAAATACTTTTCTGTGGTTTTTGTTCTCTTTTACACGTGGGGGTGTCTACTGTGTTTAACTGAAATTTGTTTCTCAGTCAGTAAAGATGCACTTGCTTAATCTTTTACGGGAAATTCAGATTTGGTTATTTTTGATGTTCAGGTCTTTCTATGTGTACTCCTTGGAGACAACCTGGAGCAGCTATTTGCACCATTTGCACCTTTTCTAGCTTTAGCAAATTGTCAGGCTAATCCCTGAAAAACTCAGACATATTTGATGATCATATGGCTGACCCTGGCTCACCTTGGAGGAAGAGGCTCTGGCCGATCCCACGTTGTTCTTTTTTCAACATGATCCACATAGTACACTCGACCATGCTGGTCTACTCTTTGCTCCCAACTGTAAATAAATCAAAATTTTAATCTTCCTCCAGATCAAACTTCTCTAACCATTCATCTACAGCATAAAGATGAGAAACATTTGTTTCCATAAAATGCTTATTTCTAAATAAAATGCTTAAAACCACTGGCTCATGAGATGCACCAGAACAGTGTGCAACACACAGTGGCACCATTCATATTAATAGTAATTCTATATCAATTAACATACAAAACCCATTGTATATGACCACCTTTCCGGGAAACTGAAGCTCAAATTCATGCCTATGTATATAATTTCACCAAAGTTTTGAATTCAATACCAATTATATCAATAACCTGTTGAACAGAACCAACTATAGATGATAGTCCCCTTTTAGAGTAGCAATAATTCAATTTAAATCCTTAAAACAAACCAATTTTTTAGTGATCAAGTATATGCAGAGGTCACCATAAGGGCACTGGCCATATTTTCTGCACATGCAGCATTTGGGATAATGACTTATCCCCATATTTGTATCAAATGTAGCATCATGGGAGGAAAAACATGCTATTTACCATTTCTGTTGAAGTCCAAATGATAAAGCAACAACTGATGTTTTCAAGACTACCTTTTTATTTCAGTTATCCTGTGACGTAATTCAGACCTCTCCTACCTTTTGGTTCAATTACCTGCAAATTAAGGCTGATATTTCACCAATCACACCATTCACATTGGGAAGTTTTTGCTTTCCCTCACTCACAGGGTCCAGAAAGTTTTTGCTATTGTTTTTAAGTTTAGAGCTTTGAGGTAACAGGCCAACCACCTGACAAATTCCACACGTACCCAAAGCACAGCAGCATGTCCATGCTACTCCCAGAAGCTGCAGTATGAAGTCCAAGTCTTCAGGACATGTCATAGATTATGAACTGCAACAGCAGCTTTTCTTCGGCTTATCTGTACTAGTATTTTCCTACCTGACTTCATTCTAATATGAAGACAAGTTGTCACACTATTTTAAACATGTGTTTCACTGACATGGGAATATATGATAAATATAAAAAGTAATTCTGTCCTTGAATGCTTGAAGATTGACCAGACAAAGCAGTTATAAAACCCTCCAAATTCATATTGAGGGGATATTTGTCATGCAGCGAATGACAGATGTTATCAATGTTTTGTTACACCTACTGTAAGTAAAATAAAATAAAGCCAGAAAAGTCAGCACATACAGGGAGAAAGAAGTCATTAAACCCATACCCAGGTGGAAGAGGACCTTGACTGACTGTGGTAAGGGCCTGAGGTGGAGGATTTACTGGCTGGACTTGTCTTGACACTGGAGGAGTGGTGAGTGCAGGAGTGGCAGGAGCTGTGGTTGCGGCTGTTGCCCCCTCAGGGCTCTGCTCTGAAGGTGTATTTGAGGCTGTTCCTGCCAGTGATCCTGCACTGGCCCCATCGCTTTCTGTGGATGTGGATGAAGGACCATTTGCACTTGCTGTGATGTCAGAGATGTCAGGGAGAGAAGAGAAAAAGCCTTTAGCTGACATTTATCACCAATCCATTGTACAAGTTGTACATCACAAAAGGAAACCTGCAACAACTGCTGTTTCCACAGCTACGTTTTGCAGCTCACACAAAAACTAAACAGCAATTCTGTCTCACTTCAAAAATGCTTTAATCGAAGAACTGCCATCAACAGCACAACTTTGATATTTCTAACAGAATAAGTAATATTCACCTTGTTATCTGCATTCTGTAAACATTAAATGATGATAAACAAAACCCTGCTTCCTTGAATTAATGAATTATTTTCCATTTATTATTTGGAACACTAATTTAAGTGATGATAAGCATAAATTTTCAGGAAGAGATCTGATATTGCATGGAAAAGTAACAATCACAATGGGAGGGGAACACACATATATTCTTTAAATGTTTTCAGTTTTATCTTAAAGCCATTTGGTGGGTAGGGTTAGAAGCTGAACACAGGTCTTATTAACTAACTGCACTGGATTAATCTTTTAAAGTAATTACTGTATTGCAGGGCCCATCCAGACCCAGGATTTATCAATTGTAATAATGACATTACTGAAACATTGCACTGTATGGGTGTAAAGGAATTACCCCAAAACCAGCAAATAACTTTTCAGAATTAGTGGCCTTAAGGTAGTTTTTAAATAACTAGATTAAAAAAAAACCAAAACTATCCATTTCAGCACAAAAGAGTAATGAATGTTTAAAGTGCTGGAACGTCACAGAATTTAGCTGGAATTGTAGAAACCAATTAACAGTATTTCTAAATCCCGTATTATCAACTTGAGACAGTTCTGTGTCTTTCAGTGGATTTCATGTCACCCTCAGTGGGTGCCTCAGTGCTGCAGCAGCATTCACTTGTGCTCTCCTGGTCCCAGCTCCAATCTTTGCAGCCCCATCACTGCCACCACTGAGCAGACACGGAAACAAGAAATTTCCAGTAACAGGAACAACGACTAAACAACATGCACCCCCATGCAAGCTAAAAAATACTCCTTCAGGAATGACCTGCCAAAGAATTGACTACCAAAAAGTGCAGGTGAACACCAGGAGCAGACACAGTTATGTTCACTCAAGGAGAGCCCAGCCCCACGGACGTACCGGCTACTGACGGGGGTCTGCGGGGAGTGGGGGGTGGAGGTCTGGCAGGCCTCGGAGGTCTGGCAGGTTTGCAGTTGCCATTTGTGAGTAACGGAGAGTCACTGCCATTAACAGTCTTGTTTTCACTGGAAGCAGCATCCTCACAGTTTTCAAGGCCATTTGAGTTAGTCCTTTTGCAGGAAAAGACACAGAGAATTGTTCTAATAATGCATTTGACATGAAAATTTGCAAATCACAGAATCATGGAAGAGTTTGGGTTGTGAAGAGCCTCAAAGCTCAGCTCATTCCAGCCCCCTTCCACTAGACCAGGTTGCTCCAAGCCCCATCCAGCCTGGCCTGGGACACTTCCAGGGGGGTTGGAAAGTAATGTGAAAGACACTAGAATGCAATTGTTAGAACTAGGTGAGATTCTTACAATAATTCCAAGCATCTTTACATCTGTAAAAACATGCTCAGAGTTTATTTCCTGAGGTACCTGAAACCTCAGCTGATGGAAAGGTGGTGAAGTAGATGTGTATAACATCTCTCACCAAAATTTCCTCTTTTTTTTCCCAATTCAATACACTTGCCTTTAGGTCCAGGCTCTGGACTTTTCTGCTCAGCTATTTCTGCCCATGAGTCCCACTTGTCTCTAATGAGATGAGAAGCTAAGACCTGAGAACAGCCTTTGTGCCTTTACTCCACAGGGCTGGCATATGCTCAGAACACAGAAAAAGCCGCAAAGGTTTTAGAAATCTTACTTATGAATACATAACTTTCCCTCTAAAATCAATTCTGGAACAGGCTGAAGAATTTAGGACTGAGCATTAAAGTTCTGATCAAAAGCTAGGAATATAAACTGCTCAACCTTACAGGAATTAAGAAACTACATAGCAATACTGACCCATGCTGTGCTGTTCACTTACACCTAGCAGAGTATTATTCTCATATATTTGTAGCTCCTTAAGCAGAGTTAGACGTATTGACATCTTTATTCTAAAGAATTTTATTTTCAGAACATGTTGAGCAAAATACAAAGGTTGTCAACTAAAATTCTAGTGGATTTGCAGGTCAAGCAGATAAACCATCAGAAATAAAACAAGAGGTTACAGTTCCAACCCAGTTCCTCTAAAATTACACTCCTTTAAATGCACATAAAGTAAAAACAAGTAGGTAAGGCTAAGTAAATCACAAATCATAGGGGACCAATTAAATCATGTTCATTTAACCTCAGTACCACTGTCAAACACACTTTTGTTCTACACTAGGTGTGGTGCACATAATTCATACTACAACCCTGAAGTAAGTGACTCTGAAAGTGAGTCCAAATCATTAATGATCTCAAGTCTGTAGGAGCTTTAGTCCCTTTTTCAGCCATTTCCCTTTGCTCTCTCACTGCATGCCCTTTCATTCATTTACATGATCATCACAATGACCACCAAAAGCCTCCTGGTTGATATAAAAACTGAATCATTATTATTATTGTTGTTATTATCCTAATACATACTCAGGGATTCTGACTACCCAGGCATAGAAACATTCTTAGAAGCACAAAAAGGAAACAGAACAAATGGGAAGACTTCAGGCAACATAGCCAAGAAAACAATCTATTAAAAAGAAAAAAAAGTGAAATTTAGCTTGGCTACTCTGGATGTCATCCAGAGTGTTGTGCCCTGTTCAGGTCCCTAAAATACTTGTAGTAGTGGGAACTAATTAAAGTAACATGGTGCTGGGTCACACTCTTATCCTACCAAGCAGCAGGGCTCATAATCCGATATCAGCCTTAACGCACTGTAAGTGTCAGACAGCTTTTGGGATCTTCTTAACAAAGCTAAATATAATTCTGATACCTCCATGCTATAAAGCAAACCAGTGTAAAAATAACCAGTGCCATTTGTTTGGGGGTTTATATATATATATACTTTACTTTGGGTAATCACTGGAGAAGGATGAGGAACACAAAGGGAAAAAACAAAAAGATCAGTCAGGTATGGAGGCAAACTGAGGCCAGACAATGGAGCTGAACAACAGTTCAGTATTTTTGTTTAGGACATGCTCAGATCTTAACAGATACTGCCGCAGGGCATATTCATAAATTTTTCATTGTCTTCTTTGTAAAACACACAATTCCTCTTTCAAAACTGCAAATACTAAAAGGCAGAATTAAAAAAAAAATAAGGATGAAGAAAGTCTTACCGTGTATCGCTTCTTACTCTGGAGCTTTCACTCTGTGTAGGACCTTAAATACCAGGAAGAAAATGTCAACAGAAATAAAAGCAACACTGAATAATTTCCAAGGAAAGCAGCAGCCTTCAATGCTCACACGTCTTTCAAGTGTGGAGATGAGACACTATTTGCTGCTTATCTACTGTGTTTCAAAGATGTACACATTTTGCATGTCTCTATAAAAAAATTGTGTTCACACACAGCTAAACTACTGCCACTGTAATACTTCCACGTTATGGAAGATATAACAGGATCTAATTTGACTGTATGAATATGAATATTCCCAAACACGAACACAGTTTAATAACACTGTCTTTGTAGCAGTGTAAAGCAGTGTTTATTCTTTAAGTGGAGCTTGGTTTTCATATTCTCTCCCTTTCAACAATGACAGCCAGAGCAGAAAGGGCAAAAACTTCACTAAAATCTCCTCTCTGGTTGGCTGGAGGCTTTGTTTTCTGGGGCTCCCCAGTCCAGACCCTTCCCCTTCTCAGTAAATTATTTAACATAAGGCATTGAAGCAGGTACAAAATATGGCTGCACTCCAAAAGCATTACAGCAGCTCAGCCTAGATTTGCAAATGTTTTGCAACTGCTTATTCAGCCAGCTTGGAAATATTTGCCATTTGTACCAGCATTTGCAAACCTTGAATATGCAGCACAGAACTGCTCATTAATGTAGACAGCACCAATACTTTATTTCCATAGAGTTAAACAAATGTCATTAATAAAGAAATCAGTTCTCAGTTCCGATGGGAACTGTGGACAGATCTAGGCCAAAGACAAGGATGTAGTCACAGAAAGGCTTAGGATGATGTGCTCTTGGTGGACCTGTGCACGGAAGGAATTTAATCCCAAAAAGAGAAATCTGAACTTAAAAGCAACTCCATAAACAATGTATTTGCCTGAAGTGCATTAGTCTGTACAATGTGCTAGACTACTTTAACATTTAACTCCTTCCTTATGTGCTCCAGGGCCCTGATTATCTGGGAACCTTCTGCTGAACTTCCAGCTAGGTATGTCAAGCCCAACACTGTAAATAGCACTCAACTCCACGACCTGCATGATCTTTCCCACCTTTTTCTCAGGAGGTGAACTTTGGGAAATGGAAGAAAGCACAGATGAAAATCAAGTATTGTGTAAGAGGCAAATTTGGTACTTTCACAAGATATTTCTATCACTACACCTCACCCCTTGCTCTTCAAGTAGAACACAATTTGAGCATTTGGCTTTTATTTACCAAAAAAATATCCACACAATCCAACTGTGCAATTGATCCTTTTAACAAAATGCAAATAAAAAGGATTAAAAGCTCTAAGAAATAATGGTTACAGAAATTGTGATTTAATTCAATTTTTTTATGATACTCTGACAAAATCTCAAAGCAACTTCCTCTGGGACTTTAAAAAACCCCCCACAACCCAGAAGCCTAAAACTTTCCAGGTAAGTGCCCAGCCAGTCACTACAGCAGACAGTCTTTCCTGCCACCTTCTAGAAAAATAACCACTCACCTAGTTCTACTTCTCAATGTACAGTATTTCAAAAATGTTCCACTGCCTGTACTGCTCCAAGAGAATTAAAATCACCTTTTCATTTTAGTATAATTAGATATTTTACATGTATTCTAGTTTTCAGTTTAAAAAACTATACACACCAACTAAACAGAAAGTGGTTCCCTCTCTGCAGCTCTCCACAGGGAATGAAATCTATGAATACATTTATTTAAATGAGCTATTTCAAGAAAAATCAATATAAATCCATGTCTCCTAGTAAGCAGAACACTTTTTACTAGGATGATGATGAGATCAAACCAACTTTATATTTTTTTCTGTTTATGATGTTATTAGAATGCAGGGAAGCTAGAGGCTTTCATTTATGTTTGGGATTGCTAGATAAAAGTTTGCAAAGTCCAGAAAATAAAGATGCTGATCTGGTTTTTGTTACAGCACGATTGAATGTCTGCCCTGTGAACTATGACTCCACCTCAACTAAAAATACATGAGATTTCTGGTCTCTACAAATAGAACGTTACAGAAACTGCTGGTATTAGGATTATTTAAAAATTATGTTAAAGCTTCCCCCTGAGAACGCTTTGTATAGCAGATACATGTAGATTTGACCTTAAAGGTACTTACTTCTTGTACCTGAGGCTTCCCCATTGGTCAAGAGCTCGGGATCCACCTGCATCCCATCCAGACAGACTGACAGATCTCCCACCACTTCTGCTGGCTCCCTGTCACCAACGAGGTGCAACGTCACCACTACCTGCTCCACTGGAAAAGAACACAGGACAAAGCAGTTTAACTACTACATGAGGAAAAAAGGGCCTTTTATTCAAGAAGCCAATTGCAGACCTCAATTATCAAGGGAAAAAAAAAAACCCAAACACTTGCCAGAACTGCAGCTCTGCCTATCCATTATTTTTTTGTGTGATAAAACCCAGCATTTTCATGTATCATTAGAAAGTTATTGTTTCTACAAAAAGGGCAAAACTGGAGCATAATCATGTTGCTGCCTAGAAAGGATTATCATTACAGCAGAGATTGAGTCTCACATTTCTGCAGCAATTAATGCACCTGTCCTCAATATGGTTTGAAAGTATAATTCACCTTATTCTTGACAAAGAGCAGACATAATTTCTGTGTCCTGACTAAAAAGCTTCACATTTACCTAATGACATCAAGATTTACTTTGAGAATGTGAACATTTTCCATCATAACCCCAGACCAATGCTATATTCAGGGTTTTCAGTGAAACAGAACGATAAACAAACATTCTTGCTGAAAGTGTTTGAAACAAACCCCAGTGAACTTTAACAGGTGCTTGGTGTCAGACAGCAAATACACTGACCCAAGGGGATTTTCACCCAGATTCAGCAGGACAGACACTGCCAGAAGAGCAGCTCTCACTGCTGTCAACATTCTCCATCTGCAACACCCACATGTGACAGTTGGGAAGCAAATACTTCTTTAAAGGACAGAACAAGAGCAGGACAGCACAAAGCTCTGTGCTGCAGCCCCATGAGTGCTGTAATGGGTCTGCAGAATTCTGTACTTCTCCTTCAAGCTTCCCAGGATGCACAAATTGCCCAAAGCCTCATTCTGAGATTAATGAAATAATACAACATATCCCTGTAGCACTATTTAGAACAAAAAATAACTTTACACATTTCCTGTCTAGCACCAGAACCCCAACCATTGTTTTCATTTTTAAGCTATGTAAAAGGAAACTTTTCTTTAATTAACTTTTCACTCACTCTAGCATACAATCAGAAAGTGAAAAACATCTTGTTTTCAGGGACACCATGGCAGCCTGTGTATAACCAGAGAAGATTACTCCGAAAAAGTAGGAGGAACCTCATAAAAGCAACCTGTAACACCAAAAGGAACCCTTCAGGGCCATTTTAGAGGTGCACACAGCATTCATGTTCATTAACAGACATTCCTGAGGAACTCTCAGGGTACCTCTGAGTGCCGCAGTCTCAGACTTACATTTCATACTGTTGGATTTCAAAGTCTCATGAATATCCAGAGCAGCACTCCCCAGAAGGACATCAGATTTTAATGTTTGATGGCTCCAGACTCGAAAGTTTAATTTACTTACAGGAGTGACGATTCTGAAAAGGAAAAGTTGAGTACTGTAAGGGCATTTGTTGATGGGGAAGGGGGTGAACTGAGCCATCTACTTCAACTGTCACTTGAAGTTATTTGAAAACAAAGAAATAATGGTGGTAACATCGGACTATTTCTAATTGTATATGTCATGTCATGTCAATCAAGACTGTGGCAAGACTGTTCATTTTTTATTACTACTATTTTAAGGGAAATACAGAAAAACTACCAGCAACTCCACAGTTATACATAGTAAGTTCCATAACAGCAACTTCAAAGTTATTTTTAATACTAATACTCCTTTTCTATAAAGAATACTTTAGCATTTATATAGTTTTAAATTATTTTCATTGTGTGAAACAGGTACAAATACTGCTTACTTTCTCCTTGAGTAATTTCAGTCGTATATGGTTGATAAGTCCAGACTTTCATAGTCAGCCAATCCCTTCAGAAGATCCACCTAACAAACTCTCCAAGGAGAGGAACCCCAAGAGAGTCCACCCTCATTTGCAAAAGCCATTACACTTTTCCTTTTTTATCCTGAATCTGAATATAGGCAGCTGTGCCAAAATATTTCCTAAAAGCCAATTTACTTCACTAAGCCCCATATAGCTTTAGTCTTCAATGTAGTTGATATACATGGGATGTCTCTGCTCTTACTCAACAGGAGCAAAAATGGCCCATGTGTTATTGTGTGTATTTGCACAGCACAAACCACAAACGTTCCCATTACAAAGAGAAAAAGGCAAGCTTTAAAAGGTAAAAAATCCTTTGCTCTTCTACACTGAAATGCATATAAAGTACAAGATCTTCCTTTTCTTAATATATCTCAGTGCAAAGTAATGTATTAAATAGTAGTAACTAAAACTTCATAATAATTTAAATTACAATAAAAGAACATATAGACAAAAGGTTTTCATCAGGCAATGTTCCAGGTGCTTTAAAAAGAATAATCTACAATTTAAGTATAAACAAATCAGCGAATCACTGAGTGGTTTGCATTGGAGGCACCTTAAAGCTCATCTCATTCCACCCCATCTTAGGCTACCCCAGGTTGCTCCAAGGCCTATCCAACCTGGCCTTGGACACTGCCAGGGATCCAGGGACAGCCACAGCTTCTCTGGGCACCCTGTGCCAGGGCCTCCCCACTCTCACAGGGAAGAATTCCTTCCCAATATCCCACTTGACATGCCCTTGTGAAAAGTCCCTGTCTAATGCACAAGCACAGACTGACCTTTATACCAGACATGTGACATTCTTAGGAGAAAACTACATTTTACTGAACTGTGTATCTTTTTTATCAATGCTTTACACTTCCTATCATTTCACAGCACAAATACTGGGCCAAGCAAACATTAACAGCTGTATTCCTCCTGAATTTGATATGAGTTTTATACTAACAAATTGCACAAATTAATTGAGAATTTTGGATTTGTGCTTGAATTTGGAGGTGCGCAAGACAGAGCCAACTACCAGTGCTATGATGTGATACACCACGGTGGGACACAAAGAACAGCTACACTTTTCAGCTATAGAATTTCTGAAAAGTATAAATATGGCAACAAAAATGTGCATGGGACTGTCAGTTTTAATATTAAATTACCTTACTGTCCTTACTACTCACAGAAGTAGAGTACCTTTGATATGCCACATACATTAATAGAGAATATAAGCATAAGCAGTGTAACAATTTGTAAGTATCTACTTCAGACTGCACTATGTTTACCCAAAAAAAGTATACAGATGTCCCCTTCTCATGCAACACTCTACTCCTTGCTTAAAGTAAAAACACAACCTTCAAGCCCACTGTCAACTGCATTAATTTAGCTCAAATAAATGGGAAAATAAAACCAAACCTACACTGTAAGATGCTGTTTCCACTTTGGACTATTTGTATTGTTGCATTTTTCTGTCTTCTTTGACTGTCCATCTACTGAGACTTCCACATAAGGGCTAGGTCCAAACCACTTATTCTTTTCTTTTAGTTTTGCTGAAATAACTGTTAAGAAAGAGAAAAAACAGTCATTTACTCAGGAAGATTTCAATTGCAAATAGTATTTTCAGTTGTGTGCTTCAGAATTCAAATGTTAGGTCATTGATGCCTGACAGTAATGCTCAAGAAAAAAAACACATTAGATGGATTAAAAACCCTCTTGTATTCCAGCTCATTTATACAATGTTATAGCTCACACAAATGCCTAAAACATGCAACAATATTTTTGCAACATCAGACATTCTAATTAATCATAATCAGTACAAGATCCACAGAAGTACGTAGATGCTGAAAGCAGAAAATATCCTCTACAACCTTCTCCTGTCTACCACCAGCCAAGAAAATTCCTGGAGCTTATTACATTGCTTGTTAAGCTCAAAACATGATCTGCCTGTCATTAAGGCACCGTGGAAAACTGCCACTACTTCTCATGAAAAGAACATCACTAAGAAAATGAATTTTATGTGAAGCTTTCTGTGGCTAAGCAAACTTACAGAAATGCTGCATCTAAACTGTGTTCTAGTAACTACCTCCTGTTCCAGCAACAGCAAATCTGGACAGGACTTGCAGCTCTAGAGCTTTAATTTTGATGGGGAGGGGGTATGCTCTGGGTGTTTTGGTTCACTGGGGTTTTTTTGGTGTTTGGAGGTTTTTTTAACATTCAGTTTTAACATGCAGTTACTGACTGCAACATTCCCATCTTTCCAAACACCATGGCTATGTTGTCTCCATTTACAATCCCTGACATTTCACTCCCAGGTCTCTTGGATTCACTGGCAACACTGAACTCACTAAACAGTACTGAAAACAAAGGTATAACCATTTCCAGTTGGCCAGTGAATTCACTGTTCTAACAAAGAACAACTTGCTCTTCTGTGTGTTTGTCACCCACCACAGCCTTATTACATCCTTAAAAAAGAGATGACTAATTCAGGCCCATCTGGCTAATCTCCCCAGATTCCCTTTATAGTCTATTCTCCTTTAGAGATTTAGAGAAGTAGCTTAGTATAAACTGCTCTGAACTGCTCCCAAGGAAAACTCTTTCTCTAGGTATTACAGACATCTCACAGAAATTAACTCATTAATTTTCACAAACAGCTCCCCATCCTTCCCCTCCTGTCTCCAGTACTTCTGTGCTATAGCACCTCATACCTGAACATCTCTAATTGTCTTGAAGACTGGCCTTGGGGCAGCAGAAATCGCTGGATTTGTACCTACTTTCAAGATTTGTTCTTACCCAGACACCCTGAAGTTCATTTAAAACTAACAAGGGCAACAGAAAGGGGCGCTGAAGGTAGAGGATGTGGGAGGTAACACCTATTGCACAGGCAACAGTTTGCTGCAGACCTTGTTTGAACTTCTACAGAAATTCAGATCTGTTCAAATATGCCAACAGTCTCAATTCTAAACTCTGAGGCATTTATTCAGTTTCACTATCTTTGTGTGAGTCCCAGGCCTTGAACGGGGAAAGCCTTAGACAGCAATCAGCACTTCAGTCCTTGGCTCTGCTCTCCATCCCTAGGTGGAGGATGTACCTCTGTCTAAACGTCTTCCAATTTCTCTCCAACATCAACCTGTAGGGATTTCTCTAAAGCCTTACAGCCTACTGAGGAAACACAACCTTGTGACCTCAGAGAGCCAGCCACAGCCTGTGCAGCTCAGTGATATCCAACCTCCTTTCTAGTCTAAAGCTTTCCCATCTATTTTTGACAATTCTTTTCATCCCGACAACCTCCCTTTTCTGAAACTTCAGCATATGCCCACAGGTATTCACACTAAGGGTGCAAAATTGACTCTTGGTGCTTCTAAACAGAGACCTGCACACACCCCCGGATCTCCCATTCAGCTTTTATGCTTCAGTAAAATTTTCAGAGAGCAAAAGCGGGGAAACCTTTTAAGTTAAGTTTTAACATCTGCTCTGTTGGGGAGGCACTACAAAAAGCAAAGTCTGTGGTGTAAATCTATTTCCAAACAATCCAGAGGCGTTCAATTACAGTGATATTCTCATCAACACTTTTATTAAATTTTTTATCCTTTATTTTTAACCATTGCAATGGTGGCCATAAAAGCATCTAACATGGGAGAAGCAGTAAGTCAAATTTAATGAAAAGCAATGTCAAGAAAAAGTGTTAGATTTGATATTATGTCAAGTTTCAGCAAGTGCAAGCAATATCATAATGCACTATTGCATTTCCATGAGGACTGCTCTGTACAATTTGCTTAACAGCACTCAAAAAGAATTATTCCTTCCTTTGCTTTCTTCTACACAAAAATGCATAATTTCAAAATGCATTTTAGATGAAATCCAGAATAAAGCAGTTGCCTAGTAATGATGGTCCAACATCAATTTTGACTTCTCTTGGGTGCTTTACAACACAAAACTTCCTGAAGTGCAAGACAAAAACTTGTGTTTAATTGTGGGAAAATGCTTTCACATTTCTAACCAGGAAAGACAGATAATTTCAAAAGGCTTACCAGTGATCTGAAGCTGTGATTTCATGGACAACCCACTGGCTGGTCCTGATCTGGACCCACTGCCAGCCATAATATGGGCTGGATCTTGAATCTGCATAAAGAGTGAATGTAAACATTTCAATACTCAGAAGCTCAAAAATTCATCTGGTTTTTGACATAGAGATAGATTACAGTGCAAACAAACCCATCACACTTGTTTTCTGTTTAGCTCCTTTCCATTTCCCCAAAACACAGAAAATGCTTTACAAAGGGCTCAGTCTCTATTATGGACCTGAAACTAGGCAAAAGGTTCTAGGCAAAAGAGGTCTTTTGGTTTTGTCACTTTAGTCTGCCAACTAATGAGTGAATAATGTCCTAATTCCAAAGTTTGCTGTACCTCTTATGTCTATAACATCTGCTTGTCTTGGTGTTGTAAATCCTGGATAAGTTGATCTTCCCATGTCAAGTACTACTTGGTTTAAAAAACAAACACCACAATTCACAAGCATAGCAAATGGACTAAAAATAAACTATTACATTAGAAAACTAATTCCATATTTAGAGAAATCTGCTTTGCATAGTTTTTGTTTTCACCCGGTCAGATAAATTCTACAGACAGGGGCTGTGACTCTAGAAAACACTTAACTAAGTAAGTAAATACATCACTTTTGAAAGACAGCACGACAATTTTCAGCTAGTGCCCGGCCTTCCTTCTTGGCACACCCCAACCCTCACTCCGAGCCTGGTCTCATCCTCCCAGTCCAAGGCTGCACAGGTTCCTACTTTCAGTATTTGGTTTTGGGGTGCAGACAGAGAAAGTGGACAATGTGCATGGTAGAGCTTCCAGAAAAATTAAATGGTACACTATTATATTAAATACAGACATCACTCTAGAAATACCCAGATATCCTGTCACCTGTTCATTTTTAAAACACATTGCTGTCATGCCATGTTCCCTCCTTCGTGCCACTTCCACACTCTCTTCCCTGCTCAGAACCCACTGTGCTCCTCTCTGGGTGACCCCTCTCTTGTGGGGCTCAGCTGCTGTTGCCAAGGCGCTGCCCATCAGCACTGAGCCCCTGCTGCTGCTCCACTTTGGGCAGCCACCAAACGGGATCCCAAGGCAGAGCAAACATCACCTGCCAGCTCTCAAGCACTTTTCTGCACACAACATTACTTCCAAAGGGAAAGGAACGTGTTAGCTTAGGCTGCTGCTATCTGTGAGTCAAAAGACTCCATTTATGAACTTACAGCTGATAACACGACATGCAATTTATCTAACTCCAAACAGTCCAGCCATGCCAAGCAAATCAGAATTTGTACACGGAGACTGGGTCTCAATACGGCAACTTTCTTTTTGGAGGCTCCGATTTGAAGCAAAGGTCTGTGACAGTGACTGTGAAATTGGTAATTCCACAGGTATTTGAAAGTGGTGAAATGGGAAGTTCTCTCACCCTGCAGTTTGCTGATGCCAGTGTTCCCTACTGCAGAATGTGACACCAGCAAAAAAAGGTATTAATGACTTGCTTAAATAGTATTTGGTATTATTAGTAGAGTTCAATACTGTTACTAAATTTCAGATGCGAATCACACAAATTTAAATCATGTTAGAGTGAAAAAGATTTTAATGTAAGCATTTAAAAAGTAGCCTAAATTTAAATGACTTAGAGGGCCATTCTTAGGTTTGCTCCTGTGACTGGTTCTACAAAACTCCCTGGGTATCCTTTATGCTGCACAGAAGCGATCAGATCACATCTAGACCAAGACAGACACATGGGACACCCTGAAGGAGTTCGGATTTACAGAAGAGCTGCCAGTTTCCACCTGGAGAAATAACACTGCACAGAATACACCTGGGATCCCTGAAGGGGATCATTCTCAACTGAACTCCCACACTAAGCATTTACACCATGCAACACTCATTCAAAGCACATGTTAAAGCCAACTTTCATTTCTAACCCTGCAAATGCACTCCTTAAAGTTATTTTAGTAAGATTTGATCATTTTCACTGAGAATGTGCAGGAAAAAAATCTAGCAGCTTAACCACATCTGAAGTGAGTGTCCTGCAAATACCCACCAAATTAACACATGGATGTGTAAATGTGTGTCTTGGGAGACACAGCCTTCACCAACAACCAATTCAAGAAAAATGTCAGGAATATATTGCCTGCAAAAAGTTCTAAAAAAGAAAACTATGCTACACATTGTTTAGTTCTCTCAGTTGCCAGAAAGTTTCTAATTATTTTTGAACAATAAAACTGAAGAGTCTTATTTTATTGCACTCTCGCTAAAATCCAGAGACTGTTCACTTTCTGGCAAGCTCTATTAATTAACCCGGAAAAGGAGAGTTCCAGAGGAAGAAGCAAGAAGCAACAATTTACCTCTGCCCTGCACTTCAACAGCCCCTGCACCTCTTTCCACGTTTTCCAATACCTTGACTCCAATGCCTTTTCTACTCCCCTTAACTGCCCTATGAGGAAGACTCCAGAAGTGGAATAGTTGGTTCCATGCCAAGCTTCCAGCAAGGCATAATCACTGAACACACACTGCAGTTTTTCTCTCAGCTGGGCACTCTTCCCTATCATGCATGTATATACTTTACCTGGATTTTTGACAACTCATAGAAATTTAATCAACTACTTCCATCTCCATCAGATTTTTGCCAAAATGGATCAGTAATTAAGAAAGTCCCCAGTGCAACACAAGGGAAAATGGGAAGAGAGTAGGTGGAATTATATACACTTCATTTTGTTAGGAAACAAAGCTAAAATATACTGATTAGCCAAAGAAGAATCTGTGGTGACTAATGAACTAGACTTAAAGCAAAAGACAGTGCAAAAGGCAGTAACGCCATTGGTCACATATCCAGCTAACTTCTATATTTAAACTTAATTTTTAGCTTTTCACTCCTCTTTATTTATGAAACAAATACACCAAACAGAATTTCTTTGTGTGTAAAAAACAACTCTGTTAAAAGTTGCAGATGATTTCAATTCAAAACCAGGCTAGGGCAACTTGTAAACCTAATCACAGAATACAACAATATACACTCCTCAATCATTGTTAAAGTACTTCCATTTAGTTTTATTGTAATAGAAATGATACTTAGGATTGTGAAAAGCAAATGTCTTCATAAATTCAACGTAATGCAACAAGCACTTTCACATATGATTTCAACCTGAGAATGCATATTCAGTTTTTCTTCTGCAGTAGAAAATGAAACACTTAGGAAATATTCAGGGATTTAGTGTGGTTTGGGTTGGGTTTTGTTGGGGTTTTTTTGTTGTTTTTGTTTTATTTGTTGGTTGGTGTTTAGTTTTGTTGTTCTGGTTTTGTTTTAAATGATAATAAACTCCTATTGCCAATTTTTCTCCCAGATGCTGCTATACTCACTTCCAAGAAACCTGACAATGTGAAATTTAGGAACATTAGCTGAAAAGTTTGAGAACTGTGAGAGAATGACTGGGGCAGTGTAATGGATGTTCAGAGCATGATCAGGTAAGTATGATTTTCTCAGAAATGAACAAGACAAATTCTTTGGCAAATAAAAAGACAGAATATAGAAAGAATATCTTCTTGCCATTAAAAAAACGCACTCAAATAGTTGTCTGAATTTCTTTGGTGGCTGCATACCTACTCCAAAGGAGGTTTGGTTCTATAACATCCTACCATAACATGTAAATTACTAGATAAATTATACTCAGCTTTATAATTGCGTGTGCCATTGTTGGTACTCAGGCAGGTTTGAACAAACACTACTTAAAATAAATCTGCCCCACAGCAGGGAACTCGGACCATGCATCCTTTTGGTCCTGTTCTCTGAATCCCACCTGCAGTGCTTTCCCAGCAGGTTCTGTTCTGGCATGATCCAGTGCTGCTGAGGCATTGTCAACCAAGACAGCAAATCTCACCACCTCAGTTTACAGTGTCAGTGGTGTGGAAGAAAGAGGAAATTCTCAGGAGTGCAGCCAGATGCTACAAACACTTTTGGAAAAAGGAAAGCAGCAAAGGCAGCCTCAGATATTTTTCTAAGAAATCATGAGAAAGCTGCTTTTCTCCCCACTCTTTTTAGTGCTTTGTGGTTAAAGCAAAGGAAGGGAAGAGCTGGGAAGGAGCTTCTCACCCTACAAAATCAGGGAGTATAAACAGAAGACAAATGCTATCAAAGGCTTGAGAGACCTTCAGTCTCACACCAATTTAACTAAAGTAACTTTAAGCAGCAGTGGAAGTTATCTGGTAAAGAACCAACTTACTGAAGAAGGTAATTTTGTTTCATATGTATTTGAAAGAAGACACCTAGGTGAGAATGAAACCCTGTGACTGTATTACACATGCACAGCTTTGAAAATAGGCTGGCACATGCTCTTTATAATTTAAAAAATACTGAAATCACTGCACATTGTTGGCTGCTTTAAATTTTATGTTTAGTAATTAATTTTAATAATATGCTAAGATGCTCTTTGCAGGTGTTCCTATTCAAAGTGCATTTGCAATTTCAATAATGTAGAAAAGAAATTGCATAATGAAAAGAATTCTTTTCACATACCTTGTAATTTTAACAATGGTTTTGAAAACCTCATGATGTAACAGGAATACAGACTTTTGGAAAGAGCATAAAATATGCAAAGTTTTGTTTAAAAAATTGCTTGTAAAATGTAACATGTCCCTTGATTATCAACAGGTATGTGATAAATACATGAACTTTTTTTGTGTGTAAAATTATAGAAACGCTTTCTCTCCTTCCCCCAAAACACTGAAGCCTCTCTTTAACTGAAAGCATGCATATTGTGGAAAAGGTTTTTCTCTTTAATGTTAGCTGTAACTACACAGTGAGCCCAGGCAGAGACAGGGAGTTTGGCAACTTACTTGCTTAGCAAATTAGCAGTTACTTTCACTGTTCAAGTTTCATCTTTAAAGTAAAATGTGGTTTGAAAAAGCTGGTTTTAGTGGTTTACACTTTTTTTTCCCTAAAATAAGTTTTAAGGATGTGGTCAAGTTTGCTCAAACAAGTCAAAAGACAGAAAGGAAGAAACTGCTGAGTAGTCAACCAGGGAGAAAAGAATAGACACAGATTATAAGAGTGTTGAGTACACATTGGAAAGGGAAACAATTATGAGGTTTGCATCAAGGATATTTATATAAGGAACGGATCAGAGAGGTTTAACAAAGAATGCAGCTTGGCTCCCTTTGGCCATTAGTGGATGAGCAGCTCTACATCCATTCACCAGGAAGGCTGGAAAATCCAAGCAGCCTGTGGCAGAATACAACTGCTGTAATTTAAAATGCCCGGATTATTTTTTGTACAAATGTGAAATGCATAGAGCATCTGAAAAGAGGCTGTGGGTTGGATTACTGAGCTGTGTGGTCCTGTCTGCCCTGCCATCAGAGCCAGCACAGGCACAGCTCCCTGCAGCCTCCACACTCAGAGTATCCAGGTACGCAGCCAACATCCAGGCAGATGTTCCAAGAACAAAGAGAGAGATCCCAACTGGAAGATAAGACTGGAGCCAATTCAATACCCTGGCTAAAAATGTATTTGCGGGGAATACAATTTAATCGGTTTGGGAAGCAAACCAAGTGACATGACCTTCAGAGGCTGCAAGGAGGGAAAAGCAAGATATATAAACCACAAAACAAATGAAAAGAGGTCCCCAACTTCTGTCCTGGCCCTACAGTGGACTTGCTAATGAGAAATCCTTGACACTGAAGTAGAAGCTTCATCTACTATCCTGTCTTAAAATTGTATATTTTACTTTTTTTCCATATCTGATCTACGTATACAATATATATATATGATCTATTGTACTCCTGGCTCATCACAGGAATCACTTTCTTGTTACATCTCCTCACAGATTATCATTTCTGCACCCTTTCCAAGGACAATGGTCTATCCAAGTCACAAGTCACATCTCCTCTAATTCTACAAGTGAGATTACCTGAACTTATTCTTTAGAACGACCATCCTGAATTTTTCTATTCAATCTTTTACTGCTATGAGCAAATGTATCTTGTAGAAAATGTAACAAAGATGCTAAATTGAGATGAATGAAGCAGCAATGAAAACATGTGCATATAAATTAGCAAAACAAGTATTAAAATGGCTTTGATAACAAAGGGCACTTCTTGAAGTAATAAAACTGAGGAGTGTTTGAGTCAAGGCCAGGATGCCTTCACTCTGATAAGACTCCAGCACAGATGCCTGGCCAGCAAAACAGCCTGTGCTTCAAAGAGGAGAGTGCCAACAGGGTTATGTCACATCACATATGTCATTCCATTTCCTGTCAGCCCAACAGGAAAACATATTGTAGCTTTAAAGATATGGATATTCCAAATAAGGAAAAAAACAACCAGCATTAGCCTTCACCAAAGATTTATGGAAGCTGAAGTAAGGCAGATTCTGAAGCAAAGTACTAGCAAAAAACAACTCTTGACTCCTAAAGGATATAAAACATCCATCTAGTAATTTGTTGTCAGCAACAGGAACCTAAAGCACAATAAACAGTGACAGATACCATTTGTTCCATCCTCCACAGAGCACAAAACAGACACTGGCTATCTCACCTAAACTTGTGGAAATGTCCTGGTGTCTGTGAGTACAAAAGTGAGAGAATGACTTAAAGAAACGCGTGAGAGAGTACAATGAATGTGAGATTTTAAAGATATATACCCATTCTCTGTGGTAAGGAGTGAGACTCTTTACCTTCTAAAGTCTCACACTGGGTTCTGTTTTACTAATTTCCTGCAACCTTAACGCAACATGAATGATAATGAGTGTGATACCATACTGACACCCTACAATGGCATCAAAAATGACTGTCACAAGCAGATTCTAAATTACAGCAGCAAAGACTGAGAAATTACATACTATCAGCCTTAAACACCTTTTCTAGAAACAATTATTTATGCAATAGTAATCCTCAGTGCTGATTCCTTGTTGCTCCTAAATATCTACCACTTCAAGAGAGAACTGAGCATGGCAAACTCCTCTGAATCTGAAGTTTCCACGCAGGAAACGCTGAAAAACATTGACCCTTGCCTACCAAAACAAATACACTGCCCATGGAAAGGAAAGGCAGAATAACAACTCTGGAAACATTGAACCCAGACACCCAGTGATATTCACTTTAACATTTCCCTCAATAGCTGGGATCACCGGTGTTCCTTGTGCAAATGGCACAGGTTAGAAACTGGTCTGTCAACTTCAGCCTGCAGAGAAAAATGCTTCCTACACTGCTTGCAGTCCAAATTAAACTGTCTTCAGGCCTTCCAAACTGGAGACTTGCATCAAAATTATAGAGAATTCATTCAAATTATAGAGAATTCATTCATTCATACCATGCTCACTAGCATTCCTCTGCAGCAAGAAGTCTGCTTGTAAAACCTCCATCTCAGCAGAAATAGTTCATATTACTTTTTTCTATACACATGTAGCATTTGATTTTCAATAAAAGAATTGGGAAAAAGACACATAAAGAAACACAACTGTAATATAAAAACCTCAAAGAAAAAACAATGTAATTTGAGTTTTTCACACTTTCAATAGTACATCAGAAATTCCCTAACCATGAGCTGTTCTTAGAATAAAACTGTGACAGGCAAAAGGAATAAAAGGACAAAAGGAATAAAACTGGTATTGCCACCAACTCAGACAACTTCCCAGTGGATTTCCTTCCTAACTAGGAGGATGTTAGCTTTTACCAACTTTTAAGAAATGCTCAAAGAGGCGAAAAAAAGAAAAATGTACATGAACATCATATGGCTTTTGCTTGATTTCCAAAAGCCTGGCAAGAGCAGCCACTGCAGAGCTGCACAGGATAATTAAAACCATTTGTGAAAACAAAGAGATGGTCTATTTTTATTTCAGCCATTTCCTTCTCATGGTACAATCCATTTCAAAGAGGACAACAATTTATATATGCAAACCACTAAGCTAAAATTGTTTCACTGTGTAATCTTCAAAATAGAGCAATACTTAAAATGGTTGGTTCTTAAACACTACTTCTGGAAAATAACATCTATGAAACTTGGCATGCACGGTAGAGAGAATGCCCAGAAACCCCCAGTACAGAGAATTAGACTAGTATTAAGATGTCAGAGAAGGCAGTGAAACTGGAATAGCTGTAACTACCACAAATTTAAAACACATTTTTAAATTACTGGATTTACCCATATTAACTGGACATTAACTGGATTAACTCCTGCATTTTACAAACCACTGATTTTAGAAATTAATTTCGGTCCTTAAAATTCTTTGCAAAAAATCTTTGCTATCAACATCATTTCAACACAATACTTCACTGACTCAGAACTGTGTTTCATCCTAATGCTTCTGTGATGAGGTTTCAGGAAAATTTCCCAGTGGGAGTTCACAACCAGAACAAAGTTACAATCTGGGGACTGGAAGGTAAGCAGTTACCCTACTACCTGCAAAGCAAGACAAATTGCTTTTCACTCAAGAAACTAGATATTCAAGCCTGTTCCTTTTTAGCCCAGAGTTCCCAGGTGTTATCATGGGCTGGCAACACTCACAAAATAAAAGCTCATTTATGGGGTCTGTGCTCTTTTATCAAGTTCATGGTGGGAAAAAATATTTTCCTAGGCCCCCTTTTCTGGAAGCTACTTGTAGGTCAAGAGTTTTAATTTTAAGAGTGTTGGCTGCCTTTTCTCAATGAAGTAACAGACCCCTAAAGGTGTGAGCACACAACAATTTTACTCATCAAACACATCTAATCACGTTTGATTGTGGAGGCAGTGAGCACCCAGCAGCCAGCTTGCTTAACCCACCCCACTGCTCTGCTGTGACTGATATAGGGGGGCTAGAATTTACTAATTTAGGGGAACTAGAAGCTGGATAATAATTTTTTTGAACTGATTTAGAAGGCCAAAGATTGGATACTGATTTACTAAGATTTGCTTGCTGAAGACAATGTATTATTCACTTAATGATTTTGGGCCTACCTAGTAACAGGGAGCATATAGAAAAGAAAGCCAAATAATTGAGAAAAACTACTGAGTGTGACCAAACATCCTGCTCTCGGACCCCAGAACTGGTACAAGTTAGTTCTAAGGCTTGGACTTGGACCAAGAACCAAGGGAGCATGCACAAGGGAAGAGGGTGAGGAGTTCATCCTGAGGAAGACTACCGACTTCATCCCTCATTAATTATTTGGGACCCTCGCCCACAATTAATTGACACTGCGCTTGCGCGAACGTATTTAAATGAACTTCAAACACATTATAACACGAGGCGGGGATAGGTAATGAATATGTATAGGGGCTTTGCTTAACTTTATGCATATGTAACCTGCAACCTAATATAAACCCAGTGAAGTGCTGCTGATGGTGTGCATGTTTTTGGAGGGGCTACCCCCCATGCACCCCAGCTGGAATAAACACATACCTACTTCATAACTATTTGAGCTGTGGTGTCAATCCATGCCTCATGACCATCATGCTTCTTACAGAATGGTTTAAAGGAAATTCAGCTTTTAAAACACAAATTAAACTCACAACCTGAAACCCACCATGTGACAGTACTGTGAGCAGAGAATTTATGCCCTTAAGAGGTTAAGATTCTAGAACTGGGCATGATTGACTAGACAGTGAGCAGACTTCTCAGAATGAGCAATATTGTTTTACCATAAGGAAACACCCTTTTAGTGTCTCCAAAGTTCCTCTGACCCTAAACATTTCTGTTACATTGTTACTGTAGATCTCTAACAAATAAGACCTCAAGTTCTAACAGTCAGAACTCTCACATCTTGTAGAAATTAATTCCAGCTTCCCCTCTTAATTCTTCCACTTCCTTGCACTGTGAACCATGTCCTATATGGATCTTTCCGGAAACAGAGGTTAAAGAAATATTCTCTGCTCTAACTCCAGGGATATCCTTCCTCAGAGAGGAAGAAGACAGACTGTAGCTATGTAATCAACAGCATGTATTGCCCCAACAGACAATAAAACATTATATATTCTACTTTTGAAAAACAATTGTTACGCTTCCAGGTTTCTATAAAGAAAGTACCTAGAAAGTATAAACAGCATTTTTTCAGTGGTAACCTTGGAAGAGAATTTTCTCCAGGGAAAAGCACACAGTGCCCAGGCACTTCCAACCAGTCACTGTTAAACTGCTCTGACATTAACCTGACCAGGTATCCAAAAACATTTAGTGCTTTCTATGAACTGCAGCTGCTTGATAAACACAATATCCCACAGCACACAGCCTTGGTTATGGTTCACCCAAGTAGCATCCCACCCTGACTGCAGGAATAACATATTTGTTTTGTAATCTGGTTTCCCAACACAACTCAAATTTTAACAGAAAGGACAACTTTGAGCCCAAAGAAGCACAGAAGAGAAGTAGTGCAGGTAGTTAACAACACAGTTACCCAAAGCAGTAATATGTTTTGCTCCACCTGCCCTACAAAAGCTTATTTAGCCCTGTAGCTTCAGCTGCCTCCGAGGCAGTGACGCTCCTACAAAGCAAAAATCCCAAACTTGAGCATCTCAGTCAAATATTCATGGTGGTGTTAGCAACAGGTTATTTTAGATCTTACCATGACAGCATGCAAAGGAGTCTTCTGAAGTTTACCCAAAGTCCCCTCCTGCCTGTTGCTATGGGAAGGGGAAGGAAAGAATTTATCTGGAGGCCTCTGCTTATCACTGCTTCAGCTGCATGACACTTTAGTGAGAACAGATAGTCACATAAATCCACAAGCTATAAGCTACTTATTCACGTTATTCAATAAATTTTTAATTAGGGCAATGAAATAATCTTAATGTGATCACCCAGAGCAAAAATATTAAGTAAAAATTTTACATTATTTTCCCCCCTTTAGGCAATTTTCTTACTTAAAATCTACTAACTGATAACTGCCTGGAAGAGATAATTCAAATCACCTCCCTTTTAGCCATCTTTTTACAGTTTTAACAATTTTCCTGCAATGCAAGGAAATTTGTAGAAGTAGTCAGAAAAAACACAAATTAATACGTACATATTTAAAACAAAGGCATTCATGGATTAAAAACATAAAACACATAAAACACATGAACAAAACTTGAAAACACAAAAATACACCAGAAAAAAAACCCTAAAATTTTGCCTGTTATAAATTATCTGGAAAATTAAGGACAAGAAGACAAAGTACACACAATAGGCACTGACTTTAAAAGTCAGGGTACATAATCTTGTGAAAATTTTCACTGAGGATGAGAAAAGCATGCTTGGTTTTACTCTCAGACATTTCTGAACACAGTCTAAACAAGTGCCAAGCTGCATTTATATCTTTATCTCTCAGACCCTTTCCATGTATTTCTGCTCTTCCCTACGCTACGCGTTTAAGCAAAACACGATCTAAAAATGATCTGAAAATAACATAAATGAAAATGTGTTACTGAAAGAGCACATGAGGACATCCTAAAACAGGAATACACTTCTAGGAATTGCTTTCTATTTTCCTCCTTTTTTTTTAATAGACTCAAACAATAATTTGGGCTGTAAAGGGCCTCTGGGGGTCATTCCTGTCCAACACCCTCCCAAAACAGCGAGTATCAATGTTAAACCAAACTGCTCAGTGTGTCATAAAAATATTCACTACACTCAATTAGGAGCAAAATATAAGTTATAATAAAGGCATCTTAATAGATATTCATGTTTCCAGATACAATGACAACGAAGTGAGTGGCTCTGAGGCTTTATACAAACACAGATCTGTTTTCCTAGGAAATAAATGTGCACAACACACACAGATTTAATCCTTAACATGTCAGGCTTTTGACATCTCCCTAACACACTGCAGCTGAAACCTATCAAGGAAACCAAAACATATTTAATATGAAATTACAAAAATATGCATTCCTTAGAAATGTTATTCCTTGTGATATTTGCAATAATATGGTAAGAGATGGCTCACAGTCAAGATTGCTTACTTCTGTCTGAACTTCATACCATAAATCAAACAGTTTTACTAAAACCACAGGAAAAATCTAATAAGTAAAACAAACAAACCAAAACTTGTATATGACAAGATTTATTTTGTTGTATGATTTAATTCTTAGAAGTGCAATGACTTTTTCAGTGTATGTTGGTACATTCATTTCAGATGACTTTAAACTGAAAGACTGAGAAGAGTTTCCAAGCTAACTCATTTGGAAGCATTCTCCTGCTTAGTTTTTCAGCTACTCCTTTAACACCTTAGGATCTGTGTTTCCCTGCACCTTTTCTTATTAACAATACATATAAATGCTTCCGTTATTCTCAGTTTAGGGTTTTTTTGTTTGTTTCTTTTGTTTCTTCTTGAAGACTTTCACTGCTTCTTCATTTTCAAAACTTGTTCATATTGTACATATTCAGAGAAAACTAAAATAAAAGAATAATAAAAGCTGCATTTAAAAATAAGACTATTACCCTTCAGCTTGTACCAGCTAATTGCACTGTCCTATGACTTCTAAGCTTCACTGGGGGAATTACTTGCCAAAACGGATTCCTATTTTCTTACAGACCCATTTTCACCTCCTGTTTTTAATCTTCCTTAAAAACTCTGTGCCCACACCTTTCAGAAATATTGTAGTCAACCTGTCTCTTTTTTGTTACAGCATCTTTCCCAATGGCACAGTCTTTTCCAGGGATGATGGTCTCTGAACTCCCCCTATACCTCCCCTGATGGGATTTGCTGTGCTCACACCCACAGGCAGTGCAGGGCAACAGGAGAGGGGCCAGGCAGGAAGACAGGTCTGTAGACCCAAAATGCATGTGGGATACGTTCTGGGAGTTTTAGTTTGGAACAGCTCTACAGGGATCCCACAGTAGCGCACCAGCAGGACCGCAGCTTCCAGTTCAGTTTCATCCAGAAGCAACTCAGCTGCCTTGATCCAAGCTCATTTCACAAGTCAAATCAAGTGCAGTCTGTGAGAACCTTCAGTGGATTAATTTCCAAAGTGCCCTCCTTGTCCAAATTAAAACAATTAAACCACTAATGAGGATTGTTTCCTTTCCCCCAGTTCTCTCTGCTATGCATTCTGGCCCTGAGGAAAACCTCCACAGGTCTCCCTCACATCCGCTGACTCAAGTTCACTCTTTTTGCATTACTTCTGTTCTCCTCCTTTAATTCCCTGCATAAAGATAGGAGTATTTTCATGCGTGACCTTGCTTGGCCACTTTATTTCAAGACTGCCACCTTTCACTCCATTTCGACAGTTTCAGAAGACATTCTTTTTCAGAACACTTTCCTTTATAAAATTATATAAAAGGAAATTCCAAAGTTTTCTGCTCTCCATCAGTAGGACAGACATGCCTTTTCCCTTCTGTGCAAAATCAAGGCTAGAAAATTGTTTCTACAAAACTACTAGAAAGTCAGTGAAGCCCACTCTGTGCCACATTAAAGTGAAAACTCTGGGTCCTGTGAGTGACTCTACACATTCCTGGTACTGAAAAAAACAAATTATACTCCTTTCTTTGAAACAGCAAGAAGGATGATCCAAGAAACTACAGGCTGACCAGTGTCATCTCACTCCCAGAGAGGTCAGGCAGCAAATTCTCATAGGAGCCATTTCCAAACAAAATGTGGGCAAGAAAGTGATTTGGATTAGTCAGCATGGATTCATAAAGGGGAAATAATGTCTGACCAACCTGACAGTTTTCTTTCAGAAGATGACTTGGTAGCTGAGATGACACCATGTCCTACAATGTTCTCCCACACAAGGGGATGAAGCAGGGGGCAGGCAGCACTGGGGGGCAAACTTCAAGCCTGGGTGAAGGGCAAGGTTCCCAGGGCTGGGATCAGAAGTGCACTGTCCAGTTAGAATCCAGGCATTAGTGCTGTAGCCCAGGGCTACAGACTTGACCAGTACTGTTTAACTTCTCCATTTATGACCTGGACAACAGGGCCTGGCTCACTTTCAGCAAATATGCTGATGGCACAAAAATTCCACAAGGGGAAGTGCAAAGTTCTGTACCTCGGGAGGAATAAACCCATGCAACCAGTAAAGGCTGGGGGGCAGCTCGACAGAAAACAACTCCGCAGAAAACACTGGTGCCGTTGTACATGAACCAGCAATGCTGCTTCTCAACAACAAAAAAAGGGCTGCCAGCACCCTGGATTAGGAAAAAGCATCACTAGCAGGATGAGGAAGGTGATCCTTCTCTTCCACTCTAATTCTGGGCTCCCAAAATCAAGTGTGACACAGATGTACTGATCTGACACCAGCAAAGGGCCACAGAGACAATAAAGGAAGAAGCTGAAAAAGCCTGGATAGTTAAGCCTGGAAAAGAGAATGATTGGGAGGATCTTATTGGTGTGTGTAAATACCAGAAGGGTTAGAAGGCTGAAGGCAGACTCTCCCCAACAGTACTCAGGGATGGGACAACAGCTAACAAATTAAAATACAGGAAATTCAACTTAAAGACAGGGGATGGAGTT
The DNA here is from genome assembly GCF_008360975.1 of Lichenostomus cassidix. Taxonomy (NCBI): domain Eukaryota; kingdom Metazoa; phylum Chordata; class Aves; order Passeriformes; family Meliphagidae; genus Lichenostomus; species Lichenostomus cassidix. Next base: position 12,727,617 of record NC_139500.1, on the reverse strand, counting down.
ATTTATTTTTCTGTGAGGTGGTTGAACAGTGGAGAAATTGTCAAGAAAGGTTACATCACCATTCTCAGAGCCATTCCAAACCCGACTGAACATGTTACTGACTGCTCTAACTGGCCTTGCCCTTAGCAGATGGATTTGGATTTCATGTCCAGAAGTCTCCTCTAACCTCAAGTACTCTGTGATTCTCTGAGTTCCCTAAAACAACCTCAATAATTCCTGTTGTACCTGTCCTGTTCTTCTTGCTTGTTGTGTTTGAGTCTCTGTCTTGTAGCAGATTCCTCCTCTAAAGAGATATTTATCAAGCTGGTCATATAAGCTATTTTTTTTCCTCCAAACTGAGGATCCCTTTCAGTGCCCAGTTACTGATACAGCTTAAGTTTTACTAGTTTGAATAGAAAGGAACAGATCACATAGATCAGCATTGCACTTTCTTCAGGTTCAGTAATGTTCATCTTGAGTACCACTTATTTTAATTTCTACAGCTTTTCTCAAGTCCAGTACTAAAATTCAATGCACAAGTGTACACCAGGTATTTCCTCTCACTTTAAAAAACTACTTCCATTTCCCTTATTGCTGCTGTGTATTATAAGGAACAAAGCAATACAGCTTGAGTAAATCTCCTGCATGTCCAGCACTATACAGAGCCAAGTGTTAGTCAGATCCAATTAACGACCATCAGGTAACATAAAACTGAAAAACATGCGAAAATCAACTGGTTCAACTGTCCCAACACAAAGATGCCACTGGGCACTTCATATGCACACTGGTTTCCTGTTTTATTTTCATTTTCTTTTGCCCTGATAAGAAACCTCATAAAACATTCACATATTGCCGCCTAGGAACCTGAGGTATCCCATCATTCCATAAACAACATCAGAGATGAGAAAGTCATTAAATATCATGGCTGATACTCTGTTTACTCAAAAAATATCTTAATTTGTTGATACTTTCATATATTTCCTTCATTTTAACTTATATGATAATAACTTCCCCAAGAAAATCTGTACAGTTACCCATATGTTGCTCTGTATCTCTCCCATGCTTCTTTAAAGCCACTGTCCTGGTACTTTCAAATCAAACTAATTACACTCTTTTACATAAAAAATATCCCATGTGTGACAAATTTAGGCTGGAGTGTCACTTAAAGGATGCTGATCCTCTAACAGTTTCTAAAAGCTTCTCCTGGGTGCCTACATAAATTAATCCAAATCTCAGTGGGAAAGAATGGCAGTGCAGTTTCACTTACAATACTGAAACCAAACAAAAATGATGCAGCCAAAAATCCCAACTATATCTATACAGGTAATTTTATTTTGGAGGTATAACATAGTTGCATACTGTAACATAGCTGCATTTCCCATCAATGTGCTCTTCTACCACTTTAGCCTGGTGATTTTCACATATCCACTGACTTTCCCTGATCTCCCAGTGCCTACGTTTATCTCCCCTATCTCATTAGTACAGACATACCCACACAGCATCACGGCTCAGATTACTGCTTTATGTTATTTTCTAAAAAGGCGGAAATAATCAACCTTCATGAGCAAATTTCAGAAACTGCAGAACTTAATTTGATGCTCATGGGAAAAGAGATAGAAGACTGATATCGGTAGATATGCTAGAGAAACACTTGAACTTTAACTAATTTGACTAGTTATTTTGTGACTTGTGATCAAAAGAAAGTCCATGGTTTTTGTATTACAGCTATTTAAAAATGTACTTCAAGGGCATTACTTATGAAGTGTCAATAAGAAACACTGTCTCTACTGTAAAATAGCACAGTAAAACAAAACATGAGGCCACCACCTTCTGTTTCACCATCCACCTTGCAGCTTTGGAACAAGTCCCTCAGAGGCAGTTACACACTCAGTTGTTAACAGAAGACAGCATCTACACAGGATTTCATAATCTCCGGCCATTAGCTCTACTTCTTATTTACAGCTCAGTGCTTACCCCAACATTATTTCCCCATTCCTTTCTCAGAGCTACATTTCATTATCAATGGTTAGTACACACACTTACACGAACCTGCAAAAATGGGAAATGAAAAATAAAAACCAGAAAGCTTGACCATTAAATTACCCAATTACCTGTAGTCATTCTAAGAATGACAACTTCATCTGCTGTTACCGTTGTTGTACATGTTTTTAAAATTGTACAGTTGTAATGCTTTTAAAAGTAGCCTTTGGAAAGACTGTTGCCTACCAGCAAAATGTAAACCCTGATTATCTCACCTGGAAGCCTCAAATGTAGCAGATACGATTTCCAAAAGCACAACGCTGGTGTCCACATGATTTTTCAAGATGTTCTGTGAAGGATTATTCAGCACACAACACACCTTGTTCTAAATGTCCAATAGCACTGGTGAAGGATTAAAGAGTACAAAACCACATCCCTCTGTGGGTATAGCCCCAGACACACCTCCACTCCTTTGCTCCCAAGAACACAGACAAAAAGGCCAATGGAGCTTTCAGTAGAAAGATACTGCCTATAAAAACTTACTAAACAGATCATCACTGTAGGTACCAGAGCAACAAACGAAATCGAAACACTCTGCACAGCTCTGCAATTCAGCCTGGCAATGCTCAAAGAAATGATGAATCATTGCCTACTAGCAGCGACAACCACACATCTGAAATGTGCTGATGACTTGAAATCTCTCAAAAAAGAAAGCTCTTTGTGACTTGCTGCTTGTACCTGCTTTAGCAAAATAGATGGTGTAAGACAGTTCCTGTTGATTGACTCAGCTGTGGGAAAAAGAACTGCTGGAGACAACGCACTGGAATTTTGACAGGTAACTCATTACCAAGGTATGGCTACACACACACTGCCCCCTAAGAAAAATAAGCTGCTTCTCTGAATATTCTTACACAGTAGAATCAAAGAAACTAGAAGTGGGAAGTCAGGACTTGCAACAAAATGAAGTAATATTCCTGTGTGCAAAATTCAATGTCAGCCGAATATAAAGGTTGCATTTTTCTAAGGTAAATTATTTATTAGTAAAGTAAATCCAACAGATGTAATGGAAATTACAATTTCAGGGAAGGGGGGGTGGGCAGGGGGAAGTATTGAGATTATTTAAGTCAACCCTGAGGTATCTGAATGTCTGCTATGGATCACTGTCTTTTCCAAAACTGCAAACAGGTGCAAGCAAAACCTTGAGTTCCAGAGGAGTCATCTTCATGTTTTCTAATTTCAATGGAAGTCTATTACCTGCTTCCTAGGAATTTTTTACAAGTGACCAGATGGCAACATGAAAGTATAGCCGTGGGTGGATAACACAACCATCCCAACCTGACTGCTTGCTACATTCCAGCTCATGCCTCTCTGTAAAATAAAACAGAAACTATAGGAGAAAGGTGGCCTACAACTATACCAGAACTATACCACTATTTCAATATTATCAACACTTCCATTAAACTTGGTTTTTGTGGGGCTGCCCTAAAGTTCCTTTGACCTTCATCAAAAGATATGGCAGATTTCAGAAATCTTAATTCTTAAGAAATCTTAATTCTCTCAAAAAGAGCAATACGTAAAATCATTAAATAAAAGTTTGAATCTTTACACCCTAGATCTTCTGCGTGGAAAAACGGACAATTTCACATTATAAAAACAAACAAACCAACAAACATCTGCCAACAACAAACATTAATTGCACCCTTGCATTTCAAGGGACTTGCCTTACAGCTGGGATACAACTGGAAGCCCACAGGTGTGTGAAGATTAGGACAGGCTCTTAAACTAAAATCTGCAAGCGAACCAGAGGTAAGTGCACCACATGTGTCAGCAGGGCAGCTGCTGCAGCTATCAGGCAGGGCAGATGGGGAGTTCTCCTGCAGCTGGATACTGCACAAGGAGTGGGGCCCCCCTTCCCCTTGACACTCCCTCGTCTCACAGTCCTTCCCTATCTTTGTGTCAATTCTAGTCAGAACCTGACATTTGCTGACCTATTTAAATCCAGGAAATCTTCAGGAAAAAAAGCCTAGGGCCCCTGATAACTGTGAAACAGTATATTTTTTAAAAACAAAATTGGCATACTTTGCATGCCCTGGTAAAATATTCTGTGCAGGGAGGGTAATTCATTGTGAACACACTACACCATATATCCACCCCTTCCTGGCTTCCCTGGTCATGCATCATGTGGCAAATCAAACCCACATACTGGGGCAAAAGTACAGGCCCATAGGGTTATAATGCTGTGCAATGACCACCTTAATCAGCAAAACATCCTTTCAGCTATAAACCCTGAGTCTGAACCATGTGAGGAGTTCTGACAATTTTCTTCTAAATTCTGTTCAGATACTTATCTAGTTTGCAATACATTAGAACATTACTGTGCTTGACTAGAAGTCATGAAGGCAGAAATACAAAATAGAAAGTATAGAGTTTACTATTTTTATAGCAGGAAGTGAAATTCCAAAAAGCAGAGAAATCCCAGCTGTGACACAGGCGCTCTCAGAATAGATCTCATCCCTATTATTACTGTCTCTAAGTCCCCTCCTCTCTCACCTCCTACATCAGCCATCCTTAACTGTGAATTTCATTTTGTTGTGTCTTCTCCACTCAAACACAGAGTCCACTGGGCAGCTCCCAGCCTCGAAATGAACGGGCATTAGTCTGAAAACGTTCCCCTTTAATACCCCTCCTCCAGACAGCATTATTTTGTTCACATCCCAGATGTGAAAGCAAGACTTTGCCTAAATGTTATTTTTCACTTTAATAACTCAAATTCTCACTTAGTGCCTTAAGTCTTGTAGTTCTGAGAGCCTGATGACGAGTGGAAAAGGAGGGAAAGGAGAAAAATGTCGTGATATGCCATGCCACACCTCACAGGGCTATGTTTAAAACCTTTAAACCATGGAGAATATCAAATAAACCACCAACAATGTCAACAGGTCTCCACACAGAGCAAATCCACCTGCCCAAACCTGATTTCAGAACAGGAGTTAAATACTCTGATTCAATGGGTGCACGAAAGAACAATGAGAACACCACTGCCTCACGATACCTTATTCATTGACCTGAACTAGATTTGGTTCAGGCAAATGTTTAATAACTGCAGCATTGCTCTGGAAATCGGTCTTTTTAATATTCACCTTATACAAACAATGTCTTGTTTGTATAAGGCAAAAAAAAGATACTCTAAAGCCCTACTGGTAAACTCAGTTTACCAGGCACCAAGTGGAACATGCCAATTACCTGTGGGATTACTGCCTGAGTATCCTAAGTTTTCCTCTGTATCTTTAGGTGATGAGCACTTAAACAGAAATGTTACACATGGTGAGGATCCACCTGAAAACACAGGTGACAGCTGTTTGGTTTGGGTAGCTATTCAAACTTCTTTCATGTAGAGTGAGGTGATCAAAGTGTCTCCCTTCAGCATTTCCCTCCTCTTTCCTGTTACCATTACACACATTCTTTCCCTTCAAACAGCTGGAATAAGAAACTGCTCTGAAGACTTCATCATTGAAGACAACACATGCACTGGGCCAACCACAGACATTTAAGAACCAAAGCAGCTTTGTGATCTTTGAACTGGTGTCTTTAATGCTCCTTCCAACCCAAATCGCGCTATGATCCAGATACAAAAGGCAAGTCAGTGTCACAGTCTCACTTTTTATCTTCTAAGCTCATGTATTTTGTCTCATTTCCTTTATAAAGTGCCTTTCACATGCAGGATCACCCAGGAGGTCTTACTTGAATAGATAGGAAACGGTGTTGAGGTAAAATCTGGTGAAAACATGCAGCTCACCACTTTCACAGAAGTTAGCAAGTCTGGTTAAAGATTAGGCCAAATACGTTACAATTTAATGTACATTTTTTATATGGGTCACCACATTTCTTTTATCTAGTCTCTGAAATTATATACTTAGAGCAGTAGGAAATATACACATACATATACAGGGCACACACACTTGAAGAGACAAGCCCTATTAAGAGAAATTAATCACAGTGATCCACAGATCAGTTAATTCAGGCTCTGACAAGCCAAAGCAAAAAAAACCCACTCTACAGATGAGGAATCCTTATACAGAACAAACTCACTCGATCTAGCTGCTTTGCAAATAGATCAAAAGAGCAGCACTGACAAAGCAAAAACCTCAGGGTGTCAGAAAAGTAGAAAAGGAGTATTCAGGGCAACAAGTCTTAATCCATTCAAGTGTTTATGAAGCAAGAAGTGAATAAAATAAAAATCTGAACATCTGAGCACTGTTAAGCAAGAGTAGTGATTATTAATACATAACTAAAAGTCAGCTAGCTGGGGGAGGCTCTAAGGATGGATACTGACCAAATGCATGTTAAAAATTAACACAGCCCACTCTTCCGTGTCTTGGTCCATCTCTTCAGCTTGCTCAGCACTGAGCTTTCCTTCACTGTTTCCACTGAATGAGGCAAAGCTAAAAAGGGTAGTAAGTTATGAATGACTTACCCAGGCAAAAGTTCCAGCCCAATCACATGAAACTAAAGGGATCAAAGAGTGTATTTTATTTTTCAGTAAATGAACATGCTTCCTGTCACACATTTTATATTCCTGATGGATATTTCACTGCAAATGGCTATTCATTTGATGAATTAATAATCAGAAGCAGATTACAGACCTGTCTTAAAATGTCTTTTTCTATTTCAAGATCACTGTAATCTTTTACCTGATCTTTCTTTTCCTTAGTAATACACTTCAAAAAGATTACTAGGTACCCAGCTAATACTTAGAAAGAAAAATTATGTGTAAAGGCTACCCTTGAGAGAAAAACAGACCTATAAAGAATAGAAACCTGAGAGCATGAAGATCTTATAGAGGCTGATAGTAACACACTCCTTTTGAAAGCTCCAGCTTCCATATAATGGGCTAACAAATCCAGAATCTGAGATCTGCACATTTCAGGTAAAGGTAAGTCACCCAACTTCTACTTGATTAGAAACAAGGTTCCACACAATCAAATTTGACCAATCCTCCTGAAGAGAATAGGCCTTTTCTTGCTGAGCAACAACACCCTTTGAGTTTCAGCTCCAGCTTCAGAATCAGTGATGTAACTCCAAACATGACAGGAGTTCTGTGCCTGACTGAAACAATAGGCCTCTCCCAGCAGCAGAGTTGAGAATAGCTCAGGCAAGTGGGTGGAAGGCAGGAATTATCAGTTCCTAAATAGGAAGACAGTAATAAAACATCTTAAAAAAAAAAAAAAAAGAACAGCAACATACTGCCAAGTTTGAAAAAATTATTTGAATAACCAGTGCAACAAGATCTGGTATCATGTTTCCTCAGAGGGGAGAAAAAAACCTGCTGTGCTTTGGTATAGTAAAAGTAGAAATTCCAGGCATAACTTGAGAGCTGGTCATATGAAACAGGGCCTTGACTTCTTTAAAACGCTCTTTCCCAGTTTGTTGCAATACTTCCATTTCTATTAAGTGTAATTTGCAATTCTTATGAAGAAAAATATCAATCCTTCAGCTCTAGCAACTCTGCACTACAGTAAAACCCGAATGCCAGTCACCTACAGAAAATGCCCAAGTCTCCACTGCTTTATTCTTCAGACGAGAAGGATGAAGAACAGCTACCTTCTCTCACCAAAACGTGCATGCAGGATTAGCGCAGCCAACAGTCCAACCAAGCCCAAGAAGGACTGCCTACAGTCTTTAAAAACAGTGAAGTTATGAGACAGTAAAAGTAAGTATCTAGAATACTCCCAAACTAGACTGTAATCATGGCTTGTCTGCTTCCTCTTCTGAGGCGAGCACTCGCTTCAAAATGCTTCTGCAGCTGGGCAAAGTACAGTTACAGTAAGGAACTGTGGCCAGCACTCCTTTGGATTATGCACACACCTTCACTTTCCTCAGCTGTGAGGGCACAAAGAAGTTCCTACAATTACATGTAAGTACAGCAGAATGACAAAAACAACATTACATGAACATAACTGGACACCCTAACGGAAAAGCTTAAAAATAAACTCCCAGGAGCACTCCCACAAACTTCACCATTATCATGTGAAAGAGGTTTTTCTTCTGCTCTCACCCTGCTTTTCCTTGCTTTTAAGAAGAAATTAAATTGGTTTTGCTGCATGAAAAGTACTTTGATATGGCTGAATACGTTTACCACTTTGTTTAAGCAGCTTAAACTCACAAAAGATGCTTATTTAGATGCTATCATTGACTGATACTGATGATGCTGTTGAGAAGTGTCTTATCTATTGCATATGTTGTAAAATAGGAGAAAATTTCTTTGTAAATCTCTCATGAAACATTTTTCAAGCAGTCTATGACAAGCTCTCTTAGAAAAAAATTATTAAACTCTAGAAGACAAACACCATGCTACTTTACTGCCTTTCTTCCTATTACCTTATTTATTCTGTAGTTTTCCCCAAAGCATTTTGAAATTTAGAAACAAAGAAATAAGATAACTCATGTTTCAGGTTTGTTTCACGACAGAATAAACAGAACTTGAAGAAGGGAGAGAAAATTGAGGGAAGAAAAAGAGGTGATGCTGCCTAACTAATAAATTCATATGAATAATCTCTCAATCTCTCTTAAACCCCAAAATAACTTTAATCTGTAAGAAGCTTTCAAAGTTAGCACTCAGAAGTCTCAGTTATTTTCCACTCCAACATCATCTTTCACATCTACTGTATAAATTCTTGTTTTAAAGAAAACTCACTTTGGGTCTGAATGCTACATACTATTCCAAAGATCACTTGGAGGTGAATGCATTCAGTGCAGTGATTAAATGTCAGCTAAATCACAACTAAGAATGCACACTAGACATAGTTCAGATTTAAACAGCTGTAGTAAATAGCAAGGTAACTGTAATTAAATTAGAACTGCTTTGGACTTGCACTTCAAGAAGACAGAAAACAATTTACTCTTTTTTCAAACAATACATTTTTAAGCATTAAAATCCTCAGAACCAAAGACGGCCTGTGATTCATGTTTCATTCTTAAACGCCTGTACCTTTTCTCAGGTAAAAACAAGCAATTTACTAGTTCTACTGTCACTCTCTCAGCACAGAATGTCTTCTTTCAAATATCAGTCCAGATTTCTCTTCACTTCTCTTTGAAAAGGTGACTGGCAGGGTAGTAGAGAGCAAGCAAAACAAGTGAGAAACTCATGAAAATAAGCAGTAATATATTGGGAAAAGACAGTCTAAAATACCCTGGTTTCTGACTTCTTAAATTCTAACTAAGCTGTAAAGGTAAGTTTTACTGGGGGTATTTCCTGAAGCGTCAAGGGTAAAGGATGCCACAACACAGGCACCCCCAAATGCCACACCTGCCTCTCTCTCCGCATCACACACACCCCAGGTCTTCTGCCAATTTAACATCACAAATTACAGCTATTAAAACAAGCTGAATTCTTGGATATCAGAGCAAACTAGACCAACGCATCCTCGAACACCTTTGTCTGCTTTTATCTCGATACTACTGGCACACAAGGTCAAAGACAACCTGCGTGGGAGCCTGAGAGTTAACAGCCAGAACTTGTCTATGTTTCCAAAATAGAGCGGTGGCACCAGCATTGCCATTCTGCTGTGTTTACAAGAGGGAACACAGTTCGGGATAAACCTCTGGCTGTAGTCACGCTTTATCGCTAGGAAACATCCCTTCCAGGTCCGGCTGTACCCGGCCGTGACAAAGGCACCGAACCCTCGTACACGCCGAAGGAGCCCCCGGGACAGGGGTTACACACGGGGGGAAGGAGGCTGTGCTGGAAGGGCTGCGGAAAGCACAGCCCTGACGGGAGCGAGCCCCCGAGAGGGCAAAGGTTTAGGGGCAGATCCTGGCGACCAGAGCCGGGAGAGGCTGGCGGGGTCCGTCCGGGAAGGGACGAGACACTGCCAGGGAGGGCTGAGGAGAGGACTCGGAGCTGGAGGCACCGGAGTACGGGCAGGTGCCCCCGGCAGCCGCGGAGGGGCGGCGGGACCGGGCAGCGCGGAGGTCCCGGGACTACCGCCCGCGCCCCGGCGAGAGAGCGGTGCTGCCCTGCTCCCGGAGCTGCCCCGCGGGGCCCGGGGGGCAGAGCGGCGAGTCCGCCCTCAGCGAGCCCCTCCCGGGACGAGCGGCCCCTCCGGATCCGGGCCCGACCGCGGGGTTCCCGCGCCCCCGGGTCTCCCCGCCGCCCGCAGGGCCCCGTCCCCAGCGCTACCCCCGTGCCCCCTCTCCGTCCCACGGCCCCGCTCCGCTCACCGGCCGCAGCTCCCCCGTCCCTCAGGTCCAAGATGGCAGCGCGGCCCGCCCGGCCTCCGGCAGCGACTTGGCAAAGTCGGGCGCGACGTGCGCAGGCGCCGAGTCCCCCCTATCGTCGAGCAAGGACTACAACTCCCGGCGTGCCTCGCGCCAGACACCCGCACGCTCAGTGCGGGTCACGGGGCCTCCCGGCTGGGAGCGGAGGGGCGGCGCCGTGAGGGGCTGTGAGGGGCGCGTTAAGCCGTGCATGTCTGTACTCTGTAGGGACGGGCGGGGAGGGCTGGGGGCGTTCACCTGGAGATGAGAAGGCTCCAGGGACATCTTAGAGCGCCTTCTAGTGCCCAGAGGGGCTCCGAGGGACGTGAGAAGGCACTGTGAACAAGGGCCTGGAGTGACAGGACAAGGTGCAGTGGCTTCCCACTGCCAGAGGTCAGGGTTAGATGGGATATTGAGAATTTCTCCCCTGTGAAGGTGGTGAGGCCCTGGCACAGGGTACCCAGAGAAGCTGTGGCTGTCCCTGGATCCCTGGCAGTGTCCAAGGCCAGGCTGGACAGGGCTTGGAGCAACCTGGGACAGTGGAAGGTATCCCTGCCATGGCAGGGGGTGGAACTGGATGATCTTTAAGGTGCCTTCTAGCCCAAATCATTCAATGAATCTATGATTCTGTAAACAGAAAGTATATATGTGTGTTTATGTAAATATATACACACACTACAGTAAAAATCTTTGATCATGAAAGCATCCACGAAGGCTCGGCTGGTACAAGAACACCTTGAGGAACTTCAGGCCATCCCTGGCCCAACGTTACTGCAGCAACACCAATAATGGGAAGTCTGTGAGAGCACAAAGGGACGTCCTGGGTAACACAAGTCTGTAACAGTGAAGCAGCTGGGACATCACTGGTGTCACTGTTGGCTTTGGGATGCACAATAAAGGTTTTGTGGTTTTAAGTATCTTGCAGGTATGTAAGCCATTGTTATTATTTAGTCTTTACATAAAAACTTTGTTTCAAGTGTATTTTTTCTTAACCTGAATGCTCTGTGGCATAAGTGAGTGCATAGAAGTACGATACACCTCCTCTTTTGATACTGAGGAACGAGAGTCCACGCTCTGAAATCAGAGGAAAGACTCCCCAGTTTTCAGCGAGTAGGAGAATATCCTAAATATTTCATCAGAAAAATTACATACCTTGCAATTGCAAAGATTGGCATTTTGTTACAACTGATAGGGGTGTGAAAATCCATCTTGTCTTCCATGCATAGACTCCAATAAGATCTCACAGCCACAACTGAGTATTTCTGTTGATAAGGCCTGAGCAAGAAAACAGCTCAAACTGTTTCCCCAACAGACCAACACGCACATTTCGATGCCAATCAGCCATCTGTGGTTCTGACTGACCAAGGTATATGTGAATATTACTTCAGGCACTGAAATCACTTTACTTCCAGCACAGAACAATGCATGCTGTTCAGTCAGAGGCTCAGGATGGAAAAGTCACGACAGTGCAGCTTGGTCAGAGAGGTGGGAATCCCTGGAACACAAGTTTGGAGCCAAGGTCACAGCCCAGTATAAGGACAAACAAACTCATCAGCTGAAATAAGGTCTGGAGAGTTTTTTATTTTCTCTAAAGCTTTTCTATGCAGTCTCTATGTTCCTGTAGAGATATTTGACTGCATACACATACATTTACAGTTCCATAGTTAATGATCTATTCAAATTAATAATGATAAAAATTAGTTCTGCAAGCCTTGCTTAACAGAGATTTCTCTCTCATGCATCACCTGCATAAACAGTTCTCTTGTCCAGTGCTGTGATACCAGTTCCTGTCCTGGAGTTCCTCATCTGCACAGCTGTTGTCTCCCAGCTGGCACATAACACTGGTTTTGCAGATTGCCTGTGGTTTGATTCCCAACAGGAATCAAACATTGGAACATTGCACTGTACTCTTCTCCCCAGCTGCTTGAATTAAGTTTCCCTTTAGCAGAGTTGAGTGTTTTCAGGAAGAAGCTGGTTGCTGCCCATTAGGTCACATCCCTGTAGCTCTGTGGAATCCAGCAGACATGCATATACCCATCCCTAGGGCAGAGTAGCCATTTGCAGTGTCTTTTTGTCTTACTGTTTTTCACTAGGTAAAAGTTGCTAAAGCAGATGTGAGTAACAGTGTCTCTTTTCAAGAACATCAGACCAGTTGTCCTCTGTGTTAGTGTTTTTTCTCTACTTTTTCCAGCCAGTATCTCAGACAAAGTGCTTGTTTTTCAACCCTAGCAGCCCTAATCTCTTTGTTTTTCAGCTTCTGATGCCTCCAGTCAAGTTCCACTGGTTCCATCTGCTCTGTAAAATTCATGAGAAAGATAATGTATTCCAGGTGTACAGACTACGATCAGTTTGTGCTTGCCAGGACAAGAGGAATGCAGAGCAATCTTCATATTCACACTCTTTCAGAAATCATTTTCCCTGGTAAAAATCATGGCCTGCCAGTGAACTGGAAAAACAAATAAATAATTAACACAGAATACATGGCAAGCAAAGATGAATATAATTGAGTGGCAGGAGAACTATGTGTCCAAGATTTTACCTTTGGGAAAAGGAGGAGAATGCTTGATTACTTTCTTTTTTCCCTATGCTTTTTATAATTACAATATACTCAGGCAGGATGGAATTTTCTTGCTATTCCCTGTCATAACTTTATTTTGACAAGCACAAACCCCAACAGATAGGAAAATTTCCCACAATGGTGCAGGATGATCTTGTGCAAAGGCTTTTCAGGAAAACTGTGAATGCTTTGTAGTGTTCCAAATTTGCTGGGTTTGATATGGTGAAGCTGTGCTTTTGGGAGATAATTTCTGAGAGATAATATTTAATAATTTTCATAATATTTTTCCTTTCTTTCTCAGTCCAATCCAAACTGGTCACTGGGACAGACATTGTTTCTTGTGGCAGACTATGTGTAGCATTTATTCTTGGTTGGGCTATGGTAAGTAATAATATTCAAATCCCTAATGAAATCTTATCCAGTTGTAAAGCCAGAACTGTCACACTCAGTGAATGCTGTTGGTGCTGGGAGCTGTCTGGGAAGACACTGAGGATAAGTGTCTGTGTGGCAGAGTGGTGTAAATAATTTCCATGTTTCAACCTTTCATGTGGTAATAAAAAAAATTCTACAAGATCGTTAAAATATTGGGATTCTGTTTGATTTTTTGAGGAGAAGTCTGCAAATGGAGATTGCTGTCTGATACCTTGAAGCCCTGGGCTCCCTCAGCTAAAGGGCTGGGACAAGAATGCATAACAGAAGCACTGAACACTCTTATTACTCTGCTATCCCTAGAGCATGGGATTCCCTCTCCTGAAATAGACTCTACCTTAATTCCCTCCCTTTTTCCACTCTCAGCCAATTCTGCTGACCTCACACATGACAAACTTCTTCTTTCCAGCATTACATAATTTCCTAGAGGATGCTCAGCAAGTCTCTTGTCAAACTTGGAAACAGGTCTGCGTTTCTTAGCTCCTTGACAAGTGTTTAACGATTTTTTAGTATTTTTTTTTACTGAAGCACACAAAAATCCTGACAGAATCACTTCAATAGAAAATAATTCAGATAGGAAGGAACCTCTGGAGGCCTCTAGGTCCACTCCGTGCTTGAACCAGAACCAACTTAGATAATGTTGCACAGATGAGAGATAAATACCTTAAAGGTTGGAGATTCCACAGCCCCTTCGTGCCCTGGTCAACTGTTTGATGACCCACATAATCCATTTTATTTCCTTACATATATTTGGAATTTCACTTGTAGAAGCTTTTCCTTTTTACCCCTCATCCTGTGGCTGTGCAGCTCTGCAAAGAGTACAGCTCATTCTCTTCACAGCTTCCTAGCAGGCAGTTATAGGCAGCAGGGAGGTGCTCCTTTGCCTTCTCTTCTCCAGGCTGAGCAGATCCATCTCTCTCAGCAGCTCCTCATGTGTCCTGTGCTCTGTCCCTGATAACTTGGTGGCCTCCTCTGGAGTCTGGTTCATCAGTGTCTGTATAGGACAGGCACTAGGGAGCTGAGACTGGTCCCAACACTCAAAGGTGGGTTCTTATCAGTGCAGAGTAAAAGGTGAGGTTCCTCACCCTGCTGGCTGCGCTCCTGGTGACACAGCTCTAAATGTTCTTTTTTGTCACAGGGCATTTGGTTGGGGTCCTACTCAGCGTATCAGGACCGCAGCACATCTTTCACCAAACTTCTTTCAAGGCAGCACCCCATGTCCTGCTGGATTTGGGTTACTCCCTCCCAGACGCAGAACTTTGACCACCTGCATTTGTCTATGCTGATTTTCCTTAGGATTTTGTCCGCCTTCCTGTAGGACCTCAGGCCCTATTGCCATATAACTCAACAATATAAAGTTGGTCCTGATTCTGGGGAGACCACAGTGAAGATCTCTCCATGGAGGCAGTTTTGGTAGTGTGGATGTTTACCTGTTTTGGGATAGACACAGCCCCGAGCAAGTATCACACAATGACTGTGGAATAGTCATCAGGTGTCATCAGCACCCATTAGCTCCTAAGATTGTCAGTCCTTAACTATGGCTTAATGCTTCTGTCTGACTTAAGGCTGTGTATAGTTGGTGATTTATAAATGCAGGAGTAGGTTTTTTTTCACGTAATTTTTCTTTACTGGTGATAAAGCACTTCAAAAATACTATAAAGCCAATCTTCTAATTCTTCTGGAGCATTTTGTTAGTTGGATAATTATTCCAGGAAGTGCTTTATATTTTAAAATCTGACTTCTTTTCTTGAAATTGATGTCCCTAGAAGGAGAAATTTTATTGAGCTGCCTTATTATGAGAGTCTGAATTCATTTCACTCGTGAAGATAATTGTGTAATGTCAGAGTGTATCTATTTCTAATTGACTTTAAAATCAGAATTGATTCATTTGACTTAGGATTTAGAAAAATACCAGTAGGAGAAGATAGATTACTTCCTGTTATCTGCAGAGGGAATTAATGAACCCTTCAGGTTGGCAAGAAACTATTATTATTTCCAAGTAATCTAATTAAAAGGTATAACAAAGACATGCGGCTATTTAATTAAGTGTTTTATTACTCAATTGCTCTACAGTGCATAATCAGAGAAGTGGGAGGGAGTGATTAGGTGTTTTCAGAACGGAAATGACACAACCAAGATATGTACATGTTTTAAAGGAAGGAGAAGCTACTGGGAAAATTGTTCTTCTCCATGCAAAAGGCTGAAGATTATTTTTCCCTAGGAGTGAAGAACATGACACTGTAAATGTGCTGGGGGTTTTCAGAAGCAGACATGAGATGTTGGTGCTGGGAAGGGTAAAACACACCAGGCAGTGCTTAACTGATGGCTCTGTCCAGCTCTTGTATCCACAGAGGCCCTGCAAGCAGAGTCAGCTGGGCCCATGGTGAAGTACCACAGCAGATCCGCAGGGTGTCCACAGGCACCACTTGGATCCCAGTTACAGCTTTGCGCTCTGGATGATGCATTGAGGACTCAGGATGGGAGCAGATGCTCAATGTCAGTGTGAGTTGGATGCCTGCTTCTGCCAGGTGCTTTGAGTACAATTTTTGACATGCAGATGTTTGTAGAGATGGAGCTTTTTTTTAGACCCAGGTTTATTCGCATCCCACCCTGATCACCTCCCTCGTTTATACAGTTGTGAATTACCTACATCTGAAAAGGCTGACTCATCCCCTTAGTGGTTTGCCTCCTTGCAAATTGCTCTGGTATAAATCAGCTTGTGTTTCAGAGTGGAACAGGTGCTGATAAAAAGCCATCTAATGTCAAAACTAATACAAAGGGACAAGGTATGATTTAAATACCTGGGGCTTGATCCAAAGCCAAATAAGGCTAATGAACTGGTTTCCATTAATAACACTTTAATAGTCTTTATCAGCTTCAGGGGTCTGTACCTTCTTTACCTTCAGCAGCACTTCATAACAGGATACCTCAATGACCTTTGCTAAAAATTAAAACCCCGCCCCAGCTATCAGTTGTGATGAGTTGTGCATTTCACTAAGTTTATCTGTCCCATGGAGCTGCAGCATTACACTTGTGAATTCTGAACAAAGCCTCTGGTCTTGGACTGATAGTCCAGGTTTAGAAAATCCCTGGCTGAGCAGAAATCTTGCTCATTCCCTCAATTTTTTTTAATCTAGCCTTTCTTATGCTCAGTGTGCAGTGAGCAACTGGGCACTGAATTGCAACCTGAGAGTGACTAACAGCATGGGCAGGAAGGTTGCTGTACCAGTCCCATCACATGCCATTAACATACCAGGTGCAGTGCTCATGATTTCCCAGACTGGATTAAGGGAGAATTTACTCGGTTAAACTTGCTCTGCAAGGCCCAGGGTTTGGTCCTCAGTTGATGTTCTGCGCATGCTTGCTACGACTGGAGAGGGAGAAGATGATGCACTTGACTTACCACCAGCACAGAGCCTGGGGCTCTCAGGGACTGAACCAGCCTCTTGTGTAACAGGCTGGCCCCAGGGTTCCTGTAAGGAACAAAATGTTCTGGTTTTCCTCTTGTTGAGGGAATAAGGAAAATAAGAGGCAAGAGGCAATTCCTTTCACACCAGTTCATTTGTTTTCTTCTGGGTCTTGCTTCAGTTTCTTCCTGCACTGGGTGTTTACAGCATGTTCATGAGTAGATAATTTCTAGTGTTGTTGAAACAAAAACTCAGTCACCTTTTAACCCTTGGACTAACTGTGCTCCTTTCAAAAGGCACCAGCTCGACCATACTCAACTCTTACTTGAATGTTGCTCATCCTCATTCCCAGGGAAGCCAAATGAAGGCTCTCTCTGCCCTCTGTCGGGCAGTTCGTGGTGGGAGGGGATGGTACCATTACAACACCAGGACCCAGCACAGTGCAGAAGCCTTTACTGAGGACAAGGTAGGAGAAAGTCAGCTGCAGTAAAACTGGAATGTGTTAAAATTAGTATGCCTTGGGCAAGTGGTATAATCATCATAATGCAAATAGTTGGTACAGTAATGTAAACATTGTCGTAGATGGAGGCAGTATGGACTGAACTGGATCCCAGTCATTCTGTACTGCTGGCTGGGGCCCTCACAAGTGTGAGGCTACAGAACAAAGCACTTTGCTTAGAAGACACCAGTGATGGCACCACCGGTGCCACTGAAGACTCATTAGGCACCTTGTGACATTTACCATGGTGTGATCTAACTGGATCATCAAACACTCCAGGTGTCCTGCATAGAAAGTGCTCACTGGAGCAGCAGTTATACACCTCCTCTTTCATCTGCATTATTCACCATGGGGATTCTTCTTCACTCCTCACCAAACCACTATAAAGGGTAGAACAACACTGGTTTCCTAACCAGGTCTCCTGAAGGCCACTTCTACAATATTGTAGTTCCTAAAAGGCAGAACTGAATTTGTGTTTGCAAATGTGCATCTAAGTTTGTGGAAGGGTGAAATCATTGCAGTTTGCATGCCAGGGTGACCTGAGGTACAGAATATAACATGAAGTGATTTTTTTTCTCTGTGGCTACCACTTTGAGACATGCAGGGAGTGCTTTGTCAATGTATTTGGCATTGTGTTGCATTTACTAAGTTCAGTGAGGTACTCTGGACTTTGGTCCATGCTGCCTGGCAGAACATTGATCAAGGAACAGGACAGAGCAGAGGACGCTTGTCATGGGTGCCTAGAAAAGGAGTATGAAATTAAGGATGACTGAAGAGCCTGTCCTGAGGGCTGAGGCAGCACCACAAATGGATGATGTGGTGTGGGGGGATAGAAGAACCCTGTTCTCCATGCTTCCACAGAACTGTGTTAATTATCAGACCATCATTGCCACTCTTTAGTGCCCATCTTCTCCCTGCTGTGACCAATGAAATCCTGTGAACAACAGCCGCGTTTTCTGTGTGTTTCTAATTCACACTCATGCAGATCTTCAAAGTGTCAAGTGAAAATCCTGTTGAAAAAACCATTATTTTTATAATAAAAAATCAGATTGTACAAAATCCTTCTTATAATGTTTGTAACATATAAATTATCCCAATCAAGCCACCAACTGGTTCTGTACGGACCACCTGTGTCAATACCAACTGTATCTCACAGAAGCTGGTCTTGACATCTATAGCATGACATCTACAGCAAGACCTCTTGGTCTTGACATCTATAGCATTTCCTAGCCATGTCAGTAAGCCCAGTCTTATTTTAAAATATACTTCTGAAGGAATGTCATATTCTTAGTTTTTAAGCAGTGGGGCTTTTCCCTTAGTTTCACAGCTTTTCAGTGACTTTGAGATATGTAAATTTAGAGCCCAGAACTTCCCTACTTGAACTCCTACAGTAAAGGAAACAGTCACAGGATATATAACATAAATAACATCCTGTTATTGTGTCATGGACTCTGTTGGGTAATAGGGTTTTGTACTCTTCTTTTTCCTGTTCTCCTGTTTCACTACATCCTGTTCTCTCCCTTTCATGACTATCTTGTGCCATCTGGTGTCCCAAATTCACCAGTGACAGCACCAGGGTGTATAGGAGCGGTCAAGGCACAAAATACATGAAAATGTAGTAAAATACTATGTGCTGTGAGGTATTAATCTCTTAAATCAGAGGATCAGGACAACTCATGTAGCTAGAGTGGCTTCTTAAGCATTCCTTATGTACCCAGAAACCAGTGAGAATGTTTTGTCACTGGAGCACCTTCACGCCAAGTGGAGCTGATCTGTCCTCATTTAATAAAACAAGTGATTGTGAAAGTAGGAGGAACATGTGAATGCCAAAGGAGAGCATGACCCAACACCACTGTTGGCACAAAGATCCTTTGCTGTAGAAGTTTTCCCACTGCCTGTAATGCATCCAGTGGGATCTGTGGAGCTGGCAGGGCCCTAGATCCCCTGCTCACATTGTAGAGCACATACCCCACTAGTTACAGCTACCTGTGCAGCCAGACAGGGCCCAGAGCTCCAGCAGCATCCTTAAAATACAGACTACCTTGGGCTGCTCAATACTATTGTGGTATTTTTCTAACATATCCAGAAAATACTTGCAAACATTTCTTTGTTCCAGATACTTCCATGCTTGAACTGAAGCTGCAAAACTAACAATGCTCTGAGCCACAAAGGAGACAAGAGGAGACTGTGCTGATGAACATGAGCCAGGACAAATAACTTTGGCCGTTCTGTTGGCTCTACAACAAACTTTAATACTCTGGAATTACTCACTTCTACCCACAGAACTGCTTACAGGTACCTTGGGGAAAGCTTTAAAGCAGAAGAGTTGCTATAAGTCCCTTTTGTCCTGCTAACTTGAGAACACTCCCTCTCCCCCCAAATATTTTTGACCTTTAAGTCCTTAGAAAAGGGATTTACACAAAATACAGGAATTACTCAGGAATTCAGATGTGTGCAAGAGAAGAAGTCATGCAACTGTGATTATTCTTCAGCTGGGGTTTCACCACATCCTCAAAGAAAAAAGACCAGTGCAGGGTAGTAAGGTCTCCCATCAGTCTGTGACAGGGCAGACACCATCCCCTGCACCTCAGAGAGCAGTGCTAAAAATGCCCATTGATTTTCAGTGCCCAAACAAAAAACCTGGAGAGTTGATCTTGTGGAAAGAGCAATCAAAGTAAACAGGTTTCTTTCCGGTAGCCATGGAAGGTGCAAAAGAGTCCAACATTCATAATTTTTATAGAATTTATAATTTTTCCCCAAATCCTCTGCCCTGCTATCTACAAATTCCTAAATTCTCCACAAAGTTGTGTCTGCGCCTTCAGCATCAGACATCCTGAGTATCATACAGGCTGCAAGCAAAGACCCATGGTGTCTCACTCATCACTTTCTCCATGCTTCCTCCAAACACAGTCTAGGGCAAATGGGAGCACAAAACACGGAGAAGGACAAGAGTTCCCACAGACCATTGCAGCTTTAACTGAGATATGGGCAGGGCAGGAGGAGTTACCCACTGTGTTGTCCTTGGAATCATCCTCATTTATCTGCTGGGTGCTACCTGAACAAGTGAAGCTGTTCAATGGAAAGAGGCTTTTGGGGAGCACCAAACAAAAACAAGACAGGCAAAGATATCCCACAGTTCTGTGGGAAGAAACCAGGAGCCTCTCACGGAAGACATCCCTCGCTGCTTCCCCTGTAGACAGCAATTTGGATTTTATTTTCTCTTTCAGATCCAGAGCTAGAGCAAGGCAGGGAAAAACCCCAGCAGAAATGGTGCTGAAAACCACAGCCCCAGAGAAGACTGTCAGGAAGAGCACAGTGACACCACCCCACCCATCCCCACACACTGGGGCCAGTTCCATGAGGGATGACCCCATGCTGCATTTATCCAGACCAATATCCAGCCTGCCAAGACTTTATCCCTTCCTTGAGCACATTCCTTACCTTTGGTTAACGACGTGGTGGCCCTGAAGAAGCTGTTTTTCAGCTGTTTCCAGTGAGCTCCCTGCCCAATGTGCCAGGCTGAGCAGGGAGGGCTGTGCTCCAGCTGTCTGGGGACTGGGACAGGCTGGGCCATGTCCCTCTGTGTGGTGGGGGAGGACCAGGACAGGCACCCCACCTGTTTTTATTTTTGACTGCTGTTATGGGAGGGCTAGACTCTACCAGACTTCCCAAAAGCTGCTGTAGGTAGCTGCTCTGGGTCAGGGAGCAGCTGTAGCTCCTGCAGCTGCTGCTCTGGGACAGGGAGGGCGCCCTCAGCCTGGCAGGTTCTGTGTCCTCCTGAGCACATCTGTAAGTCCCAACACAGCTGAATTCACAGTTGAAGTCTCTGTTTTGTAGCTACAAACGCAAAGAAATAAAATAGCAGGAGCCCGAGTCTTAGCAAATGCCACAGGAACCTCTCCAAAACAAAAACTTCCCCAAGGGATAGATAAGGCCCTGTGCCACACTTGCCACAAACCTTCTGCTGTGACTTCTTTCAAAGAGAGTTTCTTATAACTGAAAGGTAAATCTTGGAAGCGATGGAGTCCCTGACACCCGACACTGGGGCAAGGCAGGGACCAGCTGGAGGCAGCAGCCCGAGTCCCAGCTGGCTTCCCAGGCTCCACCAGCCCCCAGCACGGAGTACCCGGCATCCCAAGCACTCTCCAGCTCTATCCTGCAACTCGGCTCTGTTGAGCAGTCCCACATGGGCTGGGGTGGGCTCTGCCTCAAGCCTCCTGCAAGCTGGGACTGCCAAGAGGACAGAAGCAATTCCTCTATCACCTTCCCATGTCTACCAGGACACCAGACATCCCTTGAGAAGGGAATGCAGCCTGGCTGGCTGAGCAGGGGCCTTATGCATTGGGAGGGTACAGCTTGGTGTTTCTCCTTGTGCCCTGTACTGGGGTACACCTAAATACTCTGATTACATCGTTTTCCTACCAGAGCTTTTGTCAGAATACCAGAATGAGGGAGCTCATTAAACAGAGTAACTACAGAAGAAAAACGTCCCCAGATAATGACAAAAGCTGGAGCCAACCCAGGCAACTTCCAGTGCTCCCTCCTGAGCTGTGGAAAAGACAGAGGCAGCTCTGACAGGTGATAGTTAAGCCTGGCCCGTGTTTTCAAGCAAAAAAAAAAACGGAACGAGATACCGGGGACACAACCGTGCACAGGACATACCCCCGTCCATGTAGCTGCAGCCCTGCCCCTGCCACCATCGCATCCCGCCGGGAGTCTGTGCCAGCAGCCAGCGCTCCCCACAGCAACCCCGCAGCCACCTCCAGGCACCCACGGGGCCCAAAGCCCCCCAGCAGCAGCACCCATGGAGGCCGAAGACCCTCGGCCCCTGCCCAGCACAGCCTGCGCTGTCCCCTCCAGCCATCAACCGCGTGGGGCACAGGGCCAGTGGCCGCTGCAGGCCAGCAGCAGGAACCCGGGCAGGGCGAGGATCCCCTGGCTTGGCTTTGCTCTCTGCAGCAATCCGGGCACAGGGCGATGCAATGCAGCGCGGAGGGGGAAGCAACGGCTGCAGCCTT
Organism: Lichenostomus cassidix; assembly: GCF_008360975.1. NCBI lineage: Eukaryota > Metazoa > Chordata > Aves > Passeriformes > Meliphagidae > Lichenostomus > Lichenostomus cassidix. Next base: position 12,705,495 of record NC_139500.1, on the reverse strand, counting down.
TGGAGGCTCCAAGCCTTAACCATCAACGCCTGCAGCTGCTAAAGCTGCTCCCCACATCCTGGCTCCAGCAATTCCCAAGGCTGTCATGGCCTTCAGAACATGAACTGGGATTTTGCATCCCTGTGGCCTGATGCCGGCTCTGCGCCCAGCAGTCCCTTTGGCTCCAGCAGGAAGGGTGGCAGGAGGTTTCCTGCCTGCTTTGGTGGCGTTGTTGCAGGGGCCGCTCCTGTCAGAGCCCCCTCTCTGCTGGTGACAGCTCTGCTCTTGGGGACACGGCTCTGCAGCAGCCCAGGAACGCGAGCAGGGCCCAGCGCTGGCAGCGGCGTCAGTGGGACCCCCCTGTGCACAGGGACCCCCAGCCCCAGGGCGGCCATGCCAGCACCCCCAGGGACCTCCAGCCCCGGGAAGCTGGAGCAAGTGGAAACCACAGGTGTGCAAACGCTGCCTGTGCCCAAAGGAATGGCAAGGAGACCCGGGCTGTGACAAGCAAGGACAATTCATTTACAGAAGAGCGGCAACAACAGTGAACGACAGAACGTATTTAGAATAGAAGAATCTTTATAACAACAACAATCTGTAGAACGTATTTACAGGATAAAGTCCTCTATAAAAACAGCAACCTAATCAACGTATTTACAGTATAGAGGACCTATAGAACAACTGGAACCTAACAAACATATTTACAAAAAACCTAAAAATTTCATAAATGTATATTGCGATGGCACAGTATCCATCATGTCCGTCAGTCCTGGAAGAGAAGGAAGCAGCACGGTCACTCCCCTGCGGCCCTGAGGGCTGTTCCCCGTGCCCCCAGGCTGGCACACGCTGGCACAGCGGCACTCTGCCGCCAGCACTGAGCCTGGCTGGGAGCTGGGAGCTGGGCTCAGGCGCTGGCACGGGGCTGGTGTGGCCCAAAGCAAGGGCAGGGCAGGCCGGGGGTGGTGCTTGTGCCACCAGAATCCAGGGATCCCCTGGGCCACCATGTCCCTGTGTGGTGCCACCCAGCCCAGCCCCAGCCTGGTGGCAGGGGAGCCACTGTGCCTGTGGGCAGGGCATGGGGAGCACCTGCCTGTCCTGCTGCTGGGGTCGGTCTTCATCCCAGGATCATGGGCTCTTCCTCGTCTTCCTCATCCACCTCCATGTCTTCCGTCTCTTCCTCCATATCAACTTCCATCATCTCCTCTCCTTCCTCCCCCACATCGACCTCCATCTCCTCTAGCTCTTCCACCACATCAACCTCCATCTCCTCTGTGGTGTCTTCCACATCCACTTCCATGCTCTCTTCCTTGTCCATGTCCACTTCCATCTCCTCCTCTCTCTCTACTGCAGTCTGCACGAGGGACCACAAGCTCAGAGCAGAGTCCCTGTCCCTCATATCATCCCCACAGGCCTGCAGCATGCCCAGGCAGTCAGGGGGTGCCCACCTCCCTGGAATGGCACTGTACCTTCTCTGGGACAGGAGTGCACATCTCTCTGGGATTGCTGCTGGGATCCAGGCAGCAGGATGAGCTCAGGACTGATGGCAAAATAAGGGAGCTGCTGAGGGCAGTCTGGTGTGTCCAGCACCAAGGGTGGTCTCCAAGCAGACTGAAGGCTCTGCTGGCTCCACAGGAATGGTTGTGTTGTGCTTGACACAACAACGGGCTGTGACATCACAACTCTGGGAGCTGTGATGTCACAGGAGTTCCAGGGCCACTCGGCACTGGGGGCTGCTAGCACAGAATGATCGAATCTTTGAATGGTTTGGCTTGGATGAGAGCCTAAAGATCATCTCAATCCAATCTGAGCAACCTTGCACAAGACCGGGATGCTCAGGGCCCCATCCAGCCTGGCCTTCAATCAGGTTCCCAGCCATGGGGCATCCACAGTCTCTCTGGCACAGCCTGGGCCAGGGCCTCACCTCCCTCACAGGAGAGAATGTTTTCCTAACATCAAATCCACTCCGACTCTCCCTTTGAACCCATTCCCCTTTGTCCCCTTTGTCACTACCGGTCCCGACAAAGAGAGTCACTCTCCCGGCTTCCCTGTAGCCCCTTCACCCCCTGGAAAGGTGCTGCTCTTGCTCTCTTGGCTGCACGTGAGCATCACAGCCCTGTCTCCTCACCAGCCACCCACGGCTTCAAATGTTCCTAGCACAGGCCACAAAGCAACTCCGGCCCCTTCCACTTTGGTGGGAGCCTCCCACTTATAATCATAAATGAGCTGAGAAAATGCTCAAGTGCTTCTTTGACTCCAGTGGACACACAAATGTTTACCTTGGGATGACAACAGGTCTCTATTCTACTGACACTGTTGTGTTGGAGGTAGCAACATAGGCTTGCTTCATTTTATTACACTTGCTCAATTCCAGAGTGAGTTAGGACTGACAGTTCCTTTGTATGTGTTTTGGGTCTCCATGGCCTGGTATCGTAATGGGAGCAGGGCTGAATGGGTGGGCTCTGTGAGAAGCTGCTGGACGCTTCCTCAGTGGCCAGCAGCGCCAATCCCCGGCTGCTCCAAAGATCAATGTGCTGCTGGTCAAGGCTGAACCCAGTAGAAATGGTGGTAACACCTCTGGGGTAACATACGTGAGAAGAAAGAAAAAAAAATAAAGGTTTTGTGCAGTTGTAATTGTGGGTGGAGAAGAGCGGGGTGAGAATATGTGACAAGAAGAAACCTGCAGACACCCAGGGTAGGGCAGGAGGAGGGGCAGTAGGTGCTCCAGGCACTGAAGCTGGGGTTCCTCTGCAGCCCATGCTGAAGCCCATGGTGGGGCAGCTGTGACCCTGCAGCCCACAGAGATCCATAGGGATGCAGAGATGCACCTGCAGCCCCTGGAGGAGACCCACAGCGGAGAGAGAGGAGCAACCGCTGGAGCAGCCTGTCCTTTGAGCACTGCGCCCCGTGGCAGAGTGACCCAAGCTGCGGCACTCTGAAGGGCACTGTTGCCCGTGGGATGGACCCCCATTGCAGCAGTTCACAGGGAGCTGTTGTCTTGACAGATGGACTGAGATTGGAGAAGTTCCTGGAGAGCTGTCTCCCATGGGAGGTGTGTTGGTTTTGCTTAGCCCAGTTTTTGCTAGTGGGTGGGGGAGGCACAACGATGGCTCCTGCTTGTCCTGTGTGAAGGTTCTGGAAGTTTTACTTCCATGTCCAGCAGAGCCAATCTCTGATGTCTCTGAAGACGATGGACGTGCCGCTGGCCAAGCCTGGTCTGATTAGGGATGTCTGTTAGGCCTGTGTGATAACATAGTAAAGAGGAAATCGAAACAATGTGACCACGCATGTCTTCTTAGCCAGAGGAGGAGGAGGAGGTGAGAATATGTGAGAGAAAACAACATGGAAATGCCAAGGTCAGTGGAGAAGGTGGGGGAGGAGGTGCTCCTGGCACTGGAGCTGAGAGTCCTCTGCCGGCCGTGGTGAAGACCATGGAGGAGCAGGTTGTCCCCCTGCAGCCCATGGGGTCCACGGAAGTGCAGAGATCCACTCACAGCCCGTAATGAGGTGCCAATGCTGGAGCAGGTGGACGCCTGGAGGAGGCTGTGATCCAGTGGGAGTCCCAATGGAGAGAAAGGCCTTACTGCCGGGATGGAACAGCCTGGCCTGGGCTCGGAGGTCTGCATCCTGTGGACAAGGACTCGTGTTGCAGCAGATTTGGGCAGCGGGCTGCTGCTCGTGCGTGAGATTTGGACCCACGCCAAAGAAGTTTGCAGAGGACTGTCTCCTGTGGGATGGACCCATGGCTACGCAGAGGATGACTCCTCTCCCTGAGCAGCGGAAGAAAAATCTTAGTGATAGACTGACCAAATTCCCCCCTCATAGCCTGTTCCTGGGCTGCTGGTGGGAAGGAGGCAGCAGGGGTGAGCAGAGAAAGGGTGGTTTTCAAGGTTGTATTTTACTTCTCATTTATCCTTGGACTCTGTTAGCAAGAAATAACGTTGTAACTTCGGGTTTTGAACCTGTTTTGTCCTTAGCCTGTCCTGCCCCGGCTTCTTACCTCAGCTCATAAGCCCTGGGGGGGTGTGTGTTATACATTTTTTTTCCCCCCTCTCCTCTGCACAGCTGTGGCAGGGGGGAGCAGAGAGAGCAGATGTCATAGGTACCTGGCATTCGGCCAGGGTCAAAGCACGACAGGAGGGACCCCACGGTGCAGCAGGGGAACAACCTCTCTGCGTGTGCAGCGTGAAAAGCCACGAGTGATGAACTGGCCCCAACCCCCACTCCCTGTTTTCCTCAGCAGGGGTGTTGTGGTTCTTGGCTCTTTTGCGGTGCTATAGCGGACCTTACCGGAGAGAGTCTCTGCCCAGCCCGGGTAAACGCCTCAGTGCCCCAAACTTCTGGTCACTGCGCTGACACTGGCCGGGGAGCCACAGGCTAGCTCTGGTTCCGACTGCTGTTCGCAACACGACGGCAGTAAAGGAGGCAAGGAGGCTCTATGCATAGTGACCGCGCAAGTTGTTTATTCCCGTGGTCCACTGGAGGCCAAAGACCTCCCAGAGGCTGAGACACCTCATGGGAAAGACCTGCCCATGCAAAGACACATCTTGGCGAAGGGTCAGGGGTTTTCTATAGAGACAGGGCGCGGGGACAGCACATTGGCCCAGTGATCTCTGGGCGCAGGGGCAGTACATGGGCAGAGTTGGGGTACAGGAACCAATAGGGAAAACCCGAGGGAGCGGCCAAGGCCAGGGGCGGGAAAGGCAGCGCAGCGTGAGAAAGGTAGACTTATAAGGCAGAAAAGGGGTGGGGAAAGACAGAACTCAGTATCAGGGGGCAGACTGCAACATTTCCCCATTTTTTACCAAACTGAAGAGGGAGGGGCTTTTCCCAAAAAATTTTATAGCAAATTTTTGTACAACAGAAACATGGTAAAATAATGCAGAATAGTTAAAATTATAGCTAAGATTGGCTGGCTGGTATTGACATTGGAGATGGGTGCAAGCTGAGGTTTTGGACTACCGTGGTCTTTGCAGTTTCTTTGTTATTCTTCTGCCGGGGCTGCTGGGATGAAGGCGGAGCTTGCGGCAGGAAACAAGTTCTTGTCCGAAATCTTTTCCAGCTTTGGAGGGGGGGTACCTGGGTACACCTCTGTTTGGAAAATCACGCTGGCAAAGCCCTGTGTCCACAAGGGAGCCAACGAGGTGTGGATAAAATCCACTTAATTTGAATAAAGGAGAGAGTTCAGTGGGCGATAGCCCTGTGGGGTCACTCTCAGTTTCTAGGGGATGCAGGCGCTTTTTTATTCTAAGTGGACAACTACGTGTTGCCCTCTTCCTTTCTGCATTGGCTGAGGAAGTAGAAAGGAACAGACTTCCAAAACACCGACTACAAACACCACTTTAACATGCATCCCCCAACGGGGAGTCTGTGCCAGCAGCCAGCGCTCCCCAGAGCAACCCCGCAGCCACCTCCAGGCACCCACGGGGCCCAAAGCCCCCCAGCAGCAGCACCCATGGGGCCCAAAGCCCCCCGGCCCCTGCCCAGCACAGCCTGCGCTTGTTGTGGTAGCAAACACAGGCGGGTAGGCCGGGGGGCGAGGCGGTGAAAGGACGCACAGTAAGCAGTCTGCGGTTCTCCAGAGGTTTATTGTAAGGTGCAGCGAGGAAGGTCCGGGGAAGGAGAGGCAGGGCGGAGAAGCAGGGGTGGGCACGGGGTCTGGAGCTCTGGAGGCTGCAAGCTGTCGGCGGCAGTTGGTTTCGGGCGGCAGTTGGTTTCGGGCAGCAAGATGGCCCCGGGCAGCAAGATGGCTCCAGGGACAAAATGGCCGTTGAGCACTCAGTGGCATAGGGTTTTAAGGGGGAGGAGAGAGGGAGAGGTTTGGCACGCAGGCCAATCGGGAAAGCCATAGGGAAGAGAGACAGGGGTATCAACCAATCATTACATAGAAGAGGAGGATACATAATTCAAACCAACCAATGGTGTACAACTTAGGAAGGGAACAAAGAGGAACGGTCTAGAAACCACCTATATATGGAGAAGGGGGGGGGCAGGAGCCTGGGCCAATGATCTTCTTAGCTGGTGCATACATTGCTGCAGGGGCTCATGGGCTGATCTCCCTGTCACCACGACTGAGACAGCACAGGCTGTCCCTGTCCCCACGGCTGGCCCTCTGGCTGGCAACTTGGAAGTAAATTGGCTCGCCAGGGCTCTTTTTACCCTAAATTTTCTCAATTGCTCCGATTGGGAGCCAGACCCCCCGGTGGTTCGCCACTTTTCCAACTCCAGGCGAGCCAAGCTAAAAGAGCACCCCCTTGTCCTGATCAAGGAACCGGACTCCCTGAAAATCGTGGGCGCCTTCAAGTTAATCACCTGGGGGCGAGGATACGGATGCGTATCCACCCCTGAAGGGCCACGATGGGTCCCTGGCAAGTTTATAAAGCCCTTACTGAAAGCCAGCCCAGCGTCGCCAAAGACCAACAAGAAGGACGTTGCCTCACCACACTGGAGGCGAAGGAAGAAGGAGGTTCCTGCTCCGCCGCCAGCCTCACTGCGTCGACTCCAGCCGCGTCACCGCTGAGGGTCCCTTTAGTACTGCAGAGCACACCCGGGAATCCCTGAGCCAGCCGTCCCATTCCTTTCCACCCCCCTTCCCTATGGCCTTTCCTTCCTCCCTCCCTTCCCTATCCCCATATAATTAATTTGAATTTTCAACTTGTTTTGTTGTCTCCCCATGCAGGAATGGCCCGCATTGCCAACTTCCTGTGTGCCGTTCTCATCGCGTGTCAAGCAGTCCCAGTGGTCCTCCGGGTGGTCCGGCAACCAGAAACCAATGTGTGGGTGGCGCTCGTGAAAGCCATGAGCGACGAGCAAATGTGTTTGTCTACTGAGGCGGTCAAAAACCCGTTGTCGTCCTCGCTGGTAGGAGCCCCCGTCCGGCCAGATGAGTTCCCGCGAGCCCTCGTCTCTTTATGGAAAACAGTGAATTCGTTGAAACAAAGTCACTATGAGTTTTACGAGGACCATCAAAAATTTTCCTTCCATCTTCCCATTAGAAACCCCCTCCTGCTATGGCAGAAGTGGGTCTCTAATGAGGAAAAATTGGAAGAACAGCCCCACGAATTCCAGCTGATTGGATCTCTAAAAGCCCATTCATGTGTTCAATTCGATTATCAGACTCCCTATAAAGCAGATGAAAAATTGTATCAGGGGCTGAGACAGGGCAAACCCCATTATGTTGCAAATAATTGGTGCACCCAAATTGCCCACGTAAAAGCGCCCTCGTCTCCAGATTGGCACTACAAGCACCCAATTCGGCTTCCAGAGGGCATTTTTCTGGTCTGTGGCGAACGGGCTTGGGTGGGGATTCCCTCCCATCTTGTAGGAGGTCCTTGCACTTTTGGGCGTCTGACCCTGGCATCCCCCAGTATGACCCACCTCCCGGTGTGGTCGAACAACTCAGTCCCCAAATTTACAGATTTGGCCCCAAATTGCAGCACCAACATCTATCACTGGAATAAAGGCAAACGTATTGCGGTTTCTGTGTTTCTGCCTTGGGTAGCTGCAGCCAAGGCACTTGGAGAGCTCAGAAACCTCGAGTGTTGGGTGGAAAAGCAGGCGAGACTTACCTCAGATGCCATTGCAGACCTCCTCCGAGATGAGCAGACCACCAGATTGGCGACCCTTCAGAATCGGGCAGCAATAGACTTTTTGCTCCTTGCCCATGGTCACGGGTGCCACCAGTTTGAGGGGCTTTGCTGTTTTAACCTGTCCTCCCAAAGTCGCAGCATACACCAGCGGCTTCAAGATATGCAGGCGATGCTGGACAACATTCAGTTCGAGTCAAGCCGGTGGTTTGAGGAAACAAACGATGGCCTGCACCAAGCCTTGAACAGCACCATCGGCACCGTGGGAGGATGGGCGCATAGACTCCTCAAGCGACTGGGACTGCCGGAATGGGGAGCCACGCTTCTTAAAGACTGTTTAATTGTTTTGTTTGCTATTGGTTTAGTTGCTGCTGCTTTTGTGCTCGTCAAAAAGTTTTTAATTAAACAGTTTACCTCTTTATTTAATAAAGAAGGGGGAGGTGTGGAGGTTCGACGGTCCGAACCGGCCGGCCCGGAGCCCAGGCCTCCAATTGTCAACGTGGCGCAGCTCCCCAAAGGGGATGTAGCTTCGTCTGAAGACTCCGAGGACGAAGTGTAACCTCCCACACCCTGCCCCCTGAAAGTTCTCTCTTTGTTTATTGGTTAGAAGTTTAGTTACCCCGCCCCTGTTACCACCCCAACTGCCACCCCTATCTAGAATGTTCTGTTTCCCTCGCTCCCTCATTGGTTGAATTGTATCCCTCCCCTGGTTTTATTTCATTTGCTACCCTGCTTGTCTGTCAATGCTGTACCCGAGCTGATTGGCTCTGCCCCTGTGACCCACCCCTGGAAACCCCGTACCCCTCTTTAAAACCCCCCAACTGCCGTTGCTCTGGGCCGTTCGTGCCTCGTGGGTTCTGGAAGCCAGACCTCACGTCCACGGACAGCCTGAGAGCCTCCAGGGTGCATTCTTCCCTGCTCTCCTGTTAATAAAGCACCTAGGAACTCTCGCTCTCTGTGGTTCTCTGCCTCTCAGGGACTGGAAGCTGCGTCGACTCCCCGCCACCGGGCCTGACCCTCTGCATCAGGGCGGCCTACTCCACCTCTCCCCATCTGGGGAATCAGGCGGTGCCACCGGGGGCCGACTAGTGCTAGTCTGGAGGGACGGAGCCGGAGCCGAGTGGGCTGAAGGCCAAGCCCAGCTCCTGCAACATGCGCTGTCCCCTCCAGCCGTCACCCGCGTGGGGCCCAGGGCCAGTGGCCGCTGCAGGCCAGCAGCAGGAACCCGGGCAGGGCGAGGATCCCCTGGCTTGGCTTTGCTCTCTGCAGCAATCCGGGCACAGGGCGATGCAATGCAGCGCGGAGGGGGAAGCAACGGCTGCAGCCTTTGGAGGCTCCAAGCCTTAACCATCAACGCCTGCAGCTGCTAAAGCTGCTCCCCACATCCTGGCTCCAGCAATTCCCAAGGCTGTCATGGCCTTCAGAACATGAACTGGGATTTTGCATCCCTGTGGCCTGATGCCGGCTCTGCGCCCAGCAGTCCCTTTGGCTCCAGCAGGAAGGGTGGCAGGAGGTTTCCTGCCTGCTTTGGTGGCGTTGTTGCAGGGGCCGCTCCTGTCAGAGCCCCCTCTCTGCTGGTGACAGCTCTGCTCTTGGGGACACGGCTCTGCAGCAGCCCAGGAACGCGAGCAGGGCCCAGCGCTGGCAGCGGCGTCAGTGGGACCCCCCTGTGCACAGGGACCCCCAGCCCCAGGGCGGCCATGCCAGCACCCCCAGGGACCTCCAGCCCCGGGAAGCTGGAGCAAGTGGAAACCACAGGTGTGCAAACGCTGCCTGTGCCCAAAGGAATGGCAAGGAGACCCGGGCTGTGACAAGCAAGGACAATTCATTTACAGAAGAGCGGCAACAACAGTGAACGACAGAACGTATTTAGAATAGAAGAATCTTTATAACAACAACAATCTGTAGAACGTATTTACAGGATAAAGTCCTCTATAAAAACAGCAACCTAATCAACGTATTTACAGTATAGAGGACCTATAGAACAACTGGAACCTAACAAACATATTTACAAAAAACCTAAAAATTTCATAAATGTATATTGCGATGGCACAGTATCCATCATGTCCGTCAGTCCTGGAAGAGAAGGAAGCAGCACGGTCACTCCCCTGCGGCCCTGAGGGCTGTTCCCCGTGCCCCCAGGCTGGCACACGCTGGCACAGCGGCACTCTGCCGCCAGCACTGAGCCTGGCTGGGAGCTGGGAGCTGGGCTCAGGCGCTGGCACGGGGCTGGTGTGGCCCAAAGCAAGGGCAGGGCAGGCCGGGGGTGGTGCTTGTGCCACCAGAATCCAGGGATCCCCTGGGCCACCATGTCCCTGTGTGGTGCCACCCAGCCCAGCCCCAGCCTGGTGGCAGGGGAGCCACTGTGCCTGTGGGCAGGGCATGGGGAGCACCTGCCTGTCCTGCTGCTGGGGTCGGTCTTCATCCCAGGATCATGGGCTCTTCCTCGTCTTCCTCATCCACCTCCATGTCTTCCGTCTCTTCCTCCATATCAACTTCCATCATCTCCTCTCCTTCCTCCCCCACATCGACCTCCATCTCCTCTAGCTCTTCCACCACATCAACCTCCATCTCCTCTATGGTGTCTTCCACATCCACTTCCATGCTCTCTTCCTTGTCCATGTCCACTTCCATCTCCTCCTCTCTCTCTACTGCAGTCTGCACGAGGGACCACAAGCTCAGAGCAGAGTCCCTGTCCCTCATATCATCCCCACAGGCCTGCAGCATGCCCAGGCAGTCAGGGGGTGCCCACCTCCCTGGAATGGCACTGTACCTTCTCTGGGACAGGAGTGCACATCTCTCTGGGATTGCTGCTGGGATCCAGGCAGCAGGATGAGCTCAGGACTGACGGCAAAATAAGGGAGCTGCTGAGGGCAGTCTGGTGTGTCCAGCACCAAGGGTGGTCTCCAAGCAGACTGAAGGCTCTGCTGGCTCCACAGGAATGGTTGTGTTATGGTTGACACAACAACGGGCTGTGACATCACAACTCTGGGAGCTGTGATGTCACAGGAGTTCCAGGGCCACTCGGCACTGGGGGCTGCTAGCACAGAATGATCAAATCCTTGAATGGTTTGGCTTGGATGAGAGCCTAAAGATCATCTCAATTCAATCTGAGCAACCTTGCACAAGACCGGGATGCTCAGGGCCCCATCCAGCCTGGCCTTCAATCAGGTTCCCAGCCATGGGGCATCCACAGCCTCTCTGGCACAGCCTGGGCCAGGGCCTCACCTCCCTCATGGGAGAAAAACATATTTCTGGCATCACAGCTAAATTGACCGCCTTCAGTTTCTCTTCATCCCCACTTATCCTCTCACCACAGGCCCGGGTGAACATTCTTGTCCCCATCTTTCCCCTGGTCCCCTCCAAGTCCTTCAAGGCTGCAGTCAGGCCTCCTTGTTGCTTTCTCTTCTCCTGGCTGAGCAACCCCAACTCTCTCAGCCTTTCCTCAGAGCAGAGGGGCTCCAGCCCTCGCAGCATCTCCAGGGCCTCCTCTGCTCTCACTCCAACAGCTCCAGGTCCTTCTGTGCCCAGGACCCCAGAGCTGGGGCAGGGATGAGCCCTGCAGGGGCTGCAGCTTCATGGGCAATCATGGGGAATATTGTGTTATCCCTGGAGAGGAACTAAACGACCTCTGGTGCTGAGGGTCATAATCAAAGGAATGAAGCCTGTGTTGGGCAGAGTTCTGCTGCCACAGCGGCAGCTCCTTGTGGAGTCTGTTGTGATCTATTAGGAGCAGATCCCAGGTGTCCCCTTGCCCCCAGCCCAGAGTGACTGCAAGGGGCACCTTGGCCAGGCCGTGGGTCCCTGCCCAGCTCAGCTCCAATCTCCCTGTGCTCCCACAAGCACCTTCTCCAAAGCAAATCCTGCCCATGGGGACACAGCGTCTCTGCCACGCTCGCTCCCTGCAGCTGAGGCCAGGCCTGCAGGACCCTGGGTTGCCCACTGAGCCACGGTTATCTCCAAGGATTCCTGGAGCTCTTGCCAAAGCCAGAGGCCCCTGTGCCCTGTGGAGAGCCCTCCAGCCCCTCGGGGTTCCCAGGAGCAGGGGTGCCCCAGCCCAGCGCAGCCTCACAGTGCCAGGGCTACCCAGGGAAGAGCCGTGGGTCAGGCTCTGCAGGACCATGCAGGTTCAGCTCTGCTCTGCTCTGCCCCTACAGGACAGGGCCTGCTGGGATTTCCCCCTACAGACACCAAGTGTGTGCAGAGCAACTGCAGGGACAGTGGGACCTCTGTCAGTGGCATCCCCCTGTGCAGAGGGTCCCCCAGTCCTGGGGTGGCCATGCCAGCACCCCCAGGGGCCTCCAGCCCCAGGAACCCAGAGCAAGTGGAAGCCACAGAGTCCAGAAATGCTGCCTGTGCCCAAAGGAATTGCAAGGAGACCCGGGCTGTGATAAACAAGGACAATACATTTATAGAAGAGCAGCAACAACAGAGAACTACAGAACATATTTACAATAGAAGAATCTTTATAACAACAACAATCTATGAAATATATTTACAGAACAACAACTAAATGTCAACATAGAAAACATATACACAGAAGGATAAATTCCTTGTCCATCATGTCCGTCAGTCCTGGAAGAGAAGGAAGCAGCACGGTCACTCCCCTGCGGCCCTGAGGGCTGTTCCCCGTGCCCCCAGGCTGGCACACGCTGGCACAGCGGCACTCTGCCACCAGCACTGAGCCTGGCTGGGAGCTGGGAGCTGGGCTCAGGCGCTGGGACGGGTCTGGTGTGGCCCAAAGCAAGTGCAGGGCAGGCCAGGGGTGGTGCTTGTGCCACCAGAATCCAGGGATCCCCTGGGCCACCGTGTCCCTGTGCGGTGCCACCCAGGCCAGCCCCAGCCTGGTGGCAGGGGAGCCACTGTGCCTGTGGGCAGGGCATGGGGAGCACCTGCCTGTCCTGCTGCTGGGGTCAGTCTTCATCCCAAAATCATAGCTTCCTCTTCATCTTCTTTATTCACTTCCATATCCACCTCCATCCCTTCCACACACTCTTCAAAATAGAGCTCTGTCTCCTCCACATAATCCTCCAAATCAACCTCCATAATCTCCTCTCCATCCGTCTCCATACCCACTTCCATCTCTTCTATCGTCTCTCTGTCAGGTTGCATGAGGTAACACAACTTCACAGTGGGGTCCCTGTCCCACATCATCCCCACAGGCCTGCAGCCTGCCCAGGCAGTCAGGAGGTGCCCACCTCCCTTGAATGGCACTGTACATCTCTCTGGGATTGCTGCTGGGATCCAGGCAGCAGGAAAAATTCAGGACTGATGCCAATAGCATGGAGCTGCTGAGGATAGTGTGGTGTGTCCAGCGACAAGAGTGGTTTCCAAGCAGACTGAAGGCTCTGCTGGCTCCACAGGAATGGTTGTGTTGTGCTTGACACAACAACGGGCTGTGACATCACAACTCTGGGAGCTGTGATGTCACAGGAGTTCCAGGGCCACTCGGCACTGGGGGCTGCTAGCACAGAATGATCGAATCCTTGAATGGTTTGGCTTGGATGAGAGCCTAAAGATCATCTCAATTCAATCTGAGCAACCTTGCACAAGACCGGGATGCTCAGGGCCCCATCCAGCCTGGCCTTCAATCAGGTTCCCAGCCATGGGGCATCCACAGCCTCTCTGGCACAGCCTGGGCCAGGGCCTCACCTCCCTCATGGGAGAAAAACATATTTCTGGCATCACAGCTAAATTGACCGCCTTCAGTTTCTCTTCATCCCCACTTATCCTCTCACCACAGGCCCGGGTGAACATTCTTGTCCCCATCTTTCCCCTGGTCCCCTCCAAGTCCTTCAAGGCTGCAGTCAGGCCTCCTTGTTGCTTTCTCTTCTCCTGGCTGAGCAACCCCAACTCTCTCAGCCTTTCCTCAGAGCAGAGGGGCTCCAGCCCTCGCAGCATCTCCAGGGCCTCCTCTGCTCTCACTCCAACAGCTCCAGGTCCTTCTGTGCCCAGGACCCCAGAGCTGGGGCAGGGATGAGCCCTGCAGGGGCTGCAGCTTCATGGGCATCAGTGGGGAATGTTGTGTTATCCCTGGAGAGGAACTAAACGAGCTCTGGTGCTGAGGGACATAATCAAAGGAATGAGGCCTGTGCTGGGCACCTTTTGATTTACGGAACTCCTACTGTATCATTTGTTGGTGTATGAGCAGCACTCTGAGTATTAAGCAGAAATCCCACCATTTTGATGTGTACTGACTGTCTGTCTGTCCAGGTGTCCTACTGGGACTTCTGTCTTTCTATGGTCTGTTCACTGTAGGACAGTCACCGAAGATCAGGTGCTGCTCACCTAACAAACAATTACCTTCATTTACAGGGTGTACTGGGAACTGGGGTTTTCAGGATAATCTCTACTGAAAATTATTTCAAACTTTACAAAAGAATTCAATGAGTTTTTCTGTGTAATTATGAGGAAATCCACACTCTTATGTATTTCATGGATTAAAGGAGATATGTATAACATTGTGGCTGAAAAGTTCATCCCAGTTCATGACTGAGGCTTATGAAAAACATATTTTAGATGTTAGAACAGGAGTGAATGTGTGCATGACCTGCAGGCAAGGCCGAAGCGGGGCTGTGCCTCCTGCGTGTGGCAGGCATTGGCTGTGCCCGGGGGCCGGCAGCCCTGCCCCGCACTGGCAGAGGGCTGTGGGCTGGGGAGGGGAATTGTCCATAGCCAAGTCCAAGGTCCAGGTTGATAGAGCTGCTCATGCCTTGGCCCCAGCTTTGCCTGGCACCTCACCAGCTGTATCCTGCCCACTGCCCTGGGCCCCGCTGCAGTGAAGGGTCTGTGTGCCCCAGGGTAACACCTCACACTGAAAATCTCGTGGGATCCTCTCAGGAAAGAGGGGCAGGGAGTTCTGTCTGCTCAGTGACCACATGGCCGGGCCTGGCATTGGGAATCAGGGCTGCTCCTGGCACTGCCCTGGGACCTGCTGCAGCTTCACGTGTTCAAAAATTCCAGAATGGGTGAGGCTGGAAGGAACCGCAGCAGGGCTTCTGGTCCCTCATCCCTGGTCAAGCAGGGTTATCCTAGAGCACGGTTCTGGAATACCTCCAGTGAATGAGACTCCACACCCTGTCTGGGAAATCTGTTCCAGTGAATGGTCACTTGCAAAATAAAGAACTTCTTCCGCATGTTCAGGTGGAACTGCCTGTGCATCAGTTTCTGCCCGTTGCCTCTTATCCCACTGCATCCCCACGGAGCAGAGCGGGTCCATGCTCGGACCCTCCCCACAGATATTTATACACCGGCTGCTGTACTGGCACCGGTAGCGGTGGGTGCAGCGGCCGCCAGAGCCTGCCCGGGCACGGGGATGAAGCTGTGACAGAGGCGGTCCCGGGGGGCAGGTTCTGGGGCTGGGGCAGGCTCTGCAGGCACCCCAGCCCCAGCAGCTCCATGCCCTCGCTGCCCGCGGAGGAGGCGGGCCCGCCGCCGGCCCGGAGGAAGCGCCGGCCCGGCCCAGCGCCCAAGCGCAGCCAGGCCCCGCCTCACGTAGGCGGCACCGCCTCTAGTTAAAGCGCGCCCGGCGCCGTTGCTGCCTCCTCCTGCCCGCCGGCCCCGCGGCTCCACCATGTCGGACCGGCTGCCCTACAAAGTGGGTGAGTGCGAGCCCCGGGCCGGCCCTGCGGGGCTCGGCGGCTCCCCCGAGCCGGGGCGAGCGCGGTGCGGGGAGCGAGGCCTCGGCAGCCGCGGGGCCGCGCTGGATGCGGCCGCGAGGGGAGAACGGCGGGTCGTGCCCGGGGGGAGCCGGGCCTGAGCCCCCTGTGCTCTGGGGGGGCTGCCGCGGGGAAAGGGGGCTCGGGGGTGAGTTCCCACTCGCGGTTGTGCCGCTCTTCCGGCTCGGCTGCCCCGTCACTCCCCCGCCGCTCAGAGCCCTTGGCGGGAACAGGCTTAGCTCCGAAGGTGAAAGTAGTTCTCATCTTGGGACCTTTGACTCATGTGCCCTGAAGGTTTTGGCGGGTATTTCTGTAGACCTGAAACTCCGCAAAGAACCTTTATTTTTATAAAGAGTTAGGTGTTCTTGGAGGCTCCATTCAAAGAAAAGAACATTAGTGTGTAAGGCTCAGAGTCATAAATAATTTACCCTGGAGGCTCTGAACCTAAAATACTGCAGGATATTTTTACAGCAGCCCTGATAAAACTACCAAACCCTTAAGAGGGGTAAGATTAAACGTCCTCTCCTCTTGATGAATTTGTTTCTGTGGTCATTTCCCTGCCTGTTTTCAGTCCCGGTGGTGTACGGGATATGCTCCAGTCAGCTCTAGCACGTGCAATAGCTTCAGTGGCCCCAGGCTTCATTCTGCAGCAAAATGCAATTAGCGTGTCTGTATTAATCCTGGCAGTCTGACTCGGAGTCTTGGTGTTCCCTAGTGCTTTAGACAGCCTATGTTCACGAGGTAGGTGACAGAAAAGCAACTGACCACCGTCTGAATGGAATGGTGAGCTTCTGAAATCTGTAAGAGCAAACCGAGTAAGAGGGACGCTGTTTTGCCTGGTGCTGCAGAGTTGATGCACTTGGGCATTACTTGCTTGACCCTTGTGTTTTTAAGGCTGGGGTTGGACATCCATGGAGAGTGCAGTGAGCCTGTCAGAAGCCTCTCTTGCTCATTTTTTTTTTTTTGCTGGACTTTTCTTCTATAGATCCTTTTTACAGAGGTAGAAGTAGACTTGTAACTAAGGTAATTATGGTCACTTGAAATAATTTCTGTGGATCCAAGGGGGAAGGAGCTGCAGGTTTGCTGTCAGGATGCACTCACAGGGAGCTTTCTGTGTGTGGGAAGCCACTGCCCTATAGCCAATCCCTCCCCACATGCAGGTCAATGATGTGGAACTCAGACCCTGCAAGAAGTGTCTGTAAGAAGTGCTTAAGGCTGTGGCTTACTGAATTAATGGGCCTCAGGATGTCTGTGAACTAAATCACAGCTGATTAATACGGTCTTGCAGGAACATGCTTTTTTCAGAGGGGCTGTTAGGTTTGGTCTAAACTCATTTGAAAGCCTGTGAACCATAGCAAAAAAACAGGGAGTAACTGAAACAGGGTCTGGTTTTCCTGCAACTCTGTCTCCCAGCTGTTGCTGTGTGTTCAGTTCAGCTGTTGCAGCCAGTGCCTACCCACAAGTGTGTGAACAGATACCAAGGTCTCAGCTATTCAAACTCTGACACCTGTCCTGCTTCTCTTGCAGCTGACATCAGCCTTGCAGACTGGGGTCGCAAGGCCATTGAGATTGCGGAGAATGAGATGCCAGGGCTGATGAAGATGAGGGAGATGTACTCTGCATCCAAGCCTCTGAAAGGCGCCCGCATCGCCGGCTGCCTCCATATGACCGTGCAGACAGCAGTGCTCATAGAGACCCTCATCGTGCTGGGGGCTGAGGTAACGTGGCTGAGTTTCTCCCTCAGCTCTTGGGTAACGCTCTGCCAGGTCCCTGCTCCTGCTTATGTAACACCTTATGGAATCCTGGCAAACGTCTGTACTTTTTGGAAGAGGCTGCAATCTCCACGTGGATGGATTATGTCTTCTCTCCTTGAGCAAGAAGCTTGTTGCCTGTGTGCAGCACCTCTGGGGTGTGTGTGTTCCCTGTGGACAAGCCACACCTTTGAGTGTCTGTTGTGCGCTGTGTGCAGTGCCCTGGGCAGTGCCCACAGCTGCTCCCACGCAGCCGTGCTATGCTTGGGCCTGCAGTGCTGTGGCTGCTCATGCTGCAGTGCTAGAGACTGCCTCCAGCACAGATTAGTCTGTATTAAGAACCCCACTGTGCCCTGGTAAAGTCAGCAAAATCTAATAAAGCTTTCTGAGAGCTCATGCCAGCCCTTGAGCTGTGTAGGAAAACAAAGGGGTTGCACTGTGGCTCAGGGACTGAGGCTCAGTTTTTTATTTGACTATGGACCAGTTACTCTGGTCCATATTAAAGTCTGAGATACTTACAAGCCATTTACTGCCTTGTGTCCCATGCTTGACTTGCTGAATGAAGTCCAGACATCACGGCAGAGTGTTCACTGTACAGGCCGTGAGGAGAGCCCGGTATCTGAGCACAATCTGCATTGCTTGTGTGCAGAGCAGGGAGCTGACTGAAACTTGGCTGGGTTGTTAAGTATATGATTTGAAATTCCTTTTTCCTGCAATTTAGCTGCCTGAATTTAGGCTGGCCAGACGTGTCCTGTGTGGGATCCCTCTCTGGGAACAGTTAAGAACTCAGCAGTGTCATGCTGATTAAAAGCACTGGGAGAAGAGGAAATTTTCTCTGTAGCAGTGAAGGCATTTCCTTGAAAAGAGGAGGTAGGTGTGGATGCTGTGCCAGCTCAGCCTGGACAAGGTACATGCTGCTGTGCAGGTGTTCCTCAGCCTGTTCAGAGCTGTCCTGTGGTTGCAGATGGTGCAGTGCTGAAGAAGACCTTTGTATAGGTACAGTTCTGGCTTTGTTCCAGCCACTCTATGTGGCACTCTTGTCCTTCCACAGGATTTAAAAGAAAGCAAGTAGCCATTGAAATTTGGGAAGCTCCCTGCTGCTTCTGTTGGTTGCTGTATGCCAGTACGGCTGGCCTAGGCAGCAGCTGTGTGCTTAGTTAAATATTGCTAAGCTGCTTGAAGCTGAGCACAGCCCCAAATCAGTGTTATGTGGGATTCATCCAAGTCATTCAGGGAGGTACCTGCAGAGACTTGGCTCCTCTAAGTATGTTGTGGTTGTGCCTTTAAAGCTGTGTTAACTTCTTGTCCTGATGCCTGTGGATTAGTTTAGGCTTTGATGCAAGTTTGGATTCAGCCCTGGTTCATCTGTTCTGTCAGAACTTTGGTGCCAGGGAGGGGGGAATGAAACTGATTAAATGAGACTCCATGTAATGAGGATGTAGCTTACTGCAGCATAGTAACCTTGGTATTCCTTTTTTTGGCTGGGTTAACAAGGATAAAATGAATACTCTGTGTGTCAGAGTGTAAGTTCTGAATTTGTAATAAAAAATAATCATTTCCATAACCAGAGATGTAAATACTAAGGTTTGAGCCCATCAGGTGTGCCAGTTATTCTAGGATCTATGGCACTATTACAGATTTGTATCAGGTCTGAAGTGTAAACAATATATAGGTGTTCTGTATACTTTGAATGTTATGAAACCTCCTGATGTCATCTGTTCTGGTATGGGGGGAGCTTGCAAAAAACGCAGGTGAGGAAGTGCAGTTTAGGCTATGGATTCTGTTTTCCTGTGCTCCACCCAGGTGTGTTTTCATGACAAGTGTTGGTTGTGTAGGCTGCTTCCTACTGCAGCTGCAGCTCTTACTTCTTGTCACTTCTTGATCAAGTGGGATGAGTGTCTGAAAACAGGCTGGATGGTTGTGCCTTTTTGCCTTCTCTCCTCAAGCTCTGTAACCAGTGAACATGCAAATAGCCGCCAGTCAGCCCCGTGGGGAGCAGAGGGTGTGTGGCTCTGGGATGTGGTGCTGTGAGCTGCAGTAGGTGTGCAGATCCTTTTCAGTGCAACTCAGCAACATGCTGTTGCTTTTCTAGGTGCCTGAGCCTAGTTATGAAATCTGAGGAAAACTCTTAGCTCAGCTGGAAAAGCTTCCATGACTGGAGCACAGAGTGGGAGGTGGGTGAGCGTAATCTTGGAGAATGCCTGGATTGAGTGTAATGTTTCAGCTGCGTTTCTGACTCTTGTGGGTGCCAGTAGGTGTGTTGCTGCATGTCCATACCCTCAGTGGACATTTGCTATGGAGCTGTGCTGAAAATCTGACCTTTATTGGCCAAAACTTCCCAAACCCACCCCCGCTGAGCATTCTTAAAGATCTGGAGTATGCTCTGGCTATCTGGAAGATGTGCTTGTGAGTAAGGAGATCACTGGATATATGACACAGCTAAAGCTCATTAACATTCTCTCCATGTGACATTATTTTCTCTGACTTAGTCAGACCCTGTTTTCACCTTATCTTTGCAGAGCTACTGAAAAAGACAGGAATCTGCAGTAATTTCTTTCTGTTCTTGCTCCCTTTTAAACTCCTGTGTTTGATAGAGAGTTGCTGATATCTCAGAACTTTGTTCAGCAAACAAAACTTGGTTGTTTTCCAGGTACAATGGTCAAGCTGCAACATTTTCTCCACTCAGGACCATGCTGCAGCTGCTATTGCAAAAGCTGGTATCCCTGGTAAGTTTTCCATGTTAGTTTGGCTCTGAGTTGGGTTGTACTGCCTGTTCCGGCTAAATCAAATTGTGTACACATCAAGCTCTTCTGAACAAGCTTGAGGATAGAAACAGCCCGTCAGAAGCAGTGATTGTTACAAACCAGAACATTTGATTCAGGCTCTGTTGCATCAGCCTGTGCACAGGTTTCCCAGCAAAGGCTGCTGTTGGGCTGTGTGTTACCAGCTCATTAAGATGATGGAATGGGCTGAGTGATTAAATGGATTGGTGTGTAGGTGGAGGTGTTCGGTGCTTTCCAGCAAGCTCAGTGCTAAATAGGGGTTGGGAAAGGAAAGGAACTGCCATGTGTCAATACCCAAGGTGATTTTAGGCTAGAGCTAGCCCAGCTGTGTTCATGCCTGATATCCCTCAGGTGCTGTATCAGGATGCTGCTGTCTTGTTACTGTCACCTTCCAATAAGGAGCAGTTCCTCACGGATCAGTATAAATACGTGAACCTGCCTGCTATGTAACTCAGCTTAAGGATATGCAATCCTCAGTGCTGGGAACTGCATTACCTGAGCCCAGCTGTTGGCAGAGGCTAAATCTGATTTCTGGCAGTCTGGTTCTTTGCTTTGGGAGGGGTCTCTCATTTCTGTTATAATTAACTGTTGCCACAAGTCCTTCCCCAGCTGTAGTGCATTCTGAGGCAACAAAGTGATCCCTTCATCAGTTCCTTTGGCACTACCAGCTTCCGGCATTGCCTCTGGCATGGGAAGTCAAAGGGACGTGGGATTTTTTGGATGTTGGGTTGCTTTCAACACCCAAAACTCCTCTGAAAAGCCATTTACAGGTTGAGTGTTTCTCTAAGTGTATGACCTTTGCCCTTGGTATCCTCATTTTTGGAAGTTGTTCCTTTAATTAATATTGCACTTCACATACTGAATTTGAGACTGAATTTATGGAGGAATGCTGGTCCTTTGGCCACAATATGAGATCCTGACACACATTTCTTCAGGATAGGTAATTGCATGATTGGCTCTTCATGGCTCAAGATTAGTTTTCTGTGCAAACGGTGAAAACATGACAGTTTAGCCAAATGTTGGGGTGTGTAAATAATGCACCCAATATGTGTTTGAGTGGCTGAGTCCCTCTGAGGATCGAGTGTAGCATGAAGTCAGTACAAATGTCTGGAAAGACACAAATCCTTGCTGGATGCAACATGCCAGTGGTGACAGCCTGTTACTGGGGCTGTATTGAGATAGAAATACACCCTAATTAGAGGAGATGAGGCATCTCAGCTTGGATTTTATTGCTTGACTAGAGACTAGAATTGATACTCAGTGTTGCTGAAAGTTTATATTCTGCTGCTTAGCTCATGCTAAAGTCTGGTCCCTCGTTTCTGCTGTGCTGGGAAATGCTGTAGTTGGGTTTTTATTTGTCTGTATCAATATGTCCTGTGGCTGTTTCTAATGAGTGGGGTGTTGTGGATGTGGGTCTGCTTTAGTTTGTTTTGTCTTTCTTTCTAACATGGAAGTAGTAGGAGACCACTACTAAATTTTGAAGTCTCAAAATTTTGACCATGTTTGTGGCCTGGAACAGGAGGCAAAGTAATTATTCTGAGGTCTGTTTTTCAGTGCAAATGTCTTTGCTGGCCTGCAGGCACAGATAATCATCTGTCTGTCAGCTGCTACTGGGAGCTGCTGATGAAATCTTCCTTTGGCTGCTTCACTACATGCTGAGTAAGAAACTGGCTGATCGTGTGTGTTTGTTCCCATGCAGTGTTTGCTTGGAAAGGGGAGACAGACGAGGAATACTTGTGGTGCATCGAGCAGACCCTGTACTTCAAGGATGGGCAGCCCCTCAACATGATTCTGGATGATGGTGGAGATCTTACCAACCTAGTTCATACCAAATACCCGCAGCTGCTGAAAGGTGACTTGTGTTTTGCTTTGGCAGGCATAGTTCTGCTTGGGAGGCTGTATAAGGAGGTGTTTGTGTAGGAATTCCCTGCTAGTGTGAAAAGGGGTGGGGGAAGAGGGACTGGCATGTGCAAACAGGCTGTCAAAATTGCTTACAGTTCAAGACCAGAATCTTTTACCTGCAGGAGCTATTTCTATCTCTGCACTGTAGTACATAAGCTACAATGACCTGTTCTGGCCATCCTTCACACTGCCATTACCTGAGAATGACCAGTGGTTCTGCTGTCATGCCAAAAGCTTCCTGGATATGGCCTCCATTCTAGAATTGCTCAATGTCTGTTTGCAATTAACATTTTTAACATTAATGCATTTCTTCCCCATCTTCTTAGTGCAACTCTGGATGAAGTCATGATCACCTGTAGCTGTCCTTGGAAAGGGAACAGTTTTCTACCTTAAATACTCATTCAGTTTGTCAGTGAAGATGCTGATGGAGTCAGGGTTGGGACTCTTGCCTTGATTTGCCTTCAGTGCAAGTTAGTCAAACTGATCAGTGTAGTGTTGCTAGCATGTGTTTATATAAGAGATTTATGTGAAGGGAATTTGGCATGACCAGGCTGATCTGTGCCTGGTGAGTATGATGGACTCTCCTTAGCCCAGCCAGTGTCCATCAGCTATGCTGCAGCAAGACATGGGTTTCCAGGGTTGTTAAAGGGCAGGTTTGATCTGGGATATGAAGAAAAGTGGGTGGTGATACAGTGGGATGTGTTGGCACTTTTGTAGCAGTGAGGTTGCCGTAGAAGCCTGCTGGATCAGCTGTCGCCTGACTCGTGCTCTGCTTTGGTAGGAAGATGCAAGGAAAAAATCTGAAGGTAGCAGGGTGTGAACAGGGGCTGTGGGAAAGGAGTGTGGGGCTCTGCTCTTCATCCATGTGCTCCTGCAAGTAGGGGCATCAGGAAGAGGGAAACTTTCTCTGTGACAGGCCTCACTTTGTCCTTCATCCTCAGCCTGATGTCACTTGTAATCCAACACTCACCATCTTTGTGTTAAACTGTAATGAAAGGTTTTCATTGGTATTTGTTCAGTCTTGGTGGGGTTTCCTCTTTTCCATCAAAGGTCTTGTGCTTTCTGGGTTGCCTCTGTGTCATGTTCAGGATCTCTTGCTTTCCTCATGTTTGATGCCAAGGAATACCACAATTGGTCATCCCTCTCTGTCTTCCTGGTGTTGTCAGAGGCCAAAAAAATTATTTTCCATGTTAATACTGTTTTGCAGGGTTGTTTGCCTGCCTTGAACATGTAGTGCCTTGGTTGGTGTCCCTGTTCTCAGGGTCTTAAGCTGATCTCCTTTCACACTTCTAGCCCTCCTGTTGTCCTGCTTCTTTCTCCTCTTCAGCCCTTTTCACCCTCTTGCTTGTCTTGTGCTCCTGGTGTGGGAAGGACTGGCATAATACAGTGCAGTAGGGCAACGGCTCTTGAACTGTCCAAGGTGGTCTTGGCATCCATCTGTAGCCTGCCTCTGATAAAAAACATCCCTACTTCCTGGGTCTGCTTCCTAAATTCATAGCAATGGCTCTTCCTCTGGGGTTTTAAAGAGTCTAGGGAGGATGTCATACCTGTCAACTTCTCCCTTCTCAAAATGTGTGGCTGTCTGCACTGGCTGTAGTTGAAAAGCTCCTTGCAGCAGTTCAGTAAATTAAGGCTGATCTTTGTAGAGGGTGGCAAACTTAATCTGTTTTCCTTCCAATCCATTGCACCTTGGAAACAGCAAAACTTCCAGAATGGGACGCATGGAGTAGAGTCTTGATCTCGTTTATCTGAGCTCTGTGCTTAGTCCTTTGCTGCAAGTCTGCTTAAATTAAGCAGTGTAGCATCCAATTTTGGTATCTTATAGGTAAAGGAGGCTAATATATCCTAAGGGCTTGTGGGATATATAATATATCTGACCTCTGTTGAGGTGGAACAAGAGTGACATTGGCAGAGCATGCAGAGTGTGTAGATTGTGACCACAGCAGACATTTTGGCATGAGGCAGCTGAAAGTGCCATTTGCCATTTAAAGGCTGGATAAGTTTTCTGGGCTAATTTCAGAGGGAATTGTCTTCCATGCTTCAGCTGCTTCTAATTAAAATAATTCAGTGCTAGTGTGCAACTAACAGTTGAAAGTAGGATTCCTTCAATTAGGAGATGCATCAAATGTGTGTGTGGAGCGTACTTGTGGAACTTCCCCTCTCCTGAAGTGTCTCTGCTGTTAGAGGGCAGAATGGCCTTTGTACTATTGCCTTATTCCATTAAACCAAACGTCCTTAATACCAAGATAAATAGAGGTAAGAGAGGGGGAGACTAGAACTCAGCAAAGAGGGAAGTGATTTGAACTTCTTGTGCAAGGGAGGTCTCTGACATCTGTGCAGAACAGTTCTGTGGGGAAGATTGGCTCATTAGTGATTCATTGATCAGACTTGTTCATTGCTCAGGTCAGAAATACAGGGGAGCAAAGCAGATCTTAGTAGTGTTGAGCAAGGCCTTCTCAGTTTAATTCAACCTTGTCCTGCTGCAGACCCTTCTCTGCTCTCCAGTCACTCAGACATTGACCATGAGTGGTGTAGGCAGCACTTGGGGCAGGTGCAGAGGGGTTTAGACCAGCTGTAAATGGCACCTGGGGCAGTGCTCAGGTGCCTCTGAGGTGAGGAAGCTGTTGGCATAGACGATGTGTGGTTTGCTTAGTGCCATGGAAAGACAATCTCTCATCTAGAGAGCCTTTGAAGGATGAGGAGTATCTCCTATTTGCCAGATACACCAGAAGAGAAGAGGATAGGTTTGAACTGGAGGTTCCTGCCATGACCTCCAACAGATTTCCTTTGCAAGGGGATGACTGTCCTTGATCCAGGCAGTTGCTCTGGAAACTAATGCTTTTGGGAGACTGTTCCTCCATTTCACTGTGCTCAAGGCTGCACTGTGAACTTTAAACTGCCCTCTCCCCTTCCATATTTAGCAAGCCCTGAATATGCCAAAGCCTGAATGCATTCCTTCAGCAGGTGACCATCAGGGGAGTGGGGCTGTCAAGGGCTCTTTGGTGAGATATATGTGGTGGGGATCAATCAGCCTGATCATAGAATCACAGAATGGTTTGGGTTGGGAGGGACCTTTAAAGACCATCTAATCCAGCCTGCCTGCAATGAGCAGGACACCTTAACTCAGGCTGCTCAGAGGCTCTTGAATGTTCCCAGGGATGGGGCATCCAACACTTCTCAGAGCAGCCAGTGCCACCCTCACTGTAAAAAACCCAATCTGCCTTAGATCTGGGCTGAATTACCCTCCTTCAGTTTAAAACCATTCTCCCTTGTCCTATTGCAAAGGCCATGCTAAACAGTTTGTCCCCATCTTTTAAGCCCACTTCATGTATGGAAAAGCTTCTCCAGTTAATCAAGCTTTTCCCTTCTAGTGCTGTTGGTGTCATTTCTTTCATGTGCCACAGAGTGGTATAGGGAGCAACAGGAGGGTCTCGTGGCTCAGTCTCAGGCTCCATTGGGTAATCTCTCCAAATTCTAGTGTGAAAACCACATTTAGTTGCACTGAAAAGCCCTCACCTGGGCTTGGACCAGCTTGCAGCTGGATTTTTTGAGGAGTGGGGATGGGTTTGGACTGGATTTGGCTTCTATGAGTGAGCAACGCCCTGGGGCCAGGAGGACCAACTATGCCATGGGGGCATCACCAGCTGTTCAAGGGAGGGTACTGTCCTGCTCTGCTCTGGGCTGGGGCAGCCTCACCTTGCATATTATGTGGTTTTGGTCACTACAGTATAATAAAAATAATGAACTATTAGAGAATGTCCAAAGGAGGGACACAAGGGTGGTGAAGGGCCTTGAGGGGAAGCCATGTGAGGAGCGTCTAAAGGCACTTGGTCTGTTCAGCTGAAGGAGACAGACGGGAGACCTCATTGCAGTTACAGCTTTCTTGTGAGGGGAAGACTGATCTCTTCTCTGACCAGTGACAGGACCCAGGGAACAGCTGGAGCTGTGTCAGGGGAGGGTCAGGCTGGAGATCAAGAAAGGTTCTTCCCCCAGAGGGTGCTGGCACTGCCCAGGCTCCCCAGGCAATGGGCACAGCCTGAGGCTGCCAGAGCTCTAGGAGCGTTTGGACAGCACTGCTAGGGATGCACAGGGTGGGATTGTTGGGGTGTCTGTGCAGGGACAGGGGCTGGACTGGATGATCCTTGTGGGTCTCTCCTGGCTCAGGGTGTGCTGTGGGTCTGTGTCCCCCGCAGGCCGGGCTGAGGCGCTGCCCCGGGGGTGTCAGCAGAGGGCGCTGCGGTGCCACGCTTCAACTAAGGTGAATCCTTTTACTCTCCCCACAGGAATTAGAGGTATTTCAGAAGAGACAACCACTGGAGTTCACAACCTGTACAAGATGAAGGCCAATGGGACCCTGAAAGTGCCAGCTATCAATGTTAATGACTCTGTCACCAAGGTAATACAGCTAGAACCCTTCTGCACTCTTCTGCTTTCTGAAGAGAGCTTGCTGTTGGGATGTTGTCATTCCCGTGAAAGTATTCCTTCTCTTGCTGAGCTTCTCTTGATCTGGTTCTGAACAGAGATTTCCATCATATCCTAGAAGTGAGCCCCTGATGTCTCTAATGGGACATGCCACTATAAATACCCTGTTGTCAGAGCATCAAGGGCTTTTTTTGTATGTAAGGACATCTGTTCTTCTAGTTTTTTATAATGTGAAAACACCTTTGGAAGTCATGACTCCTAGGGCACAGTCAGTTCCTGTGGCAAGGAGCTTGTCGTCACTCTGAGTAGCTTAAAGCCTGCAGGTAAGTGTCAGGTGCCAGCTGGAAAAGAGAGTGTGATCTGTGTGAGCTTGTGCTGGTAAAGGTTAGTTGGTCAGCCTGGGGTTGATCTCTGTGAGCAGCAGTTGCAAAGGAGAGGACAGAAGATATTTATCCCATGCTTAGCTTTAGTACTGCTTCCAAGATAAACACTGGTGAATGGAGAATGAAGTCAAGTGGTATTTAAAGGGTTCTGGTTGTTTTTGGCTGCAGATGAACTAAAGATGTGAGTAAGGTTTATGCATTTCAATGTTTTTTAAATGTTGCTGGATCTGTTTCAAGGTCCCAGGGAAACATAATCTTGTTGGGTTGGCAGTTCTCATGTTTGGCCTGTCTTCTCTGCAGTTTGCTGTCTCCTGCTCACTATGATGCACCTGACACTTATTTCGTAGGTAGTGGGCTGGAATCCAGTTGATGTTGGAAGAAGTTTGGTTTTTTACATCCTTTTCACCTAGATTTGTGCTTCTTGCATAATTAATACTGTTTAGTAGATTTAGAAATTCAGATGTTTCTAACAAAGCTTCTTGAGGGGATTGGGATTCTAGTACCAAACAAGTGCTTATTTTCAAGACCTGTTTAGTATTAATATAGTACAAGATCTGTACTAACCACACTTATGGATCTCTGGGAAAATGTGCAACTGAGCTGGCAAAAATTCTGCTCTCCCAGTTTGATATTTCCAGTTGGTGCCAGGTTCCTGTGCTAACATTTGGAGAGAGAAGGCAGGCACAGCATCCAGTTCTGTTCTTCCCTTCTGCCACTCAAATGTATTTTAGGTAGGACAGATGTCTGCATCCAACACTCTTTCTTCCCTGCATGGGAATTCACAGGCACCTGGAAGGCTTTGATTCCACATTGGGCATTTGGTGATGAGGAATCAAATCTGACCATGCTGTCTTCTTCCATGCTGCAAGGAAAATCTGCAGGACTAGGAAAGAGGGATGCCAACTGGCACTTTGGAATTTGAAGGATTGGTAACACAAGTTTTCTGAAATATTAATGGCAGATATGCCTCTGATAGGACTTACCGGCACTGAGTCAGGAACTTCTGGATCTGAGGTATAATTTGTTACACTTCAGCCAGTTTCTGCCATGGGCAGTTTATCCCATTTCTGTTCATACTTAAAAGAACTGCAGGTGTTGTGGGTGCACCTTTTTTCAGGCCAGGTTATTACCTGTGAGAATTTCATCCTAACGTAGCAGACAGTGCTGTGTTAAGTGAAAGCAAAAAAGGATTGGTTCCCTAAGGCTACAGAAAGCCAGGACAGGCTTTGAAACAAGAATTTTGCTGTGAACGGTGATTTCTTCTCCTTGGGGAGTACAGCACAACATTAGTAGCCAGACTTTTAAAAAATTCTTGGCCACTGTAACTCCTCAGATAATCAAATCTGTTTGTTCAGCCCCTCCACCTGCAGTGGAGGTCAAGACAAAAGGCCCAAGAAGAAGGAGGAGCATTATAAAAATCAGTGCAGCAAGGTGTGTTTCTGACTTTAGGAAGGTGTTCAAGTGGTGAAATAATATTTGATGTCTGACTTAGCAGGCCAGTTTTGATTTGAGGGTCTGGCTGATAATGTCATGTGATAATGTTACAGTGGGAGGATGATGGGGCATTAGGAAATGAAATTCAGGGGTTCCTATTTGCAGTGGCCACTGTTGTAAATGGCTGCTTGCTGGATTTTTCCCATCCGAGCAATAGTGAGGTCTTGACAGTGTTAGGGTAACTGTCCATGGTGAAGATGTAATTTTGATCTTCTGAGGCTGTAGGAACCAGTTTCTCCTGGTTGATGTGGGCAGCTTGCTGCTCTGCAGGCTGGATGTGTCTTGCAAAGAAAAGATGATGTGCTGTGGGTGTGTTTTACCTTCCTGTGGCACTTGGTTCAGTTCATTGTCTGATAAACAGCAGCAGTGAACTGGTGAACATCTGCTTTAGGAACTCAGACTTACCTTGGTGTAGAACAACTGTTTTTGGTTTTACTTGATAAAGTCAGGTTACCTCTAACAAGTTTTTAACAAATGCAAGCCCTGGTCACTAGACACAATGCATTTATTAAATGCTTCTCACCATGTTGAAGCCTATATTTGCTCTAATATCATAGATTAAAACTGGATAAGTAAAAACATCAAACCAGGTTGTCTTCTTCCCATCCCTTGTGGTTAAAGTATTGAAGTGACTCTCAGCTTTCTCTTTTGTAGTACTTGCACATTTTCTTTCTATAAAGAAATTTCACTTAAGTGACTTTCATCTGTTCTGAAACTGTTCCCTTTTCTCCCTCAGAGCAAGTTTGATAACCTTTATGGCTGCAGAGAGTCCCTCATTGATGGCATCAAGCGTGCCACAGATGTCATGATTGCTGGGAAAGTGGCAGTGGTGGCAGGATATGGGGACGTGGGCAAGGGCTGTGCCCAGGCCCTGCGGAGCTTCGGCGCCAGAGTCATCATCACCGAAATCGATCCCATCAACGCGCTCCAGGCAGCCATGGAAGGTGGGAGCTAAAGGAGAGCAGGAATTCAGCCATCTGACAGGGGTTTCTGCATATCAGTGTAGAGCAATAAGTGAGAGCTGTCCAAGAAAGGTTCAGTGGGTTTCAGTCCTATCCCTGCTCAGGTACAGCTGAATCCAGTTCGACTGCAGGAATTCTTTCCTTGCAGTTAGGGAAGGAGTTTGTTACTAGAGGCCCTGAAGATTTGTTTAGAGTCAAGGATGCAGAGACCGTAGTGGGGTAAGGCTGAGGGAGTGTGCTCTGGTTGTGCAGTGCTAACCTCCGGTGTGGGATAAGGCTTCACTGGAGTAAAACCATTAAAAAACACTAGGCCTTACCCTCAGCAGATGTTTTTGGACAGCAGTGCTGAGCAATATCTTTCCTGCTGAGCTCAGGGCATGCTCTGGAGCTGTGCTTCTCCTCTGTGGGTGCCTCATGTAACTGTCCTTCTTGGTACCACTTTATCCCGTTTCTGTTTATACCTGACAAGAACTGCAGGTGTTGTGGAGGCACTTTCTTTTGCAAACTTGACCCCCTGAATCCAGTCTGAGTGCTGTGCTGTGGGCAGGAGACACTGAATGCATAGTTCCACAGATTGGAAAAGGGTGAGGAATAGATATTTTTGTGCTACATTGGTGTGTAGCAAGACCAGTATCCCACTACCTTGCATCATCCCTAAGCCAGCTGTTGGCACAGACATTTGAGTCATTCTTTCTATGTACTTCGCTACTTCTAGTATTGTGTCCCACTTAACGAATGTTGGTGGTTGGGTAAAAGAGTAACTGTTTCTCTTTCCAGGTTATGAAGTTACAACCATGGAGGAGGCCTGCAAAGAGGGCAACATCTTTGTCACCACCACTGGCTGCACTGACATTGTGCAGGGCAGGTATGGCCAAGCTACTTGCTTTAGTGAAAGCATACCTATACAGTTAGATTTATCTTTTTAAATACAATCCTAACGTATCAGCAGTATGAGGGTTAGCCCACAGTCTCATTTCTAGACATCAGAATTTAGCATGACTTTAGTGAGATATTGCACCTTTGGTCTTTTGGTTGTAGTGGATGTTGCCACATTGCAGTTATTACTGGCTAATGGAATGTAATGATGGAGAAACAAAAGGTACAGAGGGATAGATGGACTTCTGAAGAATGAGGGCATCAGGGCTGAATTCTGTCTTAGGCCAGACAGATGTGAACAGAAGAGGAGTCAGGTAAAGGTTGAAAGTGATTCCATCTGTGAGTACATATAGCAGCTGAAACCAGCCTGTTCTCAATGAACTGCCCTGCAGTGTTTTATTACTTCTTAGACCTCAGTTTATAGCCCCAACTCCATGCAAACTCCTTCCTTTCTTTGCCGTGATGACTGTACATGTTGTAACGGAAGATCAAATCAGGTGTGAGGAGATCAGGCCATTAGTGTCTAGAGATCTAAAACTGCTGGGAACTTCAAAGTCATGAAAAAAATTATTTCCTCTCTGCAGGAATGAGAATAACTACAGGTATTTGTTTTGATCAAACAAAATTTTATTATTTTCCTTGCTGGGAAAATACTTTCTCTCCAATAAGCTCTTATATCCTTGGGAAATGACCTTCCCTAGAAGTTTGAAAGTCTATTCCAGAAGACTTCCCGTGCCTGGAGGGTTACCAGCCCCACAGACCTTGTGAGAGTCAAAGCAGTCACTGAGCTGGGCGCTTGTCAGGGCTGTGGATTGGAGCAGCTGCTGCTGCTGAGGGAGGAAACTGCTTGTGTGCATTAACTTTTGATACAACTTTTTTCGTTTTGCAGGCACTTTGAGCAGATGAAGGATGATGCCATAGTGTGTAATATTGGCCATTTTGATGTGGAAGTTGATGCCAAGTGGCTGAATGACAATGCAGTGGAAGCAGTGAACATTAAACCTCAGGTGAGGCAGCCTTTGCACAAGCTCTCTTGCTGGAAAGAAGCGATAGCTGCTCAGTGTCTGCTTCTAGAAAGGGGAGTATTTCTCTTCAGGTTCTTTGGTGTTTCTAGCTTTGTTGGAAGTCTCTGTTTCTTTGGTCAGAATGCAGATTCCCCTAACCTGGAACAAGTGGCACATGGTATTTTTGGGTTGGCATTAAAGCAATTCTTTCCAGCCAGTGCCCAAGAGCTCAGCATGGTTTCTGGGGTGTCTGGTATGGATACATCTTCCTCCATGTGTTCCCACTTCCTTGAGAGACAGGAGCCTGCCTTTAGTGCTGGTTGTGTAGACAATTAATTGCATCAAGTCTATTCCTTATGGGAAGTCAGCTTTGATGCTTGGGGCATGGGCAGGGGCTATGCAAATATGCTTTATTTGATAACCCTGAGCTGAAAATAATGCCATAGCTCAGCTTCAGAAAGCAAGTTAGGTGGGGAATACAGAGCAGAGACCCTATAAAACTTAAGAGCCCATAGATTGCCTGGTGCCTGATCTGAATTTCCTCTTGCGAAGCTGTTTGCTCATGTACTGCTCTGCAGCAGAACAGTCCTGGTCCTAAGGGAATCTCTGTGGAATGTCTTTTGAGACTCTGTCAAGGATTGAAAAAATTCACACCTCTTTGTTTTCAAAGTGTGGTGTGGTTTTTTTTTTGATCTACTCTTGAGACCAAAGCTTCAGGAAAGCCTATCTGGAGCTCTGCCAAACTCAGGCTTCTCTTCCAGACTTGGTGGCTTCATTTTAGAAACCTGTGTGGGCAGACCAGGCAGGATGCTTCATCCTTGTTCAGCTTGCATGCCCACTATGTATTTGCTTTTAGCTATGGCTGTAGCTACACATGGAAATTCTGAATCTGAAAATTTCAGCTTTTCAACTGTGTGCCTTAAAGTAGAGAAACAAAACTGAACTGGATCAAAACTGTTTTGTGACATCAGCATTGAGGGAGAACATCACATAAAGCAAACCAGGCTTTATCTGACTTAGTGTGGGTTACCTTTGAAGAGGGAGTGTCCTTGCTGATAGTAGGATTCTGGGACAGGTTTTGTACTTTTTAATAACACCACACCCAAACATGCCTCTCAGATCTCCATCTGCCCTTCCAGTTTTCATAACTCCCCTGTGGCTTATTGGCCACCCACATCAAAGTCTTACTAAGCAGTTGTGAGAGGCTTTTTAATATGTTGGGACACTTTGCAGGACCTCAACCAGGTCTGAAGTTATACCCTCAAGTTCTCTTCATGTTCAGTTTTATTTCTTACCCATGGCTTTAGCGTGGGGCTGACTGTGCTCAGCAGCTCTTGTCCTAGAGGAACCCAAAGGTACCTGCCTGCTTTCTGATCGCTCAGGTTGTTTTAAAACTAAACTTGACTGCTTAAAGAATAAATATTGTTGAAGGTTTAATTGGGTGTTAATATGGCACCACACAAACTACCTGCACAAAGGCAGTAAATCCTTTTTTGTATGGTCTGCACTGAGGAGCCAGTCTGTCATTGAGGACAGAGTGCAGTGAAGTGCAGTGTAGTCCCAGGTATGAAAACAGTAACAAGTTTCTGGTTTAAAAAAAAATTTAAAATTACCTTTTCAAAAGAATGGAATTGGTGTCAAGGTCATCCATGTGGATTAATGCTGAAGAAACCCTGCCCTGAACCTCTGTTACAAACTGCTGTTGTTGGGAGCAGGATGCCAAGGTAGCTCTGGCATTAATCCTCTTATCAAGAGACAAATGTCTTCATGGAAAATCAGGGATTTTTGCTACCTTGAGCAGGTGTTCCGTGGATGAGTTGTCTAAAAGCTTCATTATTCTTAACTTTCCTTCTCTGTGCCTGATTGCCATTTTGGCTGGGCAATTGAGCAGGAGTGGGCTAATATATATCCTAAAAGCTTACTCATTTCAAAAGTGGGGGAGAGGCAGGACTGGGAGGCAAAATGTTACTTCAGACCCCCAAGCTCATGCTGGAAACAAATGAAAAGGTATCCAGTAGGAATTTGCTGCAACTGCTTTAACTCTTCCAGGACATGCATTAACTTTAGATTTAGAAACAAGCTCCCAGGAAGTGTCCTGCAGCTTCTGTCCCTCATCACTTGCATGTGCTGAGACCTTTCTCTGGTCAGCAGGGATGAGACATTGCAATAATTGCTAGAATTGCTTTTACAGAAGAAAATTACCAGTTTAATACTTAAGGCATGCTAAGTTCTCAGTTTTATTGCTCAGATTCATTGACGGGTCACTTCCACGGTCACCTTGTCCCCAGTCTTTTGGGCACCTCAAGGGGAGGTCAGCCTTCTCTTTAAGATGTGAAATCTTGCACTTGTCCTTAGAATAACGTTTTTTCAGTGTTCTGAGTGAGGTATTCTCTATGATGCCAAGAACTGACTTCCTAAGTATTCAAATTTTTAGTAAAACTTGTCAGCTGCTTTTCTGTATCCTGAACCAGAGAGGGGAAGACAGTGCAAAAGCAAAACTTCCTCACTTATGAAGACATCTGTCTCTTGATGAGAGAATTAATGCCAGAGCTGAGGGTTGTTAGACTTCAGCTGGAGGTACAAAGTAATTGAGACCATGTCCATCATGGATGTATCGGGACCAGTGCTGGGCTGATGGGAGAGATGCTGAATGCTTTAATAAGCAAAGCATCTTACTGTGCCATTGTGACTGATGTGATGCTTTCAGAGGACTGTTAAGGAGGAATAGGCTTATTACTATTTACTATTTTACAGCTGAAAAGCTGGCAGGTTGCTTTGGCTCTGGATTTGCACTGCGGCCCTGCTCAGCTTTGGGTATCTGAGACTGACCTGCAGCCCAAACTCAACTCTAGAGGGGAAGGAAAGGTCAAGGTCGATGAACATTGGGTTATAAATAAATTATTCCTATGTGGTGTGGAGGGAAGTGCAAAGCAGCCAGGAAGTCCAGAGCCAGGTAAATTCCAGTGGGGAAAGAGAAGAAGCATTTGTTTAAATGTGGAGAGAAACTTACTGTTTGGATAACTTGAATTCCACTTCTGGAGCAATTCTTTGAGCTTATGAATCAGCCTGTTTATCTGCCCATGTATGAGACGTGTTTCTACAGTACTGACTTAAGCCTCTGTTGGTACCACTACTATTTTGTATTTATTTCTGTGCATTAATTTTACATTTTCTATGTTCTCCTGTGTACTGAATGACTCCTGTCAGCACAGGTTGCTGAAGGTGTGGGGTTCTATGCACAAGCCAGCAGCTTTCCAACGGCAAATTGCATGGATATTATAAATGGATATAAGATTTTGACACCTAAACCACCCAATTCAGACATCAAAGCTGAATGGCTACTTTACCTTCTTAAGTACCTTTTAGTAGTTAAATCTGTAAATGTAATGCTTGCTCTAAGTAATACTGTAGCTGTTCTCAGGATTTTTCATGTTCTGTTTCCCATCTGGTTACTTCTTTGTTTTGTTACTTGCTCCCATAATCTCCTGATGGTCCATGTGGTGTTTTTTGGATGGACTGAGCACTGTCACTGCTGCTCCACAATGGAGAATTGGCATCCAAAATAATTGCAGCTGCTCAGTGAGAATCATTCTTATGCCACCTGCTGAGTGCTTTTGGGCAGAAGAAATCAAGACTTTTTAGGACTGCTCTGGGAGGTGGTTACTGCCTGCATGTGCTGTGCTGAAATCACAAGAACATCTTATGTGAACCCAAGAAGCAGAAAATGGTGCTGTCATTGAAGCACAGCTGGGGCAGGCAGGTGGAGGCACAGACTTGCTTTGTGGGCAAAATACCTGTTCTAGAATAAATGGTTTGTGTTGGTTTGCTCTTGATATCTCTGCTTAAGTCCTGCACAAGGATGTTTTTTCAGCAGATGGTGTTATTACAATGAAAGCTTCATCCCATGTGGCTTTTAACTTACAGGCCAGAGCTTTAAGAACAAAATTGAAAGGGACGTGTTTTACTTAATATTAAATAACTTTTAGTTTCTAAAGTTTAAATACAGCTATGGGGAGAGACCCCTTTAGGTCTGTCACAATCTTCTGTGCTATGCTAGCAGAAGATAAATGGCTTGAAGCATTAGGTTTTGTCAAAGTTGGTTGCTGATTATATTTTACGTATTTCCAAAGTGCTCTACTCCAAAATGCTTGGTATGACATGACCAATAATAACAGTTAATACTGAATATTCTTGTGACTTATGGGCCATGTTGGTGCTTCATTAATTGCTTGATGTTGTCACTTCTCCAGGGTGAAGGCAGGGCACAGAGAAGCTAGTGAGAGGTACAAGGGAGAAGCAGGGTTAAGTTCAGCATTGAAGGAATCCAGCTGGGCCACATGCTAAGTGACATTGCCTCCTGAGTTGTGTGGGACTCTCACAGCTGCCTTCTTAGCCCATCTGAGGCTGTGTTCTGTGTGCAGAGTCTGTTGTCCCCAGGGTGGCTTGGGGAGGATCATGGCTTTGGTCCCCCAAGAGCAAAGGAGGGTACACCAGGAGGCAGGACAGCTGTTTGCTGTACAGATTGGCCTTGCAGAGGTGGGAACAATTCCAGGGGACCTTCAGCAGGCTGAGGACTCTGGCTCTTACCCTGTGTTAGATGCCAAGCCTCTGGACTACTGCACACCAGAGGTGTTTCCTCTCCCCTGTCTCCCCACACCAGCTGTGACCACTGGGCACAGATGAACTGGGATTTACTGCTAGCAGCATGTTCTCACCACAGCTGTCTGAGACTCCACACACCTGGAAAACCCAGGAGAATTGGGAGGGCTGGTTAAATAAATGGGGGAGCCGATGCCAAGATGGATGTGCTGCAAAGCTCAGGGTTGCTGCAGGCTTTGCAAACACTGGCTGTGGTTAAGGGAAAGGCGTCTTTGTTATAATTCAGATGTTGCAGTGCTGAATTGCTGAGGGGAGGGAGGCCCCCTGAGCCCCCCAGGTTTGCCCTGTGCCTGACGTGGCTGTGGCACTGCTGTCCCCCCAGGTGGATCGCTACACCCTGCGCAATGGCCGCCACATCATCCTGCTGGCCGAGGGCCGCCTGGTCAACCTGGGCTGTGCCATGGGCCACCCCAGCTTCGTCATGAGCAACTCCTTCACCAACCAGGTGCTGGCACAGATCGAGCTCTGGACCCACAGTGACAAATATGCTGTGGGGGTCCACTTCCTGCCAAAGAAGGTGAGTGGCAGCCTCAGAAAGGTGCTGGTAAGGAAGCCAGCTTCAGGTGTGGCTTTGTTTGTGCTTGAACTTGTTTTCCTACTGAACGTTTTTGTTGCAAAGAGGTTTTGTCCCTCAGAGGGTGCTGTGTGTGAATGGGCTGTTCTTTTGTGTGCAGGTCTGGGGCTTGCCTGTCCTGTGATAGAACATCCAGGCATTTTTTGACTTCTCTAAGGTCCTGGGAAGCCCTGTGCTGCCTCATGGTGGTTGGGAAGCTTCTCCCAGCCAGATTGTTCCTTCTGCAAGCCTTCACATGCCTGTCCAGCAGCAAAGCAGAGTTGAAGCTGAAGTGAAACTGAATGCCCTTTACTGTGATTGATAAAGTCCTGGTGCCATTTGCAACTCAGAGAGCTTATCACAATCTGGTCCTAATAACTTCACAAAATATTAATGACAAATTCCCTCAGATTTCCCTTTAAACGTACCTCTACATTCTTTGTTCTTGGAAAAGTCTGGATCATGTCACAGCTTGTAAATCTCTTTTAGAAAACTAACCTGGTTTTAATTTTCTAAAACAAGCCTGAGAATTTGAGATGGTTCATGGAAAAAGATGCTAGAGTTAAAGCCCATTGCTTTTGGAACACAACCAGGTGTGAGAGTAAATGTGAAAATACTTTCCCTTTGGGAAGTAGAATGTGTATGTTTGGGCTTACTAATGAGGTATTTGCTGAAGGACTTAAGTTTCCAAACCCATCCTTTAAGGACCAAGCAGAGCATACCAGAAATGGAGTGTAGGAGTTGTGCAGCAAACTGCCACATAATTGTCTTCAAAGGAACAGTCTTGTTGACAGTTCTCTTGAAAATGATAGCCCAGGGTTGCTGATAAAAGGTGGCTTCATCCTCTCATTGAGTAATGATTTTTAGTAAGCATATTTGAACTGGAAATGAGAAGTAATGCCCAGAGCAGTTGTACACGAAGTTGCCTGTTGGGGAGCAAATGGCAGTGATCTGCTCAGGTTCATCCACTGTGACAAAACACTCTTGACCCCCTGTGCCTCAGAGAGCTTTATTCTAAGAATAAAGCAGTCTCCTTTTCAGAACTAACAAAAGAGCTTTCCCAGATAATTTTCTGGGCTAGGGCCTTTCCTTGCTCTGTGCAATTGCTTTGAGGTCCAAACATAAAACTTAACAATTACCAAGCACCTTACACTGCACTTTCTTTGGCTTGCAGCCAAAGAGTATTGCTTTGATCAGCCATTACAAAGGTGCACACATTTCTGCAATGTGTGTTCCTGCAAATCTAGGAAAACTCTTGTCTCCATGTTCTTGGCACCTAATCTGTCCTGCTCAGCTTTGATTTTAAGGTGAGAATGTCTGCTTACCTTCATCTAAATTTGTGTGTCTCTCTGTCTAAGTCTTGAAGTCCCCAGGCTGAAGCAGCTGTGAAACAACTGATCCCTGCTGCAGTTTGAAAACCTCACCTGGGAATTGTCAGGGGCTCAGTTTCTTTTCAAGTGGGTGGAATCTGTAATTCACTGGAAATACACCTATGAGAGCTTCATATATCAGTCTAATCAACCAGAATATGAATCTAATTTCTGACCCTCCTTTTTTTTGTTTCATACCATCCTGACAGGATGTTCTAGGCTTAAATACTTGTTTCCCTTCTAAACACAGACCTTCCCATTAGGTTTTCTTTCTTTCATGATTTACCTGATTCTTTGGATTTCATGGTTGACTTGGACATTATTTAACTGTTTCCTCTTACATTCCTAATTTTGTCTTGTGACTTTTGGCTGTGCTGGTTCCCAAGAGATGTTGGCAGTTCCACAGTGGTTACTGTGAGCAGGCTGAGCTGCAGTGAGTTACAGTCTGTGCAGATGGAGCTTTTTACCTGGTTAGTGGCTTTGTTACCACAGTCCCTTGGAGGGGTAAATCCAGGACTAGTTTTTGAATCATTTAGGCCTTGCTTGTTCACACAAGCTGCAGGTTTGGCCCTTGATTGTTTTGATTTACTGCCCTTCAGTTATATTGCAGCCTTTTATGTCTACTTAATGAATATGAGGGAAATATTGCCAGTCTTTGCTGTGCTGCTGGGATTTAGACTTACCTTTTATCTGTTTCCTTAGCAATGATTGCTTATGTTTTTCAGGAATTGCAAATGGTCAAACTTGTCCTTGATCCCTGCTTCTGCTGTCATTTCTACCTCTGAATGTTCCGTGTGGCTGTCCACCCCCCTCTGACACAGCAGCTTCTTCACCATCCTCCTGTTTGTTTTTTGACTCTTCTGTACCATGCTCTTACAGTGCTTAACTGCCTTCTAACTTTGCATTTTGTAATCTTTTGAGTTTACACATCTGCCTGACACCTGTGGGATAGAGAAATTACATCAGCCTTTCTGAGCCTGTGTCCTACAGCCCGCGTGGACTTTATTCTTCCTGAAGACAGTGCCAGCAGATACAAGTAGTCTTGCTGAATTGGTCATTCTGGAATGAATTTCATTATTCATGTGCCCCTAAGATGGGATATCTGGAAAGGACAGGAATTTTTTCCAGTATTAGGACTTACATAATACTGTAGGATGACAGTATAGTGTGTCCAGGTGTCTTTGTAGTGGAAACTGGGGCTTTATTATTCTAGCAAACTGGATATTCGTATCTCTGAAGAGTTTGATCTCGGTTCTTTGCTTGTTGGACGGATGTGATTGTGTG
Organism: Lichenostomus cassidix; assembly: GCF_008360975.1. Classification (NCBI taxonomy): domain Eukaryota; kingdom Metazoa; phylum Chordata; class Aves; order Passeriformes; family Meliphagidae; genus Lichenostomus; species Lichenostomus cassidix. Next base: position 12,666,832 of record NC_139500.1, on the reverse strand, counting down.
AATGAGATTGAAATGGGCTTGATTGTATACAATTTTGTCTCATTTAAACTTTACTTGACTCCCTCAAAAGCACAAGACTCTTCCATCTGAATGCAGGTCTGTGCTCTGACAATGAAGGATGTTGGCAGGAAAAAAAGCTGTGTAAGTCCCCCTTGGGGCTGCTGTTGGTATCCACACATTCATTTCTTCCCCTGGACTGTGACTTCCTGTGCTGATAGAACTGTTCTAATGTTCTTGTCTCAATGTTTTGTTTTCCAGCTGGATGAAGCTGTGGCTGCTGCTCATCTGGACAAGCTGAGTGTGAAGCTGACGAAGCTGAGTGACAAACAGGCCAAATACCTGGGCTTGTCCAGAGATGGGCCCTTCAAGCCAGACCACTACAGATACTGAGCAGGTAGCACTACCCAAAGACCAAAGTGCAGGGATACAACCTTCCAAAGCTCTTGTGTGTGCTGGGCTTCTGAGGACAAGCCCTTTGCCATTTTCCTCTCAGTGCTGTACAACCTCTTCCCTTACCAGGGAACCTGCAGGGCCCTGTCAGTGGAAGAGGATCACTGACTCCTGGAACTAGAATTGGTTACTTAGAGATTGTCACAGTGAAAAGGATCCTGCGCCTTTTGTTGCTTTCTAATTCCCTAATAAGGGGAGCAGGACAGAAGGTGGCTAAATGAGAATGTGTAGTCTTGCCATACAAGTGCTGACAGCTTTGAACAGGCTGACCAGTGAGGTGGGGAACGGTTTCTGCAGGGAGATGCTTCTGCCATGCCCTGCTCCAATCAGGTGAATCCCATTAGTTTCTGGCAGTGTCAAGCCCCTCTCCACAACAGGGCCCTGGTAAAGTGCATATTGTGAAACTGGAAGAAATAGGCAGGGTATGGGTTGCTTGATCTCCTCCTGTAAGATCAATTTGGCCTCCTATCCAGAGATTAGAGCTGGAGTTTTTTCCTGGGTTAATTTACTCCATCAGTTTTGATTAGAACAAAGACCATTTTGTGCTTCTGCCATACCAGCTTGAGGAGGGGTGAGGCAAGAGAGACTTTCAGCAGCCTTCAAGTATGTTGTGAGCAGCTGAGGAGCCACTGAGGGGATGGTTGGGTTTAGGGACCTTGTTCAATCCTCTGCAGACACCAGCAGCACACTGCTACTGCCCCCAAATGGATTTCTCTGAGTTGTCATGTCTGCTGTATCGTGTTTGTCACTGACTTCAAGTGCTTTCATTAAAGATCTGACTGTGGCCTGACTTGTTTTGTGCAGTGAGATGTTTTGGGGTTTGCCATGAGTTTGTTTACCTTTGTGTGATCCTTAAGCTACTGAAAATATTTCATGTACCCATGTGGGGTGTCCTCAAGGCTAAAGCCAGTGCCGTGGCAGCTCTGCATCTTGTGCTGGGGCTGGGAAAAGCTGCTCCTCAGGAAATATTTGAAGGGCTTAATCTTGCATGGAAGTTGCTCTGCCCACACAGATTTATTTAAAAATGCCATGGAAGCTCTTTCTTGCCGCTGTCCTCTTAATCAACGTTGCACTATACACCACCTCTGTTTCTGGATATAAGAAGATGAAAGATTTGCAATGATGTTACAAAGTGCTTGAAGTTCTCAGATTCATGCCCAAACCTCAGTGTGCAATTGGAGCAGATGGTGTGGAGGGTGAACTGTTGGAGGAGGAAACAAAAGGGATGAGTAAACAAGGTGTTGCTCACTGTGCAGCTTTTTTTCACCCGTTTGTTTTGCATTGACCTCTTAAAAAGCACCAATTTGAACTGAATGTGGGTCCCACGGAGGCACCATAAATGATTCCATAATCAGTAATGGTGATTATCCTTTAAAGAGACATGCAGCAGCTGCAGTACACATGTCAGTGTAGGTGATGGGCACCTTGTGCTCGTGGCACAGAGTAACAAGGGTGGAAAATGTCATTGTGGTAGAACAAATGCAGGAGAAAAATAAGGACTGGGTGGTGTCCTTATGCCTTAGTTTCCACTACTTGGGCTTTGGCTTCTCAACCCATTTCACAGCTGAAATCAGCTATGCTGAAGTGCAGGGCTGTAATTCTGTTCGATCATGGGTTCCTAAAATTCAGTTAGGAAGGGCCACCTGGAGGTCTCTGGTTCATCCCTGTCCTCATACCAGGGCCATGCTGAGCTGAACTTGCCAAGGAGAGCTTCATTTGTCTTGGGACAGATCACATCACCTCAGGCTTTTCCCAGTATGTGACCACCCTCTTTACTGATAGTACTTTTCTGTACATTTAACTGGAATTCCCTGTGTTACAGCCTATGTTGGCTGCTTTGTCTTTTCCCACTGCACCTCTGGGAAGGAGTTATTTCCATGTTCACTACATTCGTGATTCTCTAGATAAAGCAGGGATGTGTCCAGACCAGGCCTGAACCATCTCATCTGCTTTGCAAGGCCCTGGGCCAGGGCACTAAAGTACCATTGAGAGAAAAAGAACTGCTCAGTGACTTCCTAGCACAGCATTTTCATTGACCAAACTAATGAAAATCTGATTTGCTGCTGAAAATCCACTAGTGTGAACAAGTTAGCAATGTGGGATTTTGATGATTTGATAAAATGCAGAATTTATATTTGATATATACTCATTAGGTCTTGTATTTCTTTTTTGTTGTTGAAGAGGGCTAGATCAAGCACAGGCCCTAATAAAACCACTGGCAGCATTTCTGTGCCTCCCTCCCAGTCCCTGCCGTGCAGTTGTGGTTTGGTGGCTGCAGCAGTGCTGTGCCCAGTACCTGTCAGCAGAGTGGTTTGGGAGTAAAGTGCAACAGGAGCATGGGGAATATTTTTCTCAGCCTTTTTCCGTGCACTTCACATTCTTCAGGTACAGCTGTTCAGTCTAAATGGGGTCATCTTAATTCTCACTGTGGTATGAGCTGTTTGAACTTTCTCAAGGGCAATTTTGAATAATCTTTACAGTAAAATACGCAGATTTCTCTTCCACTTCAGAGGCTTTCCAGGATGAGTGGAAGACTTTGAAACCTGACCTTGGGTGTAGCAGCTGATTTCCTTTGAAAAACACATGTTGCTATTTCATGTTGTGACTCCCTGCTGGTTTCTTAACGTATCCAATCCACATTACAGCAGAAGTGTGCCCCGGTGGGCAGGGAGGCTGAGGGCACCTGGGCTCTGCCAGCACTGGTGTGGCCAGCAGGGCCAGGGCGGTGCCTGTCCCTTGTGCTGGGCACTGCTGAGGCACTTCAGATTCTGGGGGCAGTTTTGGGGCTCCTCACAGGAAAGCCATGGAGGGGTTGGAGTGTGTCCAGGGATGGGAACAGAGCTGAGAAGGGGCCGGAGCACTAGGAATGGCTGAGGGAGCTGGGAAAGGAGCTCAGCCTGGAGAAAAAAGAGGCTCAGGGGGACCTTGTGGCTCTGCACAACTGCTGACAAGAGGGGACAGCTGGGGGGGTCAGGCTGTGCTCCCAGGGAAGAGGGACAGGAGGAGAGGAAATGGCCTCAAGCCGTGCCAGGGGAGGTTTATGTTGGATATTAGGGAAAATTTTTTCATGCAAAGGCTGGTCAAGCACTGGACAGGCTGCCCAGGGCAGTGGTGGAGTCCCCATCCCTGGAGGGATTCAAACGATGTGACACTAGGGGACATGGGTTAGTGCTGAACTTGGAGGTGTGCAGAGGGGTGGGGGAAATGTGGGACTTGGTGGTCTTAAAGACCTTTTCCAGCCCCAGTGACACTGAAATCACTCAGCCTGATTGCTCGCTTGCTCTTTATTGGCAAGGGCACATCTGATATCACTTAGAGTTTCGCTAAATCATTCATTTTTTAGCTCTTTTTTCTTTGTTTTCAATCCACATGCAATTAATTCAGAGCTCACTCTAGCCTAAGGTCGAGCGTCTAGACTGCCTAAATACAGATTGTCAGACCCATTGTGGCTGCTTTACAATGGTTTTAGCAGGAGCTAAAGAATGAAGAATAGCAGTGAGGAGAGCCTGGCATCTGTAGGTACCCAAGCTGGGGAGTGTCCCCTCCACAGCACCAAAACCCCACAAATGGGCTCCTCTGGCATCCCACATCTGGCTGGTGAGTCACAGGACAGTGATAGGCTCCAGCTTTTCTCACTTCTGGGCCTCTGCACAGCAGATGTCCCAGTGCTGGGGAGAGATGTGAGCTGCAGGCTCCATGGTGGATCCGGCACGGGGATCCCGGAGAGGGGGAGTTGGGTCACTGCAAGCACAGAGCACACAGGGAGGGCTGACAGTGGCAAGGGGTGCAAAGGTGAGATTCAGTCTGAGATCTGTGAAGCTCAGCATGTCTGGTGAGCAAGGAAAGGATGCTCAGAACGGTGCTTTTTTTTCCTGCAGAAGGTGCAGAGATGCTGACGTGGGGCAGCCCTCAGGCCCTTGTCCCAACCAGGCTGAGCAAATGGACAAAGTCCTAAAGCAGCCCTGCCTCTAATTCAGCAGCTTCTTCCCCCAGCCTCATTTGCAGGTTCATTTTGAAGGGCAGAAAGGCAAGAAGGGAGATTTGCATGTGTGCCCAAGGGAGGTGCAGTTTGAGAATGTGTGAGGAATGAGGAGAGGTGGTGTGTGCTCTTTCATACTGTATGACCTGGCTCAGATTTGCAGCTTCTCTCCTCCCCTTATCTCCCCAATACCAGCAATCACTGCTTGAGACCTGGAAAATGTCAAAGTCCACTCTAGTTAATAGCGGCTCCTCAAATTTAGCCAATCCTGAATATTCATTTAGAAGGGCTTTTTCTACTATTTCTTTCTACTTGATCAGGAAAAAACCCTCAATACTAAAGCAGTGCTAAACCAGACCTGGTTCCACTCTGGGAAAAGTTTTTATTTAATGCTATGTCCAATTTCAGGTTATTTTTAAACACCTTCATGTGGTTTGCAGTGTCCCATTGCCTTCAGAGAGGTTGGGCTGTCCCAGCTGGTAGCAAGCACTGTCATCCTGGGAAGTCTGTCCCTGCAAATTGATGTAACCTGGTGATCAAATGAAATTAATGATGAAGGATTGTACTCCTGACAGCTCTGATTTGGCCAAAAGTAATCAAATATTTCCTCAAATGTCTTTCAGATTAACGTTCTGTTAATGCTTTCCTTATTTTTCCCAGTGAAAATACTCTTCCCCTGTAAATAAGGCACCTCCTGTCCCCGTTTCCCCTCCACTGTTGAGTCAGAAACGACAAGAGAGCAGAGGCTGTACATTTATCTCCATTTATCTCAACCAGAAATGCCAGACTTGGTGATTTTTAAATTTGCCACACAGTCTTGCTAGGCCCTGCTTTTTTTTTTTTTTTCAGGGCTAGAGTTGTGTGAAATGAAGATTGATGGAGGTCCACAGGTTGCCTAGGGAAATACAGATTAATGCAGAGGAGAACAAGGGATGGCTGAATGGATGCTGCACTGGCAACTCTGTGATTCATGACTGAGCTTTGTTTTCATAGTTCTTCTTGCAGATGATACGAAGCTTCTCAGAAGTTAATTGTGGTTTTTTGTTGCCCGTGGGGCTTTTTGCAGAGACAAATCAAATGCAGCAAATGTAGCCTGGGAAGCCTCAGCAAGGTTTGCAAAAGTGTTGTTTGCCACTGGACAGCTTTGCACCACTGTAACAAGTATCAATTACAATTAATTTTCTTTTTTAAAATCACTAACCCACCATGCCTGTGGTTTGCACGCACACCAGCTTAGGGAAAGCAAAAACAAACAAAGGACTGACAGAATAATTTTTAAAAAAACCCTAACCCTGTGAAAAAATACTTCCAGAAATGAGTGGGTTAAAAATAAGGGTTTAAGGTTCTGCACCATCCTTTTTATGGGAGGGGAGCACCCCAACTGCTTGTCTAATTCCCTGAAATTGTACAGCAGAGAGATTAAATTCTTTAGGATATTTAGAAAGTTTCTAGTAGAGTTTTCACTTCTTGTTCCATCTGTAGAATCCAGAGACACTTTTCAGCAAACCTGATACTTTTCTGTAGCATTCTGATTTTGGTTTCATTAATTGGAAAATCATTTCTATAGGGGAATATTTAATGGCCCACAGTGCTCCTTTTCCCTGATGGAGCAGCAGCATTTTGAAAGTAAACTGAACAGATTGCAGAGGTTCAAGCACCTTAAATGCTTAGTAAGTGGACGCAAGATTTTGGGTTAAGCCAGAGTTTACTGTTAGTATCTGCCTTTTTATTAACTTGTTTCTACTCAGAACAAACATTTGGTGGTCCTGTTCTTCCTCCTCTCCAAAACTTATTTCCTATGTGTATTTTATTAACAACTGTCAGCAGACTTCTTTTGACCCTGTTTGGGGGTCTGACCTGACACTGAGATGTCATTTTGGAGATAAATATCAACATCTCTGACCAAACTCCAAACTCAGAAGAAAGGAGCAGTGATGGAGGATGTTGAAGGGAATCCAGGGAAGCAAACCATCTGCTCTGTTCATTTAGTGCTCCAAATGCTTGCTTACCAAATTGAGAAATTAATATGAATTGAATCACAGCTTTATAGCAAGGAAGTCTTTGAAATACTAAAACCTTTGTGTTTAAAGTGGTCTGGCTCTGTCAGATATTTCTGACGCCTTTTCAGATGGGGAGGGATCCCTGGCCATAGAATTAGTTTGAATGCTCCTATTTGCATTTTAGAAGACTCTAAGGATTGATGTCTTTCACCAACAAGTGAAAGACCATTTTTTCATGAATTTGTGTGTATATATATATATATATATATATATATGTATAAGTTTTAAATGCCACTCTTATTTGTTATGGAGCACAAGGAAGAGAGAGGCTGTGTATTCTCATGATTGATTTCTGGCTATTACTGTTGTCAGTCACTTAATACTGTTGTTCAGCTATTTGAGACAGCTGTGCAGAGTGAAGGAAAGCCCATATGACATCCCAAATGACATTTTAGCTGAGGGAACTGCCCAAAATAGCAAGGGTACCTCGAGAACACTGTTACGTAAATCTGATAGATTAGCTAAAATGCAGAGAGTGAGTGATGAAGGTGTTATTAAAGTATATTAAAGTCAATAGATTATTTTCACTAAGAGGGTCTGCAGTGGATCACTAGGGAATGGTGCATTTTAGTATTTTCCTGCCTTTATCTGTATTTAATCGTAGCCACATGTGCATTGTGTTACGACACTAATACAGCCATTTTAGGGCTCCCATATTTCAGGCAGGGCTTCATCTCAAAGGGTTTCCTGGATGGAAAGATGTGTGCATATGCCATGCAGCAATTGAAATAGTTTCTCATTTCCCTGAAAAAAAAACCTTGGAGAAATAACTAAAGCCTCCTTTTTCTGCTGGGAGAAGGGCTTGACCACATGTTGGCCATCTGCATATCATCTGAGAAGTTTGCCAATAAAATCTTGGTATTACCTCAGCAAGTAATCTGCAGGCCCCACAGATTTCAGAGGGGCACTAGGAGGGTGGCTGATGGCTTCCAGGGAGCCCTGGCTGCTGGCCCTGTGCTGCTCCTCCAGCTGGGAATGGTGTCCCACAGGTCTCGTGTCACACCTGCCAGCCTTGCAGGGTGTGATGAGACAGCTCTGGGCCTCTTGTGGAAGTCAGGCAAGGAGCAGAATTTCATTTCCCTCTTCCAACCTCCCTGGTGTAACTGTTCAAGAAGCGGAAAATACTTACGTTGATCCTGGAGGACTATAAAAACTTAAACCAGCCTGTCATGCCAAACTGGCATTGGGGTGTCTTGGTCCCCCAGATCAGGGTAATTTGTGGGTGAAGGGGAAGAATATCCCACCAAACTCCTTTCTAGCTGTAAAACTCCATTTCACAGGTCTAAGAGCTATTATTGTGAGTGGCCACATGCACTGGCAGCCCACACCCCCTGTGCCAGGCTCACCCCACAGCGTGGGCAGCAGGGCAGCCAGGGGATCCTCTCCTCTCCTCCCATCAGGACACCAAACCTGCAGGGCTGGGGGCCCAAAGAGAAGGACATGGAACTGCTGGAGCAAGTCCAGAGGAGGCCGTGAAGGTGAGCTGAGAGAGCTGGGGGTGCTCAGCCTGGAGAAGGCTCTGGGGACACTGAATTGTGGCCTTTTAGTACTTGAAGGAGGCCTGTAGGGAAGATGGGGTCAGGCTTTTTAGTGGGGCCTGTTGTGGCAGGAGAAGGGGTGGTGGTTGTAAACTGAAAGAAGGTAGATTTAAATAAAATATAAAGAAGATTTTTGCTTTTCATGCTGAGGGTGGTGAGGTCCTGGCACAGGGTGCCCAGAGAAGCTGTGGCTGCCCCTGGATCCCTGGAAGTGTCCAAGGCCAGGCTGGACAGGGCTTGGAGCAACCTGGGATAGTGGAAGGTGTCCCTGCCATGGCAGAGGTAGCACTGGATATGCTTTAAAGTCCCTTCCAGCCCAAACCATTCTGTGATTCTAGGAGTAAGGAAATGCACTGTGGGGCTGTTATGTGTGCTCCTGTGCTTTGTGCTATCCCAGGAGCTGCTGATGCCTTTGAAAAATACCTGTTGGAGTGTGGACATGGCAAAATGAAAGCTGAAACAGTGGAGGTTGTACAAAGAGAGGAAAGAATTGTTCATGGAGTGCCAAGATTCTTTACAACTTAAATTGTACTACAAAAATGTGAGATCATGTTTCTATTTAGCAATGAGTAGGTGCTTGCTGTGCACTTTTTGTTTTGGAAATGAGGTGTCTGAGGCAAATCTGTTCCAGGTATTACAGCGGTAACTGGAATTTTGGGGTGCACTAACCACAGCAGGCCATCCCATGTGTTTGGAGATCACTGTGTAGAGAGCATTGTCCAGGAGGGCAGCAAGTCAGAGCTTGGGAAAAGACACCAATAAATTGTTCCTGGGTCTGTTAGGGGAGTTCATTGTTAATTATTTTCTTTTCTAGGCCTGAATGTGCAACTCAGAGGCATGTCTCAGAGTTAAATAAGTCACTGGATGTGGACAAGTGCTGAATTGGTCTGTTTAGTGTGTTTACAGAGTCACTTCTGGCCACAGAATGGTCTAATTAATCTTAAAATTATCTGTTGAAATATGTTATGATTTAATGTTGTTTTTCTGCATTGGCCTTGAGTGCCATTTAACATCTACACCCAGCCAGGCAGTGAGCTGGAGGCTGCAGTGCCTCATGAGTGTCCCATGAAGCTCAGAGGCCTCTTTGCTGAAGCCCTGGGGTGGCTGTCATTTGTGCCCTGCCAAACAGAGCTCCCACGGAGTCCCAGCTGGGCACATCACATACAAGCTCTTCCTCAGCCCCTCAGTTTGGTTATACATATCTCCCTCTGCTTCTCCAATAATTCATTTCATCATGGGTTTAACGATGTCCTCTTCTCAAAGGGACCTCGGTTAGTCTTTCACCACCTTCAGCCAGAGCAGCAGCACAGATACTGCAGACTCTTCTAGAGAACTTGGAAAAAGTAATTTTACCTTTCATCAAATTTTTCCTTCTGTGAGGAATTCCTAAAGGCTGACAGGGGGAGTTAGTTGGCTTCTTTTTTTGGGATCTTCCAGACAGTATGAGTGATTAGCTTGGAAAACTATGACATGTTTAGAGCTAGTTTGGTACAAGCATTAAGGTGTTAATTCTACCACTTGTTTTATCCATCAGAATAAACTTGAATTTTAGGGGCTTTGGGTGTGACAATAAGCAATTAAGTCAGGAATATACAGTATCTGTTTAAATTCACACAAGACAGGTGATATTTGGAAAAGCTAACAGTGATTTATTTGTGTTTAATCCTACTAAGCTGCAATTGGGGTAATATTTCCTGTAGTCTCTAGGAGCACGATGACTTTTTCATGGAGTCCTCCCGGGGCTGTCTCTACACCTGAATTCCAATAAGTTTTCAGTGGAGACATTTTGGTATATCACAGACAGAAATTAAATACTCCATCTTTGTCACGTGCATGTTTTATCATCTGTGTGCTGATGACATTTCAGATGGGACCCCAGGGAGCTCCTACAGTGACAATCATCCCCTCAGTATAAATAACTGTTCAAACTAAATACATTGAAGGAAATACCTGATGCACATATTTCACTGATTTCTGTATCCTGTATCAATACCTCATGCAATGTGATCTTTACCCAGAAAAGTCAAGTCACTAAGGCTAATAACAATTTCAGAGTACTTGATTATGTAGATATATATATATTCTTTGGTGTGATAGATGAAGAGCAAAGAAAGCAAAGCCTCTTTCTAATTAATTCCAGTTACAAAGAAAGATTATTAATAAATCAAATTTAAAAATACACTACAGATAGATGCCATTTTAAAAAGTATGTGAATATATTGAAAGACAAATCCCCTTACTGCCTTTGACAGGTTTTTCCTTTTCTTTCGTTGCCCACATGCACCATCCTGTCCTTGGCTGCGTCAGCTTCCATGTCTGTCGGTCCTTGGGTGCATCTTGGCAGTCTGATCTCCTTGTCTGAGCACCCCAAGTTGTGCTACATCTCCATTAATGATGTGGATGATGGGGCAGAGTGAGCCCTTGGAGGTGTCTGGACACACAGGCCTGGGAGGAGTGGCTGCTGGGCCTGAGGGATGTGCTGCTGTCCAGAGGGTCCAAGCCAGGCTGGACAGTTCAGCAAGGAGCACAAAGTCTTGTCCTCAGGGAGGAACAACTCCAGAACTTTCAGGTGGACATGCAGCTGGGAGACAGGAAAGGCCCTGGGAGGACCTGGTGAGCACCAAGCTGACCATGAGGCAGGGGAAGGGAACTGTGCCCTGGGCTGTGTTGGGAGCACTGTCACAAGCAGGCCAGGGAGGAGATCCCTCCTTGCTGAGCACTGGGGAGTTTGTCCCTGCACTGCTGTGTCCAGCCTGGGGTCCCCAGTGTGAGAGAGACTCTCTCTGCTGGAGAGAGTCAAACATTAGGAAACATTTCTTCTCTGGTTTTAATGGTGAGGGTGGCCAAGCAGCAGGGCAGGTTGCCCGGGGAGGTGGGACTTTCCCTCCTTGGAGATGTTCAAAAGCTGCCTGGACACAGTCCTGGGCAAACAGGTCCAGATTGTCCTGCTTGGGAAGGGGGTTGGAAGAGATGACTTCCAGAGGTCCCTGCTGACTTCAACCATCCTGAGCAAAGCTGGAGTGGGAGCTGCTGTTCAGAGCAGTGCTCTGTTGGATTTCTGGCTCTCCTTCCTTCCCTTCCCTCTGCTCCCATTCCCTCCACTCTGGTAAAATATAATTTCTCTGACCAGCCGGTCTTCCTGGCATGAAAATGGTCTTGTTTCCACATAAGAAGTTGTGTGATTATTGGTATGTTTTTAGTATCAATCAAGAACAGTTACCTAGAGTTGTGAGCATTTTGAAACAGCTTGATAGAATATAAATCTTTACCTAGTAAAAGAAGGGACCACATTCTGAAATCCATTGTAATGTGTTGATCTTCCCATCTCTTTTTTTTCATAATAACTGAGTGGTTTACTGATTTCTGAGCCAAGATATCTGGTTAAAAGGCACACTAATGTATATTTACAAGAATTCAAGCTCATATCAGACTTGCCAATTGATGTCCTTTATAAAAAATAAGGAACACAATGACATTCTGTCATCATTAGGGCTCTTTCTTAGATTAATCTGACATCTATCCCCAGTATGAACAAAAATTTCTGTCAATATCTAACCTAAGTTTTGAGTTCTGGGGTTTAGATTGATTATTAGAAGCAAAAGAAATTTCATATGGCTTGAGCCCCTTTGGAGCATCATCTGTGTCATCTTTGACTGCCTGGAAGGTTTTTGTGGCCCTCAGCTGTGTCTAGAAATAAATCAGTAAACAACTGTCTTCTAAATTAGACCTGCACGGGGGATTAGAAAATTCCCAATTTGGTTTAGAAATTTGTGGTTAGAAAAAATCTGATTGTGAAAGCTAAAGAGCACTGGAAGAGACCCTGGTGCAGGCAGGTGGAGAGAACATGGGAGATTATGGGTTAGCCTTGGAGTGCTCCTGTGGTACCTGGGAATAGCAGTTGGAAAAAGGAAAAATGCTAAAAACAAGGAAGTACCACTGAAAGAGCAGGGGAGAGACGCTGTAGATCCAGAACAGAGGAGGTGAAAAGCAAGAGCTGGATTCTGGCAGATAAAAAGTCTTCAATGTCAGGGACATTTTCTGGGTCAGCTCCCTCCTTGCTCTTCTGGGAGTTTAACTGAGAAGATTTCTCCTCCTGTGCCATCTTAGATATTTAAGGCAAAGAGCTTCAAGAAAAAGGGAAAGAAGCCTTCTGTTGCCTTGAGCTTCACCCATATCTTTCTGAGCCTTTAAGGGTTGATACAGCATTTGATATATTTTTTTCCCCCTGGTTGCTGAAGCACATGGAGATTCCTGCCTGAATTCACCCTCGGGGTTGGTGCTGGGAGCTCCTGTAACAAGAAAGGGCAAAGAAAGGGATTGTTTGCTCGGAATGGTTTGCTTCAAATGTACACGTGGGATACGCACTCGTTTTTTGCTGATCTTTCCTTTCTTCCTGCTTTTGGGCTCTGTACATGCAGGGTCCTTGGCAGCAAGAGAAGGATGGTTGGGGAGTCAATTCCTATGGATATGGCTGGGGAAAAAAAATCTGATTTTTGTATTACAAAGCACATTTAGGGTTCAAGTGTAGGTGTGTGTTATATCCCTGGGAAGTACTGCCTGGTAGTAGAATGACTGAAACCCCTTATGGTGGATGGACTGATGCTCAGCTGAGAATGACTAAAAATGACATTATTGTCTTGGGTCCATCTTTTCAGGTAGAAAAACTGACATCAATTCTTGTCCTGATTTTTGTTGAATATGTGAAAATGGAGTTAACCCCAAACCCTGCATTTTCAGCCTGATACTTTGGCTGTGCTGGAGGCTGGTGATGTCCCTGTGGGCAAAGCCAAGCTCTAGTCCTTCACTGGCCTAACCAGTCCTGTTTTAGTGGCCATTTGGGTGCCACTGGGGCAGGTTTTGTGGTGTTGGTTAGGCAATTCTGCAGGCTGTCATTAATATGACCCTTCAAATAAAACCCCCAAACCCACAGGAATCCAGAATTCATCATAAAGCACAGCTCTTTTGCTAAAAATACCTAATCAGTGCCAATCTTCCTGGTTATCTGCTCCCTGAAATAACATCCAGCTTGTGATAACATTAACCCCATAACAAAGATTGTCCATTAAATTTTAAGAGGGGCAAATCCAAGCTTCAGAGCTCGCTATACATATGGGGCAATTTGAAATATCCACTTGAGAAGCTAATGAAAGACAGAAGACTTGTCTTTCTCACTTGGCTTAGCACTTGGGGTTTAACATCAGGCACTGGCAGATTGTCTGGAAGATCCTGCATTTGCACAGAGCACAGTAGTTACAGCAGGAATTCAAGTGTGGCTTGCAGGTTTTGAAGGTTGGCACACAGTTAGCAGCAGGTGGGGGCCTTGGCTTCGGAGATGTCTTGTGTTCAGCATTTTTCTGGAAGAGAAAAATGTGAGAATTCATAGAGAGGTGAAGAGAGGGTGGCTTGGGTGGTGAACAAAGGGAGGTTCTGGGGCAATGGGCAGGTGGCTGCTGGCAGTGGGGCCTGTGTTAGCAATGCAGAGATGTGGTGGGGCTGGGAAATGGGAAAGGGTGGCTTGAGACCAACCTTCTGAGCAAAATGACAAACTTCATTCTGACCATGACTGCATGGAGTGCTGGGAAAGGGTCTGTAGGGGAAGAGCGTGGCAGCAGTGAAGAAAGGGATGTAAAAAACTACAAAGATGGTGAAGTTATCAGTAAAACCAATTAAGGTGTTCTGTTTGGATCCCCAAACTCTTCAGATGAGTGAAAGCTCCTGTCAGTCTCTTGTCTGCTGAGCTGTGACACAAGGGGATTGCAGGTGACTGAGCAATGCCTCACCTCAAGTGGTTGGTCTGTAAAGCTTGGAGCTCAGTGATCCTCCATCCATAGCAATCCTTAACTGCACACACAGGTAAGTGAGTGGGAAAAGATCTCCCGGCTCCCCAAGGAGTGCAGCTTCTCTGCTGGGGACTTGGAAAGGTAGAAAATTTTGGGATGCTCAACATGTGCCTGGGACCTGGGAGGGATCTCTGGAGCCCAGTGGCTACAGGCACCCTGTGCACTTCTGAAACTTAGAGTTAAGGGATAATTTGGGTGGGAAGGGACATTAAAGACCATCCCATTCCAAGCCCCTGCCATGGCAGGGACACCTTCCACTATCCCAGGTTGCTCCAAGCCCTGTCCAGCCTGGCCTTGGACACTTCCAGGGATCCAGGGGCAGCCACAGCTTCTAATTTTCTTTCTACCGTTATTGTTTCACATGTATTTTTACAATATTTAGAGCTTTAAGCTGTATGTAAATTATTTAAATCAGGGAATGGCAGTAAAAACCTCGCAAATGAATGCACTGAGGGAAAATCTAGAAGTAACAAACTGTTATAATCCAACAAAGGTTTCTCAACAACCACCTACCTTGGAAGATTTCTTGTTCTCTGCCTCTTTCCTGCTGACTTTCTGGGATCTTCTAGTTAAATCTTCAATGAGAATAGCACAGAATAAAATGAAATCAGTTTTACAGCATGTTATTTCATTGAGATAATCCTATTTTTGTGTGAGAGGAGTCAGATAACCTGCATTGCCACCTAATTGCTGCATGTTTTGCAGTGATGTTCATCTCAATTCAGAGAGTCTGAACTCTGTTACTGCTGCTTGTCTGAAGCAGAAGAGCAACTGATGTTTGTATTTTAGAGGGGATTTTTTACACATTGTTTGGTAGGTGCAAACAGGGAATTATTTTAGAGAAATGAAATTAAGGGTCTCTATGAAAAACATAGGGGTGCTCATGAACATTAGTCACCTGAACAAAAATGGGAAAAAAGCTTTAGAACTCCATAATTCTTCCTGTTAGAAGGTGATGCTATATGTATAATTTTGGAAGGAATTAACAAATGTATGCTGCTTTCCACAAGCAAAAGCTCTGCTGGTTTGGCATAAACTCTGCCTCTGTGTGATGCCACCTTTCATTCTGCACTCCTTTGTTCCTTCCACCCACCACCTCATTTTACATAACCTTACTTGCAAAGGTGTTTTGTTCATGTGCTGTAACTTTGCTTTCTATGTATATTTGTCACTCTATCTATTTTTAGACATTTATAACTGTGTAAATTCCATTACTAGGGCTTGTCTTGGGCTCTAA
This sequence comes from Lichenostomus cassidix, assembly GCF_008360975.1. NCBI lineage: Eukaryota > Metazoa > Chordata > Aves > Passeriformes > Meliphagidae > Lichenostomus > Lichenostomus cassidix. The sequence continues at coordinate 12,651,728 of NC_139500.1, read as the reverse complement.
CACAGCAAGACTCTTAAAGTGTGAGACACTTCCCAGCTCATCAACCTGTTGTGATGCTTTTGATACCTTTATTCTCTGTGTGTGAGTTTTGTAATAAGCTTTGTAGTAACTATTCATTATTCATAGGTAAAAACCATCCATATCCCCACTGATGAATGGTGGCTCCTTTTCTGTTCCAGGAGACTCTATAAATGTATTTTAAAATATTTACTAATTGCTAGGATTTGCAGAGTTGCAGAATGAAGAATAAATATTTTGACCTGGTTTGTGGGGGGTTTCATTTATAATTTTATAATTTATAATCTTGCATCTTTATAAATTTGGTTTATGCATCTCTAAGAAGCAGTAGGGGAAATGTGTCACAGCACAGCCCATCTGCCATGTTTGAAGCATGGGCTCCCTTCTGTGAGAAGATGGAGAAATCAGCTGAAGGGATTGTATTTTATATTTCTCATTTTAATTGGAGTGAAAAAAAAAATTGGATTGTGAGAATGAAGGCATCAAGGATCACAAGGACCATGAAATTGTACAGCTTGGGAGGCTGCAGAACAGCACAAGCTTTGCTAAACTTGCACTTAAACAACACTGAGTTAACTGAGGATTCAGATATTCAGATTTCTTTGGAAATGCATCTCTGGAGCAACTGTTTCTCCTTAAAGAAATATCATCCTGAGCAACAGCATGGAGAAAACACAGGAAACAAGGTAAGAAGAACCAGAGTGCTTTAAACAAAAGCCCTAAAAGCCTGCAGAAAGGAGCTAAACAAGAGAAGCTTTTTTTTTTTTTTATTATTAGCATTATGACATTTGTGAATGTTCTGTATCTGATTATCTCCAAAAACCTGTGAGTTTCTTGAAAGAAGAAGTTGGTGTAAATTACATTGAAAGCATTAAGGCAGACTTGAGGAAAGAATTTTGTGAAGAAAAGAGTTAAGCATTGCCCTAAAGAAATTCTTCCCAAATAGGGCAGCTGGTCATCTATCAGGAACTGTAGGGACAGAGATCTCATGTCTTGGAGAGATAAATAAATGACCCCTGGCTCTCCCTGGCAGTGCTGTTTTCTTCCCCTGTTTAAATATCAGGTAATCTGAGGTTGTGTTAACACTTGTTAATACTGTTGATTTCTCTACCACAAGAGCAGATCCTTAAAAAACCCCACATTATGTTATTTTTTTCTAAATGCATGAGATTTTCAAAGGAAGATTATTGCCCATATTAGCAGAAGAACACTTCTCTTTACGATAAAAATCTTGTAGTGTGATAGGACCTTAAGTGAAACCTGTAAAACTAAGATAAGTTGTCTGATCATCATCATTATTATTATTAGTTTCTTCTAAACTAAGGTTTGCCACATTGTCATTCTTGGGTGCTGCAGCCACGACAATTCTGCATCCTTCTAAGGGAGTTATACAACATTGCAAATGTTGCAAAGTTATCCAAATAATCCATAATAATCAACAGCAGTGTTTCCTGCAAATCTTGTTAATTTGGCACCAAAAAGCAGATTTTGCTCACCTACTATGGAGATGGGTGGGAGATCTGAGAGGTCCATTTTGCTGCTCCTGGACAGGTTGCATTCTGTCTTCTCCTCAATGACCAGGTGGGAATCAGCAGCTCTGAACAGGCTGTAGCAGAGCAGGAGGCTGAGGAAGAGGTTCTTTCTTTCCATTGTGGGGAGGAAAAATTCCATTGTCATGAAAACCAAAATCTGTCAAAACCTGCAAGTAGAGGAGGCGCAGGGATATGAATCTCAGCAATGGTTTTCTGTCACGTCGTGCAGCTTTAGCAACAAATCTCTGACAATTCTTTTATTTCCAGCACCTTGCCTCTGGTACTGGAATACCTAAGACTGTAGTTCTAAGAGTGGTTCTATCTCAAATAGAACTCCCTAAGATGGTCTTTATTCCTGATTCTTTTCTCGAAAGGTTTATTTTCCCACAAGATGTGGAAGTCCTCCCTGTTGAGCTTTATAATGGCTATTGTATGGCCAAGAGCAGAAACTCAATCACACCATCAAATTTTTTCCCAGAAAATCTTGTCTACGAATTTGTGCTAGAAAACACAGAAGAATAATGACAATTTAACCCCCCTCCCCCAAATCATGCTTCCCAATAATTTTCTTCTCTTGCAAATAAATCATGAAGTAATATCTTGTTTTATTACACCTCCAAGTGGCTGCTCTAATCCCATGTAAATCACAGCTGTAACTCATGTGAGTCATAAAAGGCCCAGTGCTGTAAAGTGTTTATGTGCCTTGGGGTTATGCACTGAATAACTTCCAAGATGTGGTAAAATCTGGGATTTGAGGATACTTATGGAGGCACCTGAGCTTTGGAGCGTGGCCATTCCTCAGATGACAGTTCCTGCAAGGTACACAGTGTGTGTCACCAGCCTGGACTCCTTTTCTTGTACTTTGCTGTATTTCAAAGCTGATTTTCATTTCCATGTGCATCGGTTTGCTGCAGTGTCATGGGAACCTTCTTCCCCAGAGGCACTGCCAGCCTCCAGATTTATGGGTGGCTTTGTGTTGGTGAAAAGCTACTGGTAGCAGTAAAAAGAGGGAGTGAAACCAAATGTTTTAGGCCATTCATCTGATTGTAATGACTTCATTACTGGGGAGTTTAAAGATGAAGAGTTTCTGCATTGGGAGGCCTTCAATCTGGGCACTGCTGCTACACTGAGTCTGTTCTACACCTGCTTTTGTGGCCCCACTGACCCACTCTTCCCTGGCACATGGTCAATGTTGTGCTTCTGATTCCAAGAGCTTGGGATCACTTCTTGGATCGTCTGCTCTGCAGGTCATGCTTATGTAACAAATCAGCTCTGGGGACATCCAGGCTGCTTCCATGGTGGCTGTAGCTTTGCCAGAGCAGGGGATGTTCACCTCTGCTCTGGAGCTGGCCTGGGAGCTGGGGAGGTTCAGCCTGGAGAAGAGAAGGTTCCAGGGAGATCTATAAGCCCCTTCAGCTCTTATCAAAAAGAGCGAGAGCAACTTTTTACCCAGGCAGAGAGTGATAAGACAGGGCAGAATGGTTTTAAACTAAGAGAGATTTAGATTGGAGATTAGAAGTTCTTTACTCAGAGGGTGCTGAGGGAAGCTATGGCTGCCCCTGGATCCCTGAAGTATCCAAGGCCAAGTTAGACAGGGCTTGGAGCAACCTGGGACAGTGGGAGGTGTCCCTGCGGTGTTGGAACTGGATGGTCTGTAACGTCTCTCCCAGCCCAAACGATTCTGAGTGTCTGTGATTCACTCCTGGATCTGTTTGGACTGCATTGGGATTTGCAGGGATGCACTGCCAGATCCTTTGGGGTTTGTACATCTGCATGAGCTGCAAGTGAAAGACATGGATCTGACCCTGGAGTTTTACAAAGGGGGGATTAACCTCTGGGGAGGCAGTCCTGCTGTGCCTGTGTTTGAAATGTGTTTGAAAAACAGCTGGAGTTGTTCAAAGGTGTGACAGTTCAGACCCCAGCAGGGTCAGAGTCATGGCTGAGGGTAGGAGTCTCCTGTGAATGAGTTGATTCAAATTTCATAATATGAGATGTGAAGTGTCTTTGATTTGATCCCAAATCACTGACAAGGGGAGAAGGTACATCTTATTTAGAAGACTCTAAAAATTCCGATAACCAAAAGGAACAAGTCCTGCCATGAAAATGTATTGTAACAGTAAAATCATGGGCTTGAATTTTCAGTTCTTGCAGTGCAGTAAAGTATCAAGGTGACGTCTCTGTGTTAATTCTTTACGTACCCTGATCTTCCAAACTCATGTACAGAAGTTCAGCCTTTGCCTGTGGTAATTGCCCATTTATAATTGGAAATATGTGAAAATATTTGCTAGGTCAGGATCCTACCCTGATCTTTTTCATATCTTCAGAAGAGTTGCCCTTTTATTAGCTTTTCCTCATCTCCTTTAACAAAAAATGCCCAAACCTCGCTGAGATTTCTTGGTGCTTCCTAAAGCCTGCTCTAACACATACCTACATATGTAAAGAACCATTTAGGTCACAACCATTCAGGTCAAAATTAGAACTTCTTTTCATGTAACTGATTTGACTGACCAGAGTACCCCTGGTGATGTTTATATTCTTAAAATTCATTCAAGAACTAAATAATGACTTGTGTGCCCAAAAGCTTGTCTGTGTTTTCCAAATACACAGTTGGTTGAATATAATACATTGCCTAAAAATCTTAGCCTGCTTAACATTTAGGTTTGCTGGTTTTTCAGATCTAGGCTTATAGGGAAGAAAGAAATTTTTTACAGTGAGGGTGGTAAAACACTGGCACGGGTTGATCAGGAAAGTGGTGATGCCTCATTCCAGGAAACATTTCAGGTCAGGTGGGAGGGTCTTTGAGTAACCTGGTTTAGATGAAGATATCCCTGCTCATGGCAGGGAAATTGGACTACATGACCTTTAAAGGTCACTTCCAACCCAATCTATTCCATGATTCTGTGACATGGGGTTTGTCTGTGGCAGGTGGATGGACACATTTGGGCTCTAATGCTTTCCTTGCTCTGAGCTCGAGTGAAGAGAGCAAGCTATGAGGTGGAAGCTGTTCCGCTTTGCACTTAGTGGTGCTCATGTTGCAGATTTTGCTTTTTTAAGCAACTTTTTAGCCTCGTTGCAGGAGATGCTATATAAGATACCTGTGGTGTTCAGGTCAGCATGTGCTGCCCACGTGGAATGTTGGCTGGCATGAAGCTGCCTGATGGACACCACGTCAGCCTGCCCTCAATGTACTGTTTAAACAAGCTTCCACCCCAAAATGTTGTTTCCATTGTACTTCCTTGTCTTTATCTCAGCACCTCTGGCATCTCAGCCAGTGGATGGGATGGTGTCTGAACAAACAGTAAAATTTTACAGCTCCCATCTGTTCACTTCAAACAGCAACACCTGAATGATGGCTGGGGTGGAAATACAAACATCGCTTGGTTTGAACCCTTGTGCATGTGGAGGTTTTTAGCGACAAGCTCTTGGGTGTAGGGATTGTACAGCTTGGGGGTGACTGTTTGAATCTGGAAATTGCATGTATTGGGGAATATTTAGATATTTGATCTGAGAACTGTCTCCACTGGCTGGAAAGGCAATGCTCCCCAGACCAGCAGGGTCTGCAAGGGGTGAGGGGCTGAGTTCATGGAGGGGTGAAAGAGAAGGAAAGTGGAATCAGAAGTGAACTAAAAAGGTGTTCATGGCCCCAAGGCTGCCAGAGCTCCAGGAGTGTTTGGACAATGCATTCAGGGATGTACAGGGTGGGATTGTTGGAGTGTCTGTGCAGGGCCTGAAGCTGGACTTGATGGTCCATGTGGGCCTCTCCCACCCCAGGATATTCCATTATTAATCTTGGGTTTTCTCTTTTGCATCGTATTGCAAAACCCTTCCCTAAGTTTGTTTTCTTTTTCTGGCAGTAAAGAGAGGTTTGCTTTTCCATTTTGCCCATTATTTTCCTTCTGGGATTCATCAGAAGCTGATTAAAGCAATCAAACTATTTTCCTGGCCTCTAGCTATCTTCACATCTGTTTTTTTCTGACAATTTAGATTTAAAAGAGTTTATTTTCCTTTTGAGTCCCTAACTATTTAGAAATAAATAACGTTAATAGTGGAATCTTGAGAGAGTTCCCATTTGTTTTCTTAATGTCATCAAAATGTGCGAAGAGAGGTTTAACATATGATTTTCAAATTGTTGTTTATGGGGACTTAGTCTTGCCCAACAATAAAATTTAAACAGTGAACTTTAGCTGCAGTTTGGCAAATTATGTAACGAAATAGTTAACATGTTGCAGTGGCCTTGATTGTCAAGGGAATGACAGAATTCTATTTAAAAATAAAACAACAGCAGCCATTTGAATGTTTGTTGACTGTCATCAGAGATCACAATACCTTTTTCTCTGACATTGTCTCTCTGCTTTGGATTACTATATCCAATATGTAAACAAGGTATGGTAATACTTACCCCAGTTGTTGCCTTTCACAAGCATTTTTCCTGAATGTAAATTTGGAAAATGACAGATGGGGGGAAACAACTTTTTTTATTTTTCAGTCAATTTTTTTGGCAGTGTCATATTAAAAGTCTTGATGGAAATTTGGTTTGCCCAGAAACACCCTGGTATATTCAACACTCTTGAGGAGAACTCATTTCTTGTCACACCTGATTTCACTCTGTTCAGATATTTATCTTCATCCAACAACAGACTGAAGAGTGGGAGACTTTCATGAAAAAAGTCTGCCATGAACACTGGAAGGAACAAACTGAAATTTTCTTAGATGGATTTTCCGACAAATTTGGACCAACTCACAAATACATCAGCATTATTATAAAGAGCAGGAAACAGCTGCTTGGAAAAATGAGATGCTAAAGTAGCTGAACAAAGACCCATAAAATACAGAAAACTATTTTACAGCACTCAGTAAACCTTCACCTACACTGGGCTGCAGGGCTTCTGCTATGAAAAGGATCATGGAATCATTAAGGTGGGGAAAGAACTCCAAGATCATCAAGTGCAGCCTTTGACCAAACACCACCATGCCCATTAAACCATAGGAGAGGACAGAAAAACAGGGAATGCAAGGAAAAAAGCAAGAATTAGCGGCTACCTTGAAAGGTGTTGAGATTTTTAGAGGCGAGAGACTGAAAAAGATGGGAAATCAAATGTGGAGGTTAATGGGATGACTGGGGATCTCCTGAGGGAATTCCATGGTCTCTTAAAACTGTCCTCTCCAGTCTCCAAAGCAATCCCACCTTAGCCATCAGGTTTCAGCCAAGGAATAGCAGTAAAAAGGAAAATGGTGTGTGCAAGGGCATTTGGAGGGAATGAATCCCCCAGAGAAAAACAGGAATCACCAGTGCTCCAGGCAGAGCTCTGCTGGCCCAGCTGCAGGGGTTCCTCTGCCATAGAAGTTTCCTAACAACAGCATAAGATTGAACACACAGAATGTACAGCAAAGAGAGTGCTTTTTCAGGGCTGTCAAGATCTGAAAATGGATGAGCAAAACCAAAGAAATAGCTGCTACTCCTCCTCAAACCACAAAATAAATTGAAATTAATGCAAGCAAAGCGTCCCCAGAGAACAAACCTGGTGTCTCTGGGTTCTGACCCGAATCTTACAGAATTTCAGTTATTTCACTCAGTGCTGGGGGACTGGGCTGATAATCTCAGTGCCCCTTTTTGGCATGGGCCTGCTATACACTTCTGAGAGAGCAGTGACAGGGCCAGACCTTGCAGAGAGTTTTTGGGGTTTGGGTGGACACCTGAACTCCTCCTCCTTCCCTGTTCTCCCATGACCCCCTGGATAGCTCTTTGCCATCCCCACCCAGCACATCTGCCTTTGTTTTCCATGGAATTAAAACATGAGGGAAGTTGAGCAAGAGCTTGGCACTGGCAGCTTTATGAAAATGTGACTCTGCAGATTAGAAATGCACTCCAAATATGCTCAATTCCAGCTGGGTTAGGGTGAGATCTGCCCTTCCTGTGTTAAGGTGGCTCCTTGGAAGCATGAGAGGGAAAATAACAGCATACTTCTGTTCCTCTGTTTTGTTCTGCTCTCAGTTCTTAGACCATTTCAGGATTGAATTGTCATGCTCTTCAAATCCAATCGCAAAAGGCAAATTCTTGAGCACATCCAAAAGAACAAAAAGGAAAGGAATTTTTAATTTTCCAGGTAAACGGATACCCCTGGATCTCTGGAAGTGTCCAAGGCCAGGTTGGATGGGGCTTGGAGCAGCCTGGGATAGTGGGAGGTGTCCCTGCCTATGGGACAGCTGGCAACAGAGGGGTGTGGAACTGGATGATTTCTAGGGTCCCTTCCAACACAAACCATTCTGTGATTCTATGTTATGATTCTACATTAAGGACTATTTCTTTCTCAGCATTTGGATCTATTAATATTTTACTCAAGTTCCACTTGACAGCCGTGCCACAGTTCATGTCACTGGACACAAAGAGGTAGTTTTATACAGCCTGCCCTCAGACTGAGGTGAAGGGTTTCTCTGGGATTGCTCATGATGTTCAGTTTCTAAATGTTTACTAAACTTTTCACCTTCAGTGACTTTGCCAGGAGAGGGGAAGGGTATTCCCAATAAGGAAGGTCTCTCTGTGCACATCCATTCCTTCCACTTGACCCTTACTGCAGATTCAATATAAATGGCTTTTCTCTTTGGCAGATATCCCATATATCCCCATCTGCTACTGATCATAGTAGGAAATCCTCCATATATTCCCAGTTTTCCTCTTTTCTACAGCACAGTGAGATGCAGGATAATAAATACCACTACATTGCCTGGAGAGAAGTGCTGTGGCCACTGCCAGCCCCAGTGCTTGCATGGGCATATCACTACAGGGTTTGTGTTTCATCAGTTCAAATCACCGGAGTTATAATTACCTCCGCATTCCAGTTCTGCCAAACTCAGCTGTTCTGGAAGTTGTGAGTAGTACAATGCTAATCCCACTGAATTTGGACATTGAATTAGGAATTCAGATTAACCTTTACAGATAACTACAGTAATCATTGCACAAATGCACACAAACCACAAGAGCTGTTGTGCTTGTTCTGAATATGATTCCTTATTTATGAGTCAACGATTATTGATTCCTCCCCCCAATATCTATTTTTTTGTTATTCAAGAACCAGGGTAAATGTCACTATTGGATTGTCCCCTTTGTGTACTTATTTCTGGGCATCTTTCATTCCAAATTCTCTTTTCTATTTGCTCATAAAAAATTGCCCATGGTTGTAGAAATCATGTTCCAAGAGCATTCCAGTCTCACACTTTATTCATTTGTTCATGTCCTACCTTTGCATTTTGGCTTGTTTTAAAAATAATGGAAAGCCCTCAGTTGTGGTTCTTGGGTGTAAATATAAACTCAGTTTGGTTAAAACTGATCTGTGTGCTCTCTATGTAGACAGCTGTAGCTGAAAACCAACATTTTTCAAACTTTCAAACAAATTGTGGTGCAAGTTTTTTTTTTTTTTTAATAGTAGTAATTGAGGCTATTTTTACAGTTTTCCTCTAATACCTCTAATTAAAGCTACCGGCTAAGTTTCTCCTCCAGCCTCCATATTTTTCCTTTGGCTTTAATGATCCTTGAGGCAGAGCTGCAAGTGAAGCTCGATGGTGTCATCCCTTCCACTCAGGGATTACATCCATGTGCCCAGATGCTGCCAGATGTTCCTGCTGCCTGTGCAAGACCTCACTCAGAGCATGGAGGGATGGCAGGACACCAACTTCCTCTGGGCTGTGGCCAGGTGGCTGCAAGAACTCATCTTTCCCTTTTTAGAAAAATGAGTTTAAATCCTTATTCATCTATATTTAATGGTATAATCTTCACTTGGTTTTAAACAGGAAAAAAAAAAAGACATGAATTTTGAGAATTGGGATTTCTGTGGGATACTCATGTGTTACATCCAGTTATCTGCTTCTTTTCACCTTTAAATTGAGAAAAAAGCCTGTAACATACCACTGGCCAAAGTCAAACTGGCAAGTGGCATTGGAGGGCTTCCCTCAGCTCATTCTCATTCTTTTGGTTCTTTCTTCCAGACTCCATCTGGTCTTTAGTGTATTTTTTTGTCATACCCAGGTACAGGGACCTGGCCCAAGGGGCACTGTCTCTTCTCCAGTTCCTCTTCACTAACTCCACAATCATTTCACTGCAATGAATTGTATTTTTTGTACAGAGATGATTATACCAGAGAGACTTCTGCAATGCTTGATGCAATCTGTAGTTTCTGTGCAACTTTAACTGTAACATATTTTTAATTTACTGAACTCAATCTACCCTTCTTGCTCCTTTTCTTTTTATTTTCTGTTCCCACTTTCTGTTTTCTTTCATTTTCAGCCATCCACTCTGCCCTGTTACTTTTGACAGAATTTCCTTTAGGCAATTTTCTCTTGCCTGCCACGCATTTAGTTCTTTTTCCTTTGCACACTTTTATTGCTTCCCTACCTTGTCCTCAGCATCTCCGGCTGGATAATCCTGAGGAATGAAGCAGTGAAAAAGGATTAGATGCAACAGAGCTGAGGCCAGGTTCAAACACATAAGCTTGAGAGCAAAAAAAAAATTAATTTCTGAAGGTAATGACTCCTGGATTTCAAATTATAGAAATGATAAAGACAACTGGCTGTATTGATCACATCATGCCCAAGAGTGAGAATATGATGCAGCTGTGTATAAAAAACAAATTGAATTCTAGGGTGTATCTAGAGAAGTATTTATAACTGAAATATGGATGCTTTTAATATTCTATGCACATACTGGCCTTCATTTAGATAATAATGTCCAATTTTGGTCACCCATATGGGGCAAAAATGTGTGTAAGTCAGAATGGATGCCAGCAAAGAATAATAATTGCTTGAGATAAAAGGTGATCCACTAACATCTCCAACAATCCTGTGCTTTACACCCAATTTCTTTCTACTCCACCTGACATAATGTGGAAAGTGGTGCTGGCTTTACATCCCTCACACATTGGCTGCAAATGTGAGGACATTTTATTTACACTTGTCGTAAACCTGAATACTGCCAGGCAAAAGGATTTAGTTCTGTGCTAGAATCAATGCTTTAGAGATCAAATATTCTTGCATTTTTTAAGGCTGCCTGGATACTTACACACTGTTATTACATCTAAGGCACAGCTTGAAAATCATCTTACCAACATACACCATTCCCTCACATCCTTGATCACATCCAACTGTTTTTCTGTATTTTCACTGTAGTGGAAGCTTTTTCAAGCTTTCCTCTTTATTTTGAAAAACAAGGCAGTTATTGGGGTATCTAAGAAATGTTCTGCCTCTGGGCTAAACTCATTTCATAGAATTCCAGAATGGTTTGGGTTGGAAGGGGCTTTAAAGCCCATCCAGACCAACTCCTGCCATGGGCAGGGACACCTTCCACTATCCCAGGTTGCTCCAAGCCCTGTCCAACCTGGCCTTGGACACTGCCAGGGATCCAGGGGCAGCCACAGCTTCTCTGGGCACCCTGTGCCAGGGCCTGCCCATCTTCACAGCCTGGAGGACTGCAAGGATTGGATTCTGCAGGAGCACAGCCCCCAAACACTGGGGGAATGGAGTGACCAAAACTTGATGGGAGGCAGTCCTCAAACTCAAGAGGATGCAGTGCTCAAACTCTTAGAAGAAAATCTTGTCCATCACAGCCTCTACAACTCAGGATAAATGACTCTTCTTCTCCTCTCTCCTTACTGCCCATTTGGAGCCATCCCTGCTCAGATTCTTTGTTCAGGATGGACAGGACAACAAGCAGAGGTTTGAATTACAGGAGAAAAGGTGACATAAGGGAAACCTTTGCCATATGCAGGGCAGGGATGCACTGCAATACTTGCCTGGAGATCATTATTCAGCCTCTAAAGTCAGGGAGATTTAGGAATAAATTAGATGTCTGTCAGTCCATCTGCTCTGACACTTCTCATATTCCAAAATAACACAAGATTCAAAAAGAGCCCCCAAACCAGACAAAACAACACCCTCCCAGGAACTATCCAGTGTTATGGGTTAGATCTTTGTCTCACTTTCCATATAGATGTCAGATGCCACAACTGAGGATGGAGTGAATCTTAAAACTAAAATAGATTAATAACAGAAATACTTATACAGAACTAATGTCAAAAGAGGTAACTCTGATGGGAACAGTGTCCTACCCAGGTGGAAAGGCACAGGGAGTCAATGATTGTAAAGCCAGTTTGCAGTGATGGGGATGGATGATGTGGCTCTTGTAAAACGTTTCACCGATGGGATCTGTGCCAGAGCTATTGTGCCCATTACTCTGTGTTCACAATGGATTTAGAAATGAGTATTGAACTTGTAATTTAGAGGAACCTTGAGAAATTAGCCTGAAATCCCCAGAACAGGACTGGATGAACAATGTGCTCCTAAATACCTGGGAGGGAACAAAGCTGTAATGAAGCTACAGCTTGCAAAAGCAAACAAGACCACTGGGATCACATGGTCTGATTTCTTCCACGACAGGCTGCAGACCCTGCCTGGATTTCAGTACTGCAGGCTTGATTGAACGGGGCGATAACATGTCTGGCAATTCATTACTCTAAATTTGTCTTATGTCAATTTCTAGGAACTGAGTCCTCCGAAACCTTCTTTTTCACTGTGGAAAATGCATTTATTTTCTTTTTTTCCTCCTGAGAGGTGCTTGGGTGAGCAAGTACCTTCCTAATATTCTCCCAGCTCAGGTGAACAGATTGAGTCTATGGAATTACTAAATATAAGTTATTTGTCTCACAGTTCTTTGATTATCCACATGGCTCTCCTGTTCAGTTTTGTGATTTTTCATTAGAAACAGAGGTAGTGCTTTTTTAGTGACCTTGACTGTGCCAAATAATCTCCTTACTCCACTCTAGTAGTTTTTAATCCAGCTCTCTATTTTTTACTCCAAAATTTTGCTGGGATGAGTCAAGCCAATGCCCACACAAAGGCTTTATTATCCACAGAGTCATTAAGTTAGTGGTAATTACCTGCCTATTCGCTGTTTTACTGAAAAGAAGCTTCCCACCTAGATTCACCAGTTTAACAATTAGCACCTAATTTAAGGTGGCTATTTAGCCTTCCTTGGAATTTAATCTGCCTATAAAAGCATAATTTTGTTTTCTGTTTTTAAGTAATTCTACTATTCTATTTAATTTTTAATACCATTGACCACTTAAAATCAATTTTAAATGACATGTTTTCCTGGTCCTAAGGATGTTTGGAGCTGAGGGACAGGACTCTCGGTCGTTTGAAAATGTATTCCTGCCTCCACACCAAGATTTAGGGTACTTTATAAAGCATTCTTTAAGGCTTCTGTTCTGTTCCTCATTTTCTGCATGTTTAAGTCTTTCTAGGTCCTTTGGGGGAAATCTAAGTTATAATGATTTCCAGCTCTATTGAACTGTCTCTAGAAGTGTGAGCATGTAGAGGCAGGAAACCAGGAAAGTGCCTTTGAAGACTCTATGAAAGAGGAAGCTGTCAACCTATTCCTGCTCCATTTTCACTTCCTAGAGAAACACCTATTTTAAGTATTTATCCCTTTGCTACCTTGTAAGAGCTTGCACATTGCTTTGACTGAGACATTACTTTTTGACGTCCTTGTCCTCTCTTCCAATGCATGACTAAACACAGGCTTTCCAGACATGGGTATGTGAGATTTCCTATTGGTGTTCCCTGTGGAGCCTGAGGAATACCAATTCCCTCTGTTGTCTTTGGGTTTGTTCTATTTGTACATTCAGGAACAAATTGATTTTTATGTTACAATCAAGACATCTAGCTGAATTTTTTTAATAGGGTATTTGATCTGTGACTGGTGGAGACTGACAGTGGGTTAGTCTCTGAAATCCTTTGGGCAACAATAATCCTTCTGGTCATGGTGGTAATGTGATAACTAAGAACAACTGTCAGTTTATATCTGGTGGTGAAAAACAAAATGAATTTGCTGAATGGCTTTTCCGGCAGATAAATTATAAATAACTTGCTTGACAGTCAGAGGACAGAGCCTTTCTCCAGTGAAGGGGGGGGAGCCAGGAGAGGTGCCAAGGTCCATGTGATCTGCATTTGCAGAGGGTGGGAAGCGGAGTGAGGAACAGGAGCTGTGATATGGGCAGAGGTTCCCACTGTGCAGAACATGCCCGGGAGATGGGGTGCAGCTGTGCTGCTCCTGGTGATCAATCCAGGATGGTGTATCCCAGACTTGTTGGGGCCCTGAGTGCCTCTTCCCTGCTCCAGGTGATGGGGCTGGCTCTGCCACAGCACAGCTGCACCCTGCCATCAGGGAGAGAGCTGGCAGGTGCCCCCCAGGGGCTCCCTGCTTTCCCTGGATGCCATGGAGAAGGCAGGAATTCCTGCTTAGTTTATGGCAGACAGACCCACTGAAAGGAAATTCAAAGGGCTATGCCTAAGGGGTTACATTTAAAACAGCATGATAAAAGTTCTTTGATTTCTGTTCCATGTGTAATGGCATTTCTAAATACCTCATTCTTCTGCCAGCCTCTGTCCTTGACACCCTCAGTGAGAGGCCCTGACTCACTCTAATCTTGGTTTTGAAGCAGATTTTCTGCTCCAAGGTACCAATTGCACATTGGTGGCACATTGGCCTGCCCCAGCTGAGAGTGCGGAGTGGCAGGGAGAAATTTCTGGCTGCTGGTGGGCAGAAAAGGAGGTTTCTGGACATTCCGTCTACATCCTGGCAATGCTGTATTACCCTGACTGTGGCATGGACAAGTAAGAACAGTTGGAGCCATTAGATTTGCATGGAGTAGCTGCAAACTTTATCTGTGTCCTTCTAGAAATGAGGAAATAGAAAATAGGATCATTTGTGTTGCTCTTGTCTGTCTGTGGAAAATCCTGGGATCAGGGACTCAGATGTTGTGTCCCATATGGAAGGAAGACATCAGAGCAGTCTTGGATATCTGTGCAAGATCACCGAGGGATCTGGATTATCTCTACAAAGTGCTGTGAGGCACAGCTTTTCCAGGGAAGGAGGGAAATCCATGTGTAGCCCATAAATGGGAAGTAAGGATGACAAATGTCTGGACCCCACCAGAACAAACGGGGCGCAGCGCCGCCGGGTGCTGAGCCGCCGCGGCTCTCTCAAAAATTTTTTTGTCCATGTTAATGGACTAACTGCCCATAGGAAGACAACAAACATTCTAGGAACGAACTAACGATGGATAAACATCTACGGAAAAAAATGAATGTTGTGCACTTGGAATGAGAAATGCTGTCCTGGGAAGCAGGAATGCAAAAGGGTTTGGGATTGTAGTGGAAATGAGCTCACAGTGCAACACTGCTGTCAAAAGTGCTAAAGGAGCTCTCAAATGGGGAAGTTGGAGAAACTTTAATAGGAGGGGGAATATTTGTTTAAAATTGGTGTGGCTGTGTCTGGAAGGCACTCCAAGGACACCACTAATTTATTGGAAAGTGTTGGGGTAAACCAAAGACAGATCAAAGGAATGGAAAAGTATGTCTGAAAAGAGCCCTCAAAACTCAATTGCTGAATTCCAAAGGGAAAATGCAAAGGGTCTCAGTCCCTGAGTATGCTTGGAAGGGTTGGACCGAGGATGGGGTGAAAAAAGTTTTCAAGCAAAATGACTAATGACTAAAAGCTCTAATGAGATGAAGCTGCCAGAAGTAGAAGCCAAGTCCAAAACATCTCCAGGATTTGGACTGTTCTGGTTCAATAACAATGACACTTCAAACGTCTGTTTTTGGCTTTTCTACTACAGAAATTTGATTTTTAAACATTTTCCCCCAAGAAATACAGCTTCTAAGCAAAATTGTTGGAAATTACATCATTGCCTGTGTTATGTGCTAACTAATGGCTAGAACTTCAGTTTTATTTATGGTCTTACCAGTCTCTGGAGCTGTGCCAGGAGTGTGGATGTTCACTTCATGCCTGAAATTTTGGGGAAACATACAATTGTGGAGAAAAGATGTTGCTTTTACAGTTATGGCACTACAGTGTTCTTACCAACTTGACCTACCTCTCTATTTGCTTATTTACAAGTGAGGTTTTTTGTTTGTTTGTTTTGGGGTTTTGTTGTTGTTGTGGGTTTTTTTGTGTGGTTTTTTTGTTTGGTTTGGGTTTTTTGTTTGTTTGTTTGTTTCAGTTTTTATTTTCTGGGAGTTTTGGTGAGGTTTTTTTGGGGTTTTTTTGAAACTTTAAAAATTTTCTTTATTTTGAATTCTGACACCTCTGAAAGCACTTTAGGTCACAGAAAATAAAAGTTATCTCCAGAGTGTCAGGTATTGAGTCAGACCCATTTCAAAACCTTAGTAATGAAAGAACAAGCTTTGAAATTCAACATGCAAATAATAAAAAGCTCAGGGTGAATCCTTAAATAATATAAAAGCAAATAGTTTTTATATATATATATATAAAATATGTAGCAACATATGTTACATCTGATGATTCCCTGTGGGTCACTGGATGGTTCCCCACTGGGAATTGGCCTTTTTCTTAATTTTTCTTTTAAGCAAATACATTTCCACCCACAAAAAACAAGGATGTCTCTGTCAGCTGCTGCCTTCCCAGAGTGTTCCCCACAAAAGAACACCCTTGCTGCCATCAGCAGCTGGATGTGGGACCTGCAGCTGCTCCGAGCAGAGCTCCCCCTTCCAGGGCTTTCCACTGGTACAGGAAATACCTCAGTTATGGGCACTTCTGAAAATTCATGGCAAAATTAATTTAAAATTGTGCTCTGCAGGGAGCGTAGGAAGAGCCTAATGTGCACACCCAGACATTTTTAACTGGAATGCTTCTATTGGCAGGACAAAACCCATACTTTGTATTTTGCCGAACAGTTAAAATTATGATGTTGAATGAGTTTGAAGTACTTAATTCAGTACTATTTTTAATGTAATGTGTTCCTCGTTATCTCAGGTTGCTTTTTTTTTTAAATGATGCAAGTGTTTCAGAACACAGAGAGAAGCAAATGGAAAAGGTGTAGTGAGTGTTCCCTGCAGAGAGTGCTGCCTTCTGCTTCCTAATCACTCCAATTCAATATGCTTGTTGCAAAATAAATAAAAATTTAACCACCCAAGTTAGGAAGTTTGAAGAGAAATTGTGTAATTTGAAAGAAAAAAATAAGAAGAGAGTATTCAAGTCAGGTTGGGGTTTTTTCCATTAAATTTGTTTTTTTAAAAGTATGTTAGTAATATTTAAAAATTAAGAAAGTTAATATTTATTCTATGCAAATGTCCTCCATGAACATGTACACTTAATTAGCAAGGTGTTAATTATTTAGTCAAGGGTTTTAGTGGGTGTTTGGTCTGCAAAATACTGGGGGCTAATTAATGCATCTGTCTTTACTTCTGTGTGTAATAGATTGAAGAGAATGCTCCAGAAAAAAATCTATATTTAAGCAGGCAAAATTCTTCAGTTTTCAGTGAATTGGATTTTGTTTTATGTACAAGAAAAAGGGACCTAGGGAAAATATGAGTTATTATATGTGTATTTTTGCTTTTGGAATAGAATGCTGTGAAAGCTTTCTGAACCTGCTTCAGTGGGGAAGAAATAATTATTCTGTGAAGTGGGAGATGCACCGGGAAGTGAAACTGGTATTTGTAAAGCAAACACGGGATATTCTTGGGGGGAAAAACTCCCAAAACAGAACAAATAACAGAAGAAAAACCAAACCCAACTAACAACAACAAAAAAGCTTCAATCCACCACCAAAACCAAATGACAAAAATTGCCCCTCAAGCCCTAATAAGTATCAAAAGACCTTTTTGAAAGAGATGGATTAAACTGTCTAAAATGAGAGACTTGAGACTATCCAAACAAAACGCCCGGAATTCTGAAGGGGCAGGCAGGGGGACAATCCAGTTACACCTCTGCAGGACCTTCCCTGGCTTGATCAGAGTGTTTCTCATATTAAGAAGATGCCCAAAAACTCTGAAATTTCCAGGCACAGCACCAAGGGCACTTTAGAACGCACTGAACTCTTCTTTGCCTTCGTGTTGTCGCTGAAAGGCAGCAGAAAGAAACAGCTGTAAAGTATGGATGGAGAAATAAAGCAGAGAAAAGTAGACAAAGATCTGGAAAACAGAAAGAAATAAATCCATTTCAGAAAATAACAACCGTAGTGAAACGACCAATGAAATTGTTCATTTTCCAGTGACTGCAGGGACTATAAAACTGATAGAATTGCTGTAGAAATTGATGTTGAAAGAAAAATTCTCATGTTGCAAGCAGCAATCAAAAACGATCTCTGCATTTTGTGTCGTGTTAATCATGTAAAGCAACCATTGCTTGCACAGAACTAAATTATATTAAGAATACTAACGGAAGACTGGACAATGGGATATGTGTAGTGTAGGATTAGTTTTTGTGAGGTGCTACAGAGAAAACTGACAGGGCAAGTTAGAAAAATAACTACAGTCTGATCTTCAAAGAGAAACAGTATCACTCCTAAAACAGATAAAATTTAATACCTTATCTTTCTGGAGCTATGAAAGCTGCAGGAAAATAAAGATTTATTTCAACATTATATCATAATTTTATTTTCTGCACTTAGGGGAATAAAACAACGTAGTTAATAGATTGGAACAGTCTGAAAATACAGCTTAGGAAATGTACATTGTTAATGTTAAAATTGTGTAATAAAAGAGTGGAGAGAGATACTATAATATCTAAAATAATTTCAGGAAAAAAATCCTTAGAAGTAAACTAAACGAAAAAGCAAAATTTGCAACAAAAAAAAAAAAAATCAAAGAGGCAGAAGTACCAAACAGAATCAAAACAACCAAAATCGCAGGCAGTGCCTGGAAAAGAAGGGTTTGGAGTCAAACAGAAAAGTGGAGCAAATAAATGCAGAGGAGCAAAATCGTAAAACAACAAAGGTAAGAGAGTTTTAAAATTTTACTATTTGCCAGACCCTAAGGGGAGGTCTGCAGGACTAATCTGAGGTAAAGGAAAGCAAATCTCTCCGGTGCTGTGCAGCAGAAAAACGGGATCAGATCCGTGCGGGGAGCAGAGTGCAAGGGAAATGCCCTGGGCAGAGGTAGAGGGTTTGGTCCTACCGAAGCAGAAAGGTGCTGTCCTGTTCATCAGGCCCAAGGCTCAGCCAGGCGCTGCTCTCCCCTGTCCCGCTGATCCGCAAAGCCTCGGGAGCTCTGCGCTCCCGCTGGCCCACGGCGCTCCCTGCCTTATCCCGAGCGCAGGGCAGGAGCATTGACCGAATCCTTGCGATGGTCAGTCTCTTCTGCTTTCATTTCTGCTTTTTCAAGGTCTCCCCCCTTTGTTTTTTCCTCCTTCTCTCTTTGCTGTCTCATGGGAAAAATACGTGATGGAAAGCTGACCCTCAGCCCCTCCTTTTCCCTCCTGTTTAAAACCCACCAGGACAGACAGACCTGGTCCTGCCGTCTTCGGGCAGAGGCGGTTCCAGCTGAGATCTTCCTGTCACTCAGGTAGCAAAAGGAGAGATAACAGGGGAAGGAAAAGACCTGCTGATAAAAACCCATCTGTTGTGCTCTGCAGTGCTTGTTTTGGGCTCCTTACTCCAAGATTCCCTGTCTGGCAGGCTCGCTCCCTGGGAAGCTCGCTGGGCATCTGCACGAGCAGCTCCTCAGCCATTCCCGGAGCAGGAGAACTGGGAGTTTTTCATTGATTAACTCCACTCCAATGAGATAGTTTTGTGGAATCACTAAAAATCAAATTTCCACAGAGGAAAGGCTGCTTTTCTTAACGTTGGTAATGGCATGCACAAAGACCAGATGAGTTTACCGGAATGTGGCAGCGATTATTCAAAGCATAACAAATGTCCCTTTGTAATTTCAAGGGTTACATTATATAGCTACATGGTATACTAATACTTTTTGCTGGCCATTTTGCAGCCATGTGCATGTCATGTGTGCCATGAGGGTTGGGTTTTTGGGGTTTTTTATGCCTTCTTGGGTAAGGTCTGTGCGAGAGGATAGATAGAAACAAGGAATGGTTGAGCTCTTTAGCTGCTGACAACACTGCTCGTGTTTGCAGCCTGAGGCACCAAAAGCTTCCCATTGGAAGGAATGATGAAGCAGCAATGGGTTTTTTCAGAACCTGAATGATTACATTTGATTTAAGAGCCTCAAGAGTAACAAGAGTAACAAAAGCTGATGTAGAGGTTGAAGCTCAGATATGAAATAAAACTGCAGCCCCCTTGCATTTCTCTCTCTTATTAATAAGTCTGTATTTTTTAGTGCTGAGGATCTCACCAGGACTATTCTGGGGTTGAAAAATGCCTCTTTGGGAGGTCTTTTTATTCCTTTTCTTTTTTCTCTCACTCAGCCTCCCAAATTGTGGCAGTTTAGGTGAGAAAGATGATAGTAAGGTAACACAAGCTGGCTTTGGAGGACTTGAAAAATTTGCAAAAAAACATGGGGCCATGTGAGTTGCTGCCTTGGAGCAGGAACCACTCCTTATAACCCCCAGAATGGAAAATTTTGTAAATATCTAAAAGGTTTTTTTTTTTTCTTTTTCTTGTTTTTTTACTACTTCTAATTGAAGGCATTAGCAACTTGTGATGTTGCAGTGTTTTAGAGCACAGAGCATCTGGAGATTTCTGTTCTGTACCTGCTAAAGGAGATATACAGTGCCTGTGTTTTTAAAAAAAACCATCCAGAGTGTTATCTTGGATTCTGGGACAGTCAGGGATTACCTGCTAAGGGAGTTCCTGCATGATGGAAGGATGTTCCCAGCCACCAGAAATGTGGGGGACAAAATGGGACTTCTATGAGTGCTTGAGAAGCAAGGTTTGAGGGAGCAGGTGGAGAGGAAGATGATGAGGAAAAACACCTGAGTGGTGCTCAGAGCAGCTTCTTAGAGGAGCTATGGGAAGACACCTGGGACACCAGGGGGGATGCAGGCTTGCATGAACATGTGGAATTTCTGAAGCTCTTGAGAGATGTCTCTCCCTCGTTCTCAGTTTCACTTTTGTTGGGTGATGGGTGTGAAATGAGGCACAATGGTAGAACTGTCTGAATTTCAGAGGGTGGGAATGTTACTTGCTAAAATTGGCAGTTATCACATGAAAAATAGCAACCAAATCCTTCATCTGAAAGCATTTCAATTACAAAACTTCACGTGCTGATATCTTTAGGGGAATTTAAAGCATTAGCAGCCTTTCTTTTGAGAATGCAGTTTCCAAGTTTTCAAGTTGAAAATGTTATGATTTTTTTTATCCCACTTAAAACAAAAGCTTAGTCTAAATTTCCCATTACAAACCACCTATTTTTGAGGCACTGCTTGTATCTAAATTAGGGCCAAATGCTGGTTTTAGCTTCCTTTCTGCTCTTATATTTACATCTCATTATATTGCAGATATTTAAGGGATGCACCTAATTTTCTCATTTAAAAGAGAAAGAAATCCCAGGGATTTCTGCTTTGTAAAGAAGTGCTTTGTAAAGAAAATCTCTTTACTGCTTCATAAAGAAAATCTGCTGTCACAGTGGTGGGTAGTTGGTGGTGTCAGACATGATGCAGAAAGCCTGGTTTGCATTCACTTTACCAGTCTCATAAAAATTTGGTGTGTGAGCACACTTGGGCCACTTTTCTCAGCTTTATCTCAGTCAGTGTTTAATTTTCTCCCTATTTGGCTGGTTTTATTTTCTATTCTTTTGTGTTTACAATAAAATCAATGTATTTTGCCCTTTTTTTATTCCCCCATTTCATAGCTGACACATCTTGGCTTTTCTTCCTCTTCTTCTGTACATAAACATGTTCCTCTATGATATTTCTTTCCCCCCATTTTTCAAGCCAACGGTTTCCTCTCTGAAATATTTTTAGACTCCCCTTTATCCACCTGTATTTATCTGTCTTTCCTTTATTCACCTCATTTTTCCTAATATCCATGCTTTTTGATCTCTCTCAATTCCCCCCATTTTGTCACCCTCTCCATCTTCTCATAATTTCTTCTGGCTCCCTCCCCATGCCCTTCATCACTCTTTGTTCTCTGACTCCTTCATGCCACCTCCCCCCTGAGCATCTCCCAGCAGATGGAATTAGTGGCATTAGGAATGGGATGAGACAAAAAGAATCCCCACAAGGATTTGGGTACATATGGGGTCTGTTTGCATTCCTACCAGGCTGAGTGTGCACCCATCCTCTGCAAAGTCCTTTCAATACTCTGTGATTTGTTACAGATTATGTGTTTTAATGGCCTTATACTACCTTATAAAAGGATTTTATGTCTTTCATGGGGATATGAGATCTGACTTCAGTCAGCAACATCTCTTTGATTTTTGGAGTCATGTTCCTTTGACAGAAAGCAGCTAAGCCATCCTTGGTTTGCTGCATTTGTACAGTGCAAGAATGGAATTTATTAATAATTTATTACCTTGAATCTCAGTTGGAAATGCTTTTATTGGGAAAACCTTGCTATTCTGAAAACTTTCTCATCTTGCCTTAAAAGGTGGGATTTTTCTGTAATGTATAAATAAGAAAGTTAAAATTGCTGTTGTTTGCAATGCTGCTACCAGTTTCAGTAAGCAGAAGGTTCTCTGCTTCTGTGACGTGCTAATATCAGCAGGTGATCTAAAAGTATTTCCTGGAAGGACCATCTGAAGGAACAGTTACAGATTTCACAGGATTGTGCTGCTCACTCCTAAGAGGAAAAAAAATATGAGTCTTTGGGCAGCAGAACAGTGCAAGGATGGGAAACCCTGACACAACAAAATCAAATTTCAGTATTTTCATGCTTTGAAATTTGTTTTGTTTTGGTTTAGTTTGGTTTTTTAAATCCAGACTGCTTCTCCTGGAAGAACAAGGTCTAAAACCTCTGTACTTAAAAATAACTTTCTTTCATGCCCTAATGTTAAATGATAGCACTAATAATATGCAATATCAGGTTCTGAAGCATCTTGTCCTGGGTCATCCAGTGAGTCTGCTGTGACATAAATAAAACAAACCCAACATGAACTCAGATGTGAAATTCACTGCAGCTGAGATAAGCAAAGCCAAAGAACAAAAGTTCCAGCTCACTAGAACTAGATTAAATTAATATCCAGATTGGTGTAAACCCTTGGTAATTAGCTTGAAACATTATCCAAAGAAGATATAGATAATTTGGTTCAGCACACCCGAAGATCACCTGTGTTTCTTGAGACAATAAATTATTTGCCCTTTGAAGCTGCTTCTCATTTTCTCAATCAGCCCCATCTGAGAAGGGCCACTCATCTGATAATTTACTTATCAAGTCTAAGCCAGCGATCACATGGCAGAAGAAAATAAGCAGGGCAGGAATTATTATCTGATTTTATGCAAGGTGTCTAGAGAAAGATAAAACCTGTGTATGCACACACAGAGCACTGTGCTTTGGTGTGATGCAGTCCTCTACTTAAAATACTTGTGTACAGAATCAGAGAACAGACCCACAGAATGTCCTGAGCTGGAAGGACCCACAAGGATCACCCAGCCCAGCCCCTGGCCCTGCCCAGACACCCCAACAGTCCCACCCTGTGCATCCCTGGCAGTGCTGTACAAACACTCCTGGAGCTCTGGCAGCCTCAGGCTGTGCCCATTGCCTGGGGAGCCTGGGCAGTGCCAGCACTCTCTGGGGGAAGAACCTTTCCTGATCTCCAGCCTGACCCTCCCTGACACAGCTCCAGCTGTTTCCTGGGTCCTGTCCCTGTCACAGGGAGCAGAGATCGGAGCTGCTGCTCTGCTGCCCCTTGGGAGGATGCTGAAGACCACGATGAGGTCTGACCTCAGGCTTCTCTTCTCCAGCTGAACAGGCCAAGTGTGCTCAACCTCTCCTCATACAGCTCCTCCACACCATTCCCCATCCTCCTGGCCTCCTTTGGATGCTCTCTAAGGACTTCATGTCTTTTTTTATATTGTGGTGTCCAAACTGCCCCCAGGACTGGAGGTTAGGCCTGTGCAGAGCAGAGCGGGACAATCCCCCTCTTTGCCTGGCAATGTTGGCCTGGTGCCCCCAGGACAGGATGTCCCTCCTGGCTGTCAGGGCACTGCTGACTCACAGCCAACTTGCCATCGACCAGGATCTCTTCCTGCAGCTGCTTTCCAGCATCCTGTTCCCCATTCTGTCCACACCCCCGGGATCAGCCCATCCCAGGTGCAGAGTCCAGCACTTTTCCCTGTCGAGCTGCACACAGCTGGCAATGGCCCAGTTCTCTCATTTGTCACACTCTCCCTCTGGGCCTCCCTGTCTTTAAGGGAGTCAACAGCTCTTCCCAGTTTTGCATCATGTGTCAACTTGCCCAGTTTCCCTTCCAGTCCTGCATCCCAGTCATGTATGAAGACGTTGAAGAGCACAGGGAGGAGGATTGAGACCTGTGTAACCCCACCAGTGCCCAGTGCCCATCTGATGTCACCCCAGTCACTGTCACCCTTTGGGCCTGACCTGTGAGCCACTTGCTCACCCAACCCATGATGTGTTTATCCAGCTGTGGGCTGGGCAATCTGCCCAGAGACACTATGGAAAGCTTTGCTGAAGGGCAAAAGCCAGGACATCTCCTGGCTTTCCTAGATTAATCAGATGTTTTTCCATACTTCCATATAAATAAATCAGGTTGGACAAGGAGGGCTTTCCCTTCATGAAGCTGTGCTGGCTGTGACCTCCAGCACAGTGCTGGCATTATCCTCCACCCATATCCAATACCTCCCAGAATAATATTTTCCATGATTTTACTGGGCACTGATAGGCCTGTAGTTGCCAGGGTCTACCTTCTTGCCCTTCTTGAAAATCAGGACAACATTTGCACATTTCCATGGTACTTCTCTGGGTTCCACAAGGAACTCAAAAATCATCGGGAGAGGCTTTGCGATGACATTAACAGCTCTTTGAAGATTTTTGGACAAATCCCATCAGGCCCCATAGATTTTTAGGGATCCAGCTGGGGCACTGCTGCCTGCACAATTTTCAGGTGGGATTTGACCAATCTCATAGTCCTGCTCCTCCAGTTCAGGGCACTGGGACCCTCTTGGTCCATCATCTGTGTTGAAGATGTAGGCGAAGAATGGCTGATGGACCCAGGGGGTCCCAGTGCCCTGAGAATCAATTGAAGGGCCTGGAATCAGTTTAAGCCAGTGCTATGTCAAATCAGACATTCATTAGAAACCTGGGAAGGCAAAAGTGAAATAGCTGCCAAATGGCAAAGGCATTTCAGTAGAAGGAGCATCAGAATAGAAATGTGCAGATTTTGCACCTAATGTTTTTAAAAGGGAACAAATTACCACTGTCAAACAAATCCTTAGCCATACATGTGAAAATGGATAACAATAATAAAAAATAGAGGAATGAAGTGTCTGAAGCATCATGACAGTATGAGGTTTGTACAATACAATGAGTCATGAGAGTTCCTTTGCAGAAGGGCTACCAGCAGTCAGTTAGGTCTCTCATTCTCTTAGATATGAGCTCCTGATCCCACCTGAAATCAGCCAGCTTGATTAAACAGGTTATATCTGATTAATTCTTGCTTTTGCGTGGGAGTAGATGTAACAGATATCCCAGAAATACCAGGTTATGCACATCTGTCTTTGCAAAGATCAGTGGAAGGCAGTTTAAGACCTTTATTATTTCAGTGTCACTTGCTGCTGTTTCCTTGGAGTTGCACTGCTATATTTTTATTTTTTTTTCTCTGATAAGTAATGGAGAAAATGGGCATGTTTGGAAACCATTCAGAGAAACCTGTGCTGGCAGTGGGAGAAGTGACACATGAAGTGAAAGTGAAACCAATCAGATTTATGCTGTTGAGTAAAATACTGTGAATTGTTGCATTGCCTTTTGGTGTAATAATGCTGCAGCTCAGGAGAATGTCTTACCTTTAGGCTCAAGAGGTCTGGTGTCCAATGATTTCTCCAAATGTCTGTGAAATCAAAGGATGTTTTATCACTGGAAGCAGTAAAAAGGACTGAAGGATAAAGGCAGCAAGAGCAGAGCATTAGGAATAATGAAGGGAAGAGAGGGGCAATGATAACATGAACTGAAAGGTGGCAGGTGTACTTTAATTGTTGTCAGTAGCATTTTCAGGACTTTAAATTGTAAATGTTTTTAGGAAAGGAATCTCCGTTACTCTGTGAAGTACCTGCTGTATTTCTGATCACTGCAAAACCTGGTGCATCACTATGGCTCAAAATGTCAAATATATTCACTATGTACATATATTCTATAGATAGAAAATGAGGTTTCCTAAGTGCTTCAGTCTTTTACATTAAACTCTTACATTCTTTGCATTTTAAATTACAAGCTTTAATCATTGTGAGAACCAACTCATTAAAGAAAACATTTTAATTAAACAGCTAATTTACATCCAGCATTCATAGCTTTGTTAATGTTAATTCATGTTACGTTCATGACATCTTTCACATCTTAGTGAGTTACTGTGCTGTGAGGGATGTATTTGAACATTAAAACAGGCTGTACTGTTGGACTCTTGGAATTGCCTAAATCAAATTTAATTGTTCTGCTACAGCTATATTCTAACTAATCACAGAAAAGTATTTTAAGGACCCCATAATATTCAGTAACAATTGCCATTTTATTCAGTATCAGATAGTTCTCAGTAGTGCTGCTGTATGTTTTGAGATAAATCACTGCATTTCACAAAACCAGCATCACATTTTTATTTTTTAAATTATTTTCATTTTTACTTTCTTACCATTTAAAAAGTAAGATATTGGAAATAAAGCTCAATGGTCCAATTGCCCTACAAGAAAAATTAAATTATCTGGGCTTGCCATCCTCCTTCACCAAATGGGGTGAAAGAAACTTGCTAGAATTAATTTGAAAGTGCAAAACTTGTTCAGCATTTGTACAAGAGCTGTGGCAACACACATCCTTTCCCATGGGAACTTCTCTCTTCTTCTGCTATCTTTTATAAATAAAGATAAAGCTTTTATGTTATTGAAACGGCCTTTTGGATACAGGCAGTTCGCGCCTGGACCAATCAGTCCCTGGGGGAAGGATGAAATTGGTCCAATCCTAATGGCCCACTGATGTCTACCTAAGTTGTTAATAAATAATAAAATCAGCCTTTTCTAGCACTCAAGAGGTCTCAACTCTTCACTCTGCTAGCGGTCCAACAGCGACACAAGCGCCACATACTGCGCCGATGTGAAACCCAGCAGCGGATTAAGAGACTGAGGCACTGAATTCTTCAAATATTTACAACTTCCACCTTCTTATTTTCTCTACCAGAAAAGCAGTGGACATCTTATCCTTCTAAATGCCATCAGTGTGTTTACAGGTTTCAGAATTCTGTGTATATCAGAAAAACATCTTGTATTAACCTGAACATATATGATGCTATATCATGTTAATAAAAAAGAGTTGCTGGAAAAACAACAAATTTTGGCAGTGGTTTAAAACAACCCAACTCAACATTCACTGAAATCTCTCCTTAAACAGAAAACTAAATTCTCCACAGTGAAGTAACTATCTTTCTCCCCCTATAATATAGGAATTTGAGGCCAGTATCTGACAAAACTCTGCAAGAAGTAAAAGTATGTTTTGTATGAAAAGATGTTTATAAACCTTAATTGTCCAATTTCTGAAGGTAAATTTATAATTTACAAAGTAGAACGAAAACACTATCTTGCCCATAAAGGAGATTTGCAGAAATTAATGTACTAATTTAACAAAAACTTGTCTCTTTTTTTAATATATTCCATTTTTATTTCACGAAAATCGGTGAGTCGTTATAACCTTCAAGTTTCAACCAACCTGTGCTGCTGTTTTTAAAACAGATTAAATGTATCTCTTTATGGCCGTATATAAGTGAAATATTTAAACTATAGATTTCCCTGGCCCCTGTGTTTTTGTTTCAGTTTGTTAAACAATCCATATCGCATCACAAGTTCTCACTGGACCTATATCTTCCAAAAATATTTTGTTGTAATTTAGAACAATAATGAAAAAGATAAAATCATTAATAACTTATGAATAAAAGCAAAGCATCCACTTAAACGAAAAAGAATGTACTCACCCCAGGAATGTAGCTGAGTAAACTCTACTGCCAGCCAGCATGGAAAGCCATAGAAGTGCTGTACATTGTCTGGCAGTTCTGGCTTTTCGCATGGCAAGAAATTCCACTGGAAGTCAATCCTGCTAAATCCTTTGATTTATCTAGAACTTCTTAGGTAACTCAGCTTTTAAGGCCTTTATATAGATTTAATTTTCCTGAAAAGGAGCCACTGGAGTAAAGGAGGGAAGGGAAGAGCTGCAGGAGTGTGAGAGCTCCTGGCACTGTGGTGTCAGTCCAGGGGAGAGAGGCTCAGCTGGATGTGCTCAGGACACCTTGTTTAGCTGCATTAGAAATGAATCTCCAAGTGCATTTACCACATACCTTTCTCACAGACCTTCCTCTGGCTGCACTTTGAACATCCTGGTCTGGCTTCCTCGTTTTATAGATCAGTGAAGGAGGAGTGAAGGAGGGATGTGTGTGGTCCTGCTTATATAGAATATCCAAAACATATCGGCAGCGGTTGTACTTTGGAAGGGATGTAATTTCTGTCCTCCTTCTCTGATCCGATGCCAGCTGGGAATGCTGCTGTCAGTTCGTCCCATCCTTTAGTTACACAACAGAGATTTGTACATCGGGTAGGTAAGGCACAGGAGACCAACCCACAGGCACTTCTGGCCAAGCAAGAAACTTCTGCCTTAGTTCCTCTTTGTGGGTTGTGTTGCTTGTTTTGTGCCTTTGGTGTTGGCAACTATCACTGGTTGAAAGCAAATGCCCATCATAAAAAGAAGTTGATTGGTTTGATGTCTTCCTTCCATGAATTAAAAAGTGATAGAGTGGCCCAGGTTAAAAGGGACCTTAAAGCTCATCTCGCCCCTGGCCACAGGCAGGGACACCTTCCACTATCCCAGGCTGCTCCAAGCCCTGTCCAGCCTGGCCTTGGACACTCCCAGGGATCCAGAGGCACCCACAGCTTCTCTGGGCACCCTGTGCCAGGGCCTGCCCAGCCTCACAGCCAGGAATTCCTTCCCAATATCCCATCTAACCCTGCCCCCTGTCAGTGGCAAACCATTCCCTTTGTCGTGTCACTCCAGCCTTTTGTAAATAGTCTGTCTTCATCTTTCTTGTCAGCTCCTTCAGGTGCTTGAAGGCCACAATTAGGCCACCCTGAAGTGTCTCTTCTCAAAGAAGGTTTCTTTCTCAGAGGAGCAGAATGGTCTAATGGGGTTTTAAGAAAAGAAACACCCCCACTCCCCAAAAATAAATTAGGCTTTGCTAACCAGGCACGCCACCTCCTCCAAGGACATGAAAGTCCTATGTCCTCCAGTCCTCTTTTCCCTTCAGTAACAGTGGGCAACAGCAACCCTTGAGCATCCAACGCTAAAATCAAGCCACTGAGTGCTGTGTTTCTGGCAAATTTGTAGGGAATTTAAAAAGGCCACTGACCTTTGGGGTCTGCAGAGAAGGCAAATGGGGTTTCTTTGTCTTCCTGTCTCATTCGTCCTTTTGCCAGGAGGTTCTGATTTGGACCCTGGGCTCTTCTGCCAAGGGAGGTGTTGGTTTGTAGAACAATGTACAGCTGAGGGCTTGGGGCTGCTGCTCTTTAGTCCCCTTCTCCAGTTGGAAACATCTTCCTTCCCCAGCAGAAGAGCATTTCCTTCCCTCCCATGCTCAGGCACTCACTGATCTCAGGTGTCATAGCCCTGCCCCACCAACTTGCATAGGAAATGGAGCAGTACCAATGGCTGGGGAAGTGGAAGAGCAGTGCAGGCTAGCACTGGATCCTCTGTTCCCACTCCTACATGCTGTCATGGGCTGTCATGGCCTGGAGACACAGGACAGGGCAGGCATGCAGCATGTCAGGGGTCAAGTAGTGCAGAAGAGGGTCTGACTTGGCCACGTAGGGCAGGAAGGTGAGGCAAAAAGCTGCTGCAATGAACACTGTGGGTGTTTGGCAGCCTGGTTGGAGGGCATGGCCAGCACTGCTGCTGCCCTGGTGTTGGTGTCATCCATCCTGACACTGGGACTGTGTGGGTTGGATGCTGTCCAGCAGCAGTGACCTGAGTCAAGACTCTGCCTGAGCACTGCTGACTCCAGGGAGGTGGCCAAAAGCTTCTCGTGTTGGGCAGCATGTGGAAGAGTCCAAGGAATTTTGTATGGCCTGGCTCATGTGCTCCTAGAATGCTTGTTTGAAGGGACGTTAAAGCTCATCCAGTCCCACCCCAGCCATGGGCAGGGACACCTTCCACTTGACCAGGTTGCTCCAAGCCCTGTCCAGCCTGGCCTTGGACACTCCCAGGGATCCAGGGGCAGCCACAGCTTCTCTGGGCACCCTGTGCCAGGGCCTGCCCACCCTCCCAGGGAAGGATTCCTTCTGAATATCCCATCTAACTCTGCCCTCTGGCAGTGGAAAGCCATTCCCTTTGTCCTGTCACTCCAGGCCCTTGTCCAGAGTCCTTGTCCATCTCTCTTGGAGGACCTTCAGGCACTGGAGGCCTGCAATAAAATCTCCCCAGAGCCTTCTCTTCTCCAGGTTGAACAATCCCAATTCTCTCAGAATTTCCTTAAAGGAGAGGTGCTCTAATCATGAAATGTTCCACTTGTACAAACCACACTCACAGAAAAGAAAGGTGCAGATAACACTACAAGAACTCTTCTCTGCCTCTGTCTTGCCCTTGGTCATCACCCTCCACTGACTGAGGAGAGGCTTTTTCCTCACAGCCACCAAATGAGCCTTGTCTTGATGACACTCAAGGGGACCACACCAGCACAAGGGGGGAACAAGAAGTCTGGAGCTACAGTATCCAAACCAATTCTTGCTTCCCTGATGCCTGGGCAAGGCACTTTGGTGAAGTGAGTCCTGCAAGACCTACATGGCTGATGGACCATCACCTCTGCTACCAGGGCCAGGGGTAGGTTCTCTTGAATTTCCCTTTCTCAGCTCTGCCTTTCTCAAGTCTAAGGGTATTTACTTGAATGGAAATTTCCATTAAGCAATTACTAAGCATGAATAAGCATTGTGCAGCGTTAAAAACCTTTGCCTTCTTTTTACTCCATGCAACAGTTGTGGATTTTAATTTTTGCTAGTGGCATGGAAGCACTGCTGGGCTGAAAGCATTGCACAAGGGGAGCTGGGCTTTTTCACAGCCCCAACTGTGCCACACACAGGCTGGGAGAGCGCGTTGGTCAGCGCTGAGGATGGGCACTGCCGCTACACATGTAAGCAATCTACTTGCTCCAGTTTTCCAGAAGGAAATAAGAACATAGGGCAGCTTGAAGCAAATAAAAACATAAAGATTGGAACTGCAGAAAAGATGGTGGAATAATGTCTCTGGCATTATTTCAGTGAGAAGAAATGGTGAGGGTCTTTTTCATAAGCTTTGGGGCAATGCAGGCCCTTGGATGATTGATGGTCAATAGCTTGGAGTGAGGCTTTCAGTAGATAAAAATATTGTTTATTATCTGGTTGTGAAATTGTTTTGTAATGACTTTTGTTGTACACAGTCAAGATGGAGAACCAAGAACAGCTAATCCTTCATAATTGAAAGGGCAATTCATTTGGAAATGTAACTAACCATAGAAAATATTTATTTCATTTTTTAAGTGTAAACCATACAATTTGATTTCAGTATTTTCACTGCATTTTCTTTCTGTTGTTCCAATTTCTCTGGTTTGCATCAGGCTGAGCCTGGCCTCATATGTGGTTAGCAAATTACTCTTTCAGAATAAGGTGGAGTCTTCCTCCCAAACTTCTGATTATTTCAGCTTCCTATGACAGTGATTACACAGGGAATCTCCCTCAGGGAATTTGGTTGTATATTTATCAAACATGCCTCTTCAGGTGCATAGTATTTGAAAATTCAGCTGAGAAAGGTAATGACATCTTTTTGTCACTGAAACTTCTGCTTTTTCCTAAAAGTGTTATGACTCTGACTGATGATGCAATATAAGATGCAATCTCTTCTGTCAAACTGTATTTTTCTACCATCCCCATTGAAGCAATGCAGTTTTAGTACGTCATTTTTCTGTTAGCCTAGAAGTAATAAAATTCAGCACTGAGTATTTCATAATGAGAACCAAATCTTCAGGTGATTGACGTTAGCAGGTCCAAGTGGAGTTTGGTTGGTCATTTTAAACCATCTGTAAATCTTGACTCATGGTTTTGTGTACCTGGTGTAGAAACTCCGAATAATACCAGTTTGAGAAGCCTGTGCAAACAGGCACAAAGGACCAACTTTGCAATGAAAAACTAACTTTGAATCAAAGGAAAATACGTCTTTTCTCAGTATGGCCTAGTTAACTCCATAGGCCCACCAAGACGGCCTTTGTGCTTACTTCGAAATGAAAATCTTTATGGATAGGAGTCTGGAATTATGGCAATACCCAATATTGTCTATCCTCTTTGAGCAGTTCTTGTCGTATTTACCATCTATGTCTAATTTCCTTTTTAATTAGAGTAATAGCACGAAGATAAACTATAACATCTCTCAGAGCTATTGTACACCCAGTGAAGGCAGCATATTGCAGAGAAAACTTCGGTGCCTTGTCACGAAACACCATCAGAGATTTGTCTTGGGACCCCACACAGCCCCAGGAGTCACTGTCACAGAGTCCTGGCAGCCCATTGCCAGGAGTTAATGTGTGTGTAAGGCACAGACCTGCTCTGGGGACACATGGCTGTCCAATGCATTGCATATTTGGAAAATCTGGAAAATGCTTGCAGCAGTATCAGAACGGAGGGCAGATTAATAACTGCTTTATTCTAAAATCTGTTAAAAGACAAAGCAACATGGATTGTTTTTGTCAGCTTAAAGAAGGCACAGAATTAGATGAGCATGAGAAAAGTGAGAAGATAAATCACTGACCCACCGTTTTGATCCTTTCGCTAAAGAAATTATATTGAGCGTCTGGCAGACAACATCACTGTTTGTCCATCAGAGCTGGCTGCAGTTTGATGGGATCACAACACTGCCAGGCAGACAAAGAAGCTGCATCTTGGACTGGGACAATGTGTGAAGCATTGCAAGAGAGTTGGGCAGTGGTGTGAGGGCCACAGGCAGGGCTGGTGCCAGGGCTGACCTGCACCTTGCAGGACTCTTCTCCCAGTGCAGCAAACCCCTGGTCCTCACAGCTCCCCTCTCTTTACTTACCATGTTCTCCTTTGCTTTATCCAGGACTAAAGAGCTTTGTTTTTAACTTTCCACTCGTGTAGTAATTCTGCTTACATCAATTTTCTCTCAATATTAAAATAGCCCATTCCTCTAAACCATGACATGCTCTTCTAGGATTATAGAAAAAGTGGCCAAGAAACCTTTCTTTTATTTTCTTTTTTTTTATTTTTATTTTTCTTTTTTCACAAACCTCCTGTCACATCATTTTTTAAACCCCTGTGGTGTCAGGTTGCTGAGGGGTCCCCACCCTCCCAGTGTCCCTGGGGCTCCCCCCATGGCCCTGAGGCTCCATGTCTGCTCCAGTCCTGCCTGGAAATGGGGCTGGACTGGGGGTGCCTGTGAACAGCTCTGTCCTGCCTGTCCTTAACTCCTGTGTAGGGGTGGAGCTGGTGGGACAGTGAAGGCAGAGACACAAGAGCCACTACAGTGGCTTTTGGGGAAGCCTGTTCCAGTGTGGCCATGGGGCTGGGGGCTCCAGGCATGACCGTGGTGCTGTTCACAGGGTGTGGCATGAGTGTGCTGATGCTAAATGTGGGTCTTTCTGCATCACCTGATGGTTCTGACACATGGAAGGAATCACCCTTCACCTCTGCAGGGCCCCCAAAAGAGGTGTCTCTCAGAAAGAGCAGGCATGAAACACCTCTCTGAAGTGTTTCCATATTTATCTCTCCTGTTTGCCATCCAACTCTTCTCAGCACCAGAGAAGGTCTTCTGGGAAGTGTTGGCTTTAGCTAAATGCGCTCCTCTTTGCCTCCTAAGTAAAAGATTTGTTCCCAGAAGGGATCTTTGAGTGGGATGTGCTACTCCTGACTTCCAGATGATTGCTAGGCTTGTCAATCTTATTTATAACCAGCATCATCTGTAAAGTCAAATTTTATTTAATGAAAGTTTTCACATAAGAGATATGGATGCTCAGTTTCTTTTGTGCCTATGGACAAAATGTTAATCATTGCCAAGATGACACTTATATGGCTGGTGGCAGGTCCTTCCTTAGTGCTTTTTTGGGAACTGGGAAGAACAAAAGCCTCACTCGAGGTTGGGATGTGTCACTCAGCTGTGGAGCACATTGTTTCCCTTTCTGTGAATGGACAGAAATGCTATAATTCATATGATAGAGGTCATTGAAGTTAGCTCTCTCAGTTCTGCTGAGTGGATCAATTACGGCTACTATTCTCTTTTTGTTTAGGACAAAGTATCTGTTTTCCTGTCCACGGAGCCTGGACAGAAATCTAGGAGCAACACAGCAAACTAGGAGGTTTGAGTGAGCAGGGTTGGCTCTGCCAGGTTTTGGGCATCTGAGCCACGACATTGCACCCACTCCAGCTGAGCTGGTGGTGCCTGGGACATTCTGTTCCTGCCAGTGCTCCACCACAAACACACTCCTGAGCAGCACACAACATCTTCATTTTGCTGGCTGTGAATGGCACAGGCTCAGCACCTCCCTGGTTGCAGGGGGGCAGACAGGAGCACAGCTACTGCACTGAGGGAGTTGCCAGCTCTAGGAAATCCATCAGAATCACCCCATTTCTCCAGCATCTCTTCCTTATCTTCCACCTGAACTCAATTTGTAGTGGAAAAACAGGTTGTGTGCAGCCCCACAGACCTGGGGAAAATACTTTACTTAGCAGAAGTTCCACTGGACCTGGTATTTTCACCAGAACTTCTGTTTTTCTCTATGTGCAGTTTTACAGCACAGATTTGGTGTTCTCATCTGAAATGCTCTGTCTGTTCCATGCCTAGAAAATGCTGTGGCATTTTTATACTGCACTGTGACCTACCTGTGCCAGATTACTCAGGTAACTTCAGTTGTCTCATCCTACTCAGAGAACACACATATTTTACAGCTCTTCCTATTATACCAGTTATGTTTTCTATTATATTGTATTCGAACTATTTGCTGAACAGCAAAAAAGGTGAAAAAATGCTAAAAAATATATCACTTCTTAGGAATATAACTTATATCATAGTGTTATTTTTTTGGTGCCCAGAGAAGCTGTGGCTGCCCCATCCTTGGAAGTGTTCAAGGGATGGGGCTTGGAGCAACCTGGTCTTGTGGAAGGAGCCCACTTTTACCCACCTGGTCTGGTGGAAGGAGAGACAGAAAATGAAGCATTTAGAGTATCTTTTCCTAAAAGGAACTTGGGAACTTGCAAGACTACTTGCAATGAGTGATCAAGCAATTTAACAGATGCACAAAGTTTTGTTCTGTCAGCAAAGGTTTTGGGAAGCCTCAGTAAATGCGTGTCCACTAATGAAGCAACAACGAACAAGACTAGGAGGAATTTTCTTTTAGGCAGATGTTGAGCAATAAGAAGTTGTATTATTACATCTGGTTCTCTAGGACAACATCCAGTAGATGATCCATTGCACGGGGGGCATCTGGGCTTCTGGGCTTTCTATGAAAATTATGAAACATAATAATTCAAACTTTGAGTGTCTGACGAGTGTCTGCAATTTAGATAGTGAGGAAATTGCAGAAGAACTTCAAAGGCTGAATCTCCAGATATAAGCATGTAATTACCACACAGTTTCTTGATTCTGCAGGTTTTCTAGGATTCCGAATAAGCCTAGAAAATTGCCCAATTTTTTTTCATTCTTAAAATGAAAACAATATTCACATGTTTGGATGAGGTTTTGAAAGGCTTAATTTTTAAAGGCTGATTAAAGATCGGAGTGCTTGAAAAGAGCAATGGAAGGAAAACACGATCAACCACTTAAGGCTGTCTATCCATAGCAGCATCTGGGCTTGATATCCTCTTAGATCTAGGATGGATAGATTTTGGCATTTGAAATCGTGCAGTGGGAAGATCACATTCCCCTCCAGATGTTCCATAAAGTTTTTCTTTCAGTTGGCTGTGAGATGGGAGGTGGCATCTCCTTGAAATTACCAGTTTGAAATTATACAGTCTTTGGGGCCGAGGGAAGGGTTCAAGGCAAAAGTCTGGCGGGTCCTTGAGAAATAATTCCTACATTAAGAATGTCCTTTGTTCTTCTGCCTCATTTTCTGCAGAGGTCAATGCTTTATTGTTGTTCTCTTAATAAGCGACACATTTTTTTTCTTGTTTCTTCTCCCTCAAGGGCTGGATTTTGCACAATGCTGCAGTGCTTTGTGTAGGTTGTGTCTCTTGCTCCACAAGGGTTTAGGTTTTCGTAAGGATGGGCAATGAACTGAGGCAAATCCTGAGTCACCATAAAGGGCACATGGGGCCCAGCACCGTTTCTTTGCTCCCATGTCCTCTCTTGGACACAAGGATGTTGTGGCAGTCAGTGTTCTCTGACTCTTCCCTTACCCACAAGAGTCGACCTCCTGATTTCCATTTAAAAACCCCAAGTCTCTATTAATTATCTGAGCATGGCTACCAGAAATTCATGCAACCAAATTAGTCTTCAGTAATAATATTACCCTGATCTGGTGTATGGCAGGTCGAAACAAGAGTGAGTGGCCAGGGAAGGTCCCTTCTGTTCCTGCCAGCTTTGGCTATTTAAAGGCATCAGCAGTGGTGAATATGAATTCCTCCCTGTGAGGGTGGGCAGGCCCTGGCACAGGGTGCCCAGAGAAGCTGTGGCTGCCCCTGGATCCCTGGCAGTGTCCAAGGCCAGGATGGACAGGGCTTGGAGCAACCTGGGGCAGTGGAAGGTGTCCCTGCCATGGCAGGGGGTGGGACTGGATGAGATTTAAAGTCCCCTCCAACCCAAACCATTCTGTGATTCTATGATTTTGTGATTCCATATGTCTCTGCTTTTGCTAGAAATACTGAGTTTCATGGCCTTTTCCTCTGTCTGTTGTAAAGGGCAAAGTAAAAGACCACAGACCAACACTCAGATTTGTTTCCAGTGCTCAGCTGAATGGAGGAGCATCACTGACACACAGGCCTTGGTATGATTTGCCAGTGTAGCCTTTATGCAGGGAGAGAAAGAGGCTTGCAAATTCTTGTTCCAGCCTAAACGTGTTGACCTAGAAAGAACAGATATTCTTCAGATACAAAAAACTTTTCCATTTCTTATTTGAAATGGAAAAGCAAAACAAGAAAGAAGGGAATTAGAAATGCCATCCAGTGAGGCTGTCAGCACGGATCTAAGGAAGATCCCTATGTAGTGCAGGCTGAAAAACACTTCAAAGAGCTTAAAAAATTATCAACAAAATTAGAGCAGCAGCTGAACTATCTAAGCTTATATTTCTAAATCACTTGGGTTTTTTTCTGCATTTCTCTCTTTCACTCCTCTCTCTATATTGAGCTATTTGTAAAATAGTCCAGGAAAGTGATTAAAATATGTTTTCAGTTTGTTCTGGTCACAGTTATTCTGATTATGGAATTTACACTCATATTTTAATTTACACTCATACTTTCCCAGACTTTGTGCCTTTGAAGTTGCTGTGGTTCATAACTTTGGTATCAGGGTGATCAACCTGTGCCAAAGACCCTTAGAGGAAATAAGAGGAGTAAACCTTCCCTTGCTCAGCCCTGCTCGGGGTGAAGCCTGTGGAGCTGCCAGGGGAGCCCACAGGGACCTGACACCTCCTCCTGAGCCTCAGATGTACTGTGACACCTGGGTTTGGACAAAATCATGCAACTGAGACACATCCAAGTAGGACAATTCTTCCAAGAGCTGCCCTGGCTTTGCCCCAATTGCTCTGTGTGTTCTCTCCTTCAAGACAAGTGTAATAAAGAAGTTGGAAATCAGGAACTATTACTGAAATTTGTTGTGATGGATGTCAGAGAGGAAAACTGATCTCTTGAACCCACTTTGCTCAGACCTCCAGGGAAGGAGCAGTACAAGGGGAAGTCTTACAGAGCTTGGGAAAGGCAGAGTAGGTGCTCCCAGGAGATAAATTCCAGAATGCTGCTTGGGAAGAGGTGAAAGTGTCCAGAGGAAAAGAAGCCCCCAAGAACGCCTGAGCTCTGGCATGGGAGTCAAACTAATGTGTATCTGTGTGGATTTAAAGGTGGGAAGAGCAAGCTGAAAGTTGAGTTCTGGAATTTTTAAAAGATCCCAGAGATGGGATTTTGAGATGATCTACACAAGAGGTAGCATCTGTTTTTATGAGCTGGTCCAGGCAGGAACATTTCCTTTCCTAAAGGGTCCCCTAAGAGGTAGTGATTGTCCCAGGCAGTCACTGCTCTGACCTGCTGTGGGCGTGTGTTTCAGTGCAACACTTTCTATCTGGTAAATACTTGAAATATTAGCTATTTTTGTTGGGAACATATTTGTGACTTCTCTCTGACTGCATGAAACTAAGTCTTTTCAGGTCCCAAAGCAAGAGCAGTGACAGCAGAAGTCTGAAAATATCTGGAGATATTTGCCTGTGTTGGGTTGATTCAAAGAGGCTGCCCATGGGACAATAGTTTTGAATTTCTGAATTGCTGCAGGAACTCGACAGCCTCTAGAATTTTCTTCTCCTTGTTTGCATAAATGCAACAATGATTATATGAAACAATGACTTGGGTTTAAGGCTAAATATTCAGAATTTTAATTTTTCAAAATGACAGTTTGACAGGTTGCAGTATTTCCCTGAACATAGAACAACCAGAATCATCTGATTATTTAAGAACAGTAAACACTGCCATTTAGAAATAACAACAAATTCATTTATTGCATCTGTTCTTTATTTATTATGCAGATTTGTCTGTGAAGAAATAATAAAATAATATACAAAAAAGAAAAAGACATGAAAATATGTCCTACATTCATATTTCTGGTGAAAAAAAATTATTGTTTTCTTGTAGAAAATTCAGGGAACTGAACCTCAGAAATAATAAGACTAGTGGGGGGAAAGAAATAAAATTGTAATACATTAAACTTACTGGAAGCTTATTTAGTTGATTCGTTTATTTGGTTTATTTATTTACCTCCTACTGTTCCTAATATTTTTTAAGTAAGAAATTACAATATTAATAACTTATGAGATGCTTAATAACTTATTGGAAATTGAATAAGTTATTAAGCTTCTAATAATTTATTAGAAGTTTTTTTATAAAAATTAAATTTAAAAGCTTCAGGAGCAAGTTTAATGAACTTCAGGAAAAGTAAGAATAGCGGAGGAAATAAAATTCTAATGAGTTTAATAACCTCTGTCTTCTAATATCTTTATTAAAGACTTGTTTTTAAACAAATTATGACAGAAATTATTTTTCATGGAGATGGGAAAACCGCCTTTTATTTGTTTGTGGGATGCAGATAGCAACATCAAAGAATATTCCTGTATTATTTCTCAGAGCTTGTGTTCAAGTAACAGCTCCCTGCTGCTTTGTGGGCTCCTTCAATGACAGAGAAGTTCAAGGGGTTTTAAATATGTATGTTGAAAATTGATCCCTGAATTTCACAAAATGTAACCTCCCAGTCAGTTTTGTAGTAAACCCCAGGCTGAGCTGAGAGATGAACAGAGGCCTGGTGGTGACATACGAACCAGAAGAGAAAGAAATTGCAGTTCTCTGCATCTCCTCACGGATAGAAACACACACAGGATTGAAAAAGAAATCAAGCAGCTCTTTGAACTTCAAAAATTCTGCTTAAATAGATTTCTGCTGAAGGCAAAATGTTTACAGATTGTAGCATGAAGAGAAACATCTGCTGGGGGATGGCTGCTGAGAACTGAACATGGACCAAAGGAGGACAACATCTGGAAGGGACACAGTGCACAGTCTCCCTGTGGAGAAATGAGATTTTATCCTGTCTGTGCAAGGAATGTATCATTGGAAAACTGTGCTCAGTGCAGTGGCTGCTTTTGTTGTCCTTTTTCCATTGGCATATTTGCATGTAAATGAAAAACCCTGAAACCTTTTGGTGTTTCCCAGTAGCTTTTCCACTGCTGAGGATGAGTGAAGTTCATATAATTTATGAGGCCTTCTGTCTTCAAAACACAAACTGAAAGGCTTTCTGGTGTGTTTGTTTCTTTAGAAGGTCTCTCTCTTGGCTTTTGAGAAGCTGCACTTGAAGGAGGATCGGCAGAAGGGTTGAAATGAAATAGAGGGAGCTGAAATGTGTGGGACTTGCCCAGCAACCCAAGCAGGGCTGCAGCGAAGGAACACCCTGCCCAAGACTAATAAAGAACTGCTCTAAACCTGCTGCTGGAGGCATGTTCCCCTCCCTAAAATCAGCCTGGGTAGGTACAAAACTTTACTTTGTATTTCCATCCTGATGAAATCTTAAGGTCTCTAAGCATCACACAAAGGAT
Organism: Lichenostomus cassidix; assembly: GCF_008360975.1. NCBI lineage: Eukaryota > Metazoa > Chordata > Aves > Passeriformes > Meliphagidae > Lichenostomus > Lichenostomus cassidix. The sequence goes on along the minus strand of NC_139500.1, from coordinate 12,611,994 downwards.
GAGTTCTTAGTCTGAATTTTAATTTTCCTTTGACTCCAGCATTGCACAATTAAGGAGTTTTGACCAAATATCTATATATTTATAAAAATATTTATATTTAGTCCCCTAGTGCAGTGAGAGGTGTGGGAGGAGACGATGGTGCAGGAATGGGAGCAGAGATGCCCTGTCTGGCCTTCTCACCCCAGACCATGGTCAGCACTCTTGAATTCAAGCTTTGATCCCTAAAAGAGCATATAGGCACCAGCATTTGCTGATTGTTCCTCAATCCCAGCCTCACAGTCAATCTGCTGCCACCAACGCAAACGTTTGTGAGGGCAAAGTAGTTTAAATCCAGGGAACAGCTGGAGCTGTGTCAGGGCAGGTCAGGCTGGAGATCAGGAAAGGTTCTTCCCCCAGAGGGTGCTGGCACTGCCCAGGCTCCCCAGGCAATGGGCACAGCCTGAGGCTGCCAGAGCTCCAGGAGCATTTGGACAGCACTGCCAGGGATGCACAGAGTGGGATTGTTGGGGTGTCTGGGCAGGGCCAGGGGTTGGACTGGATGATCCTTGTGGGTCCCTTCCATCTCAGAAAATGTTGTGGTTCTGTGAAACCACATGATGGGGATTTTTGTCTTGCTTGGGATTTAGCTGTGGTTTTCCCCCATCTTAAACTGAACTATGACATAAATTTTGCTATAATTAAGAATGATAATTTACAAAAACATGCTTGTCAGAAGGAAGTTGCTCTCTGCTCCAGAGGCACCCCTCTGGTGCTGACCAGCACGTGCTGAAACACTCACGGCCAAGAGAACTGGGAAATAAGTCATGAGGAGTGTCCCAAGAGAGCCCCTTTCACCAGTCTGGCTGATTTTCAGGTGCAGTACATCCAAGAAACCCCAACTGGCTGATAGACCAAGTTCATCTATCTCTCATCCATACAAGCCTCACAGTTCAGTACTCTGAATTAGACACTCAGCAGGGATTATATTCCAGCTGCCTGATCTGAACTTGATCTGGTTTCCTGGAGCTTCAGAGCCCTGAATAGATTTCATGTGACCTGAAGGTTTTTGTGGCAGTAGCTGTGCACAAAGTGGAATCCAGAATGAAGGATATTAAATAGCCCTGCAGACTGTGATTCCAAGAAGCCAAACTCATGGTACCTCTATTGGAAACAATCCAACTTTTAAATTTGCATTTTGTCTCTCTAGTTAGGCTAGACTTGACTTTGCCTTGGGGAAAGGAATTTTCTTTAGTTTTTTAGGAGATATAGTATCACCCTAAGGAGATGGGATTAACAAAACTGACAGACTGGGAGCAACCCTGAAGATACCCAAAAAGATGAAAGGCCATCAACAGAACATCAGCAGACATCAGTGGCTATCTACAAACATCTACCCCAGATGCCACCTCCAGCAGGGGTGAAGACATCTAGTGAAGAAAGGACTGATAAGGAAATTAAGGAATGAAAATCTAATTAACATCAGAGACAAGGAGATTCGAATCCAAGGAGAAACTGAATATGGGGGGGTTGCTCAATGCTGGACCAATGAACTTTGAAACAGTGCATCTCTATAGGTTTTTGACTGTATAAAATTTGGGAAAAAATCCTCAAAAGGTATGTGTTCTTGGAATATTTTCCTGGGCACATCCTGGCCAGAAAATAAAGTAATGCCTGATTATCTATCACTTCAAAAGAGGGTTTTTATTTTCTTCCCAATTTTCGGTGACAATTTTGGCAACCATGAAGGGACAGATGCTGTTGACTGATCCACGGATTCTGGGAATATGGGGGCCTCCCCACCACAGACGGAGATTTCATCCGGAGAAACCTCTCAGTCCCTGGAATCTGGTGAGTCCAACAGAAGATCCCTGGTTTTTGGGTTTTTTTTTTTAATTTAAGGCATTACTTTGGTATAAAATACAAGGGTGATGGTTTAATTAGATAATGGAAAAAATCACTAGTAATGCATGCATGCTGCCCAGTTTCCTGTGCTTCTGAGTTTGAGTCTTGGTGCCTGGTTTCCTGTGTTTCCAAGTTTGAGTCTCAGTACTTGGTTTTGAGTTTGAGTCTCGGTGTCCAGTTCCCTGTGTTTCTGAGTTTGAGCCTCGGTGTCTGGTTGCCTTGGTTCTGAGTTTGAATCTCGGTGCCCAGTCGCCATGCGGTTTCAAGTTTGAGTCTCAATGCCTAACTAAAACACAAGTGCAGCTTGTATTTGAATTAAAAGCATAACTTAAGAGCATTAATTTTTTAGAAAGGCTTGGGTGTGCATGAGAATCACTTGTGTGTGTTTTGCTGGTATATAAACCCACGTGGTGACGCCTGTGAGATAAAAGTAACAACTTGCTGAGTGTTGAAACATATCTGAATGACTGTGGAATTGTTGTGTGTGCTGTTTCTGTGCGTGTGTCTCTCCAATTCTGTGACTCTGGTGTGTATGTAACTGGCATTTGCGAGGCGAAATCCCTCTTTGTGCCAAGTTTCAGTGATTACATAATTTGATATGGGTTTAAAGTTATCTTCACCTACACGAGAAGGAGGTATACCCAGAAGTTCACCCTTGGGCTGTATTTTGCAAAACTGGAAAAAGTTTAAAGGTCACCCCTTAATCCATAAACAGTTAATAGAATATTGTAACTGCTGGTGGCCGAGTTATCTATTAGATAATAAGGAAAGATGGCCTTGTAACGGGTGTTTAGAATCTGATACAATCCTGCAGCTAATGCTATATTGTCGAAAAAAAGAAAAGTGGAATCAAATACCTTACATAGATTTGTTCTGTGAATTGAAAAACAACCTAGATTTATGAAAGAAATGTGGTTTGTTACCTAGAGAGCCAAAGCAGTCTGTAATACTGGCTTTAAAGAAGGATAATAGAAGTAGATCTCTGGAATATGGTTGTGTAGAATGTTGTAGTGGAAAGAGCTGTCTAAGCATGATCCCGTAGAGGAAGAGGTCGAATTTTTAGTATGGCCTGGAAGAAGAGAAAGGGGGGCAGCCACTGGGGAGCCTCGCGCAGCACAGGATGAAGAGGAAATGAGTGGGCATGTTGAAGGTGAAGGGATGTTGAGTCCAGTGGCAGGTAGAACCCCAAATGGAGTAAAAGACAGGAATGGGGAAAGGGGGGTAATACAAGCCCCACTCCAGCAAGCTGCCAAGGCAGAAGGACCAGTTACTGTTAAGGTGCCGTTTTCAGTGGCAGATTTAAAATCCTGGAAAGAGCTTGCAGGATCATACAGGGAAGATCCTGAGAAAGTGGCTAAGATTTTCGAGACTATTTTTAGAACGCAGGACCCAGACTGGTTAAACATTCAAGTAGTATTGTATTCTCTGCTAACCCAAGGGGGAGAGAGTTATGGATCAGCATTTCCTTCAGAGAGATCCACAGTAGGACCCAAATAACCCAGGGCACAGGGAGCTATTGACTCGGTATCAGAGGTTGGTTGTGTTTGGCGTAAAGCATGGCAGCCCAAAAGCTATAAATGTATCAAGGCTATATCAAGTCATTGAAGGAAAAGGTGAACCCCCTTCTGACTTTTATCAGTGACTTTTAGACGTGGCCAAGAAATATACTAATCTGGACCCTGAAAGAGAAGAGGATACATTACTGTTAACAACAACATTTGTGGGGCAATCTGCTCCAGACATAAGAGTAAAACTCCAAAAATTGGAGGGGGAGGATTCTAGAAATATAAACAAATTGCTGGATATAACCTGTAAAGTTTGTAGCAGCAGAGAGGACATTAGAGATGCAAAACTGGCAGCAGCTATAAGAGGCCAAAGAGAAGAAAAAGGAGACCTAACAGACAGTCCTCATGAAGCCTCAGGGGGAGGCAGTCATCCCGAAACCCCAGGGAGGGGCTGTTATTGTGAAATCCCAAGGAGGGGTGGTTCCTGGGGAGTCTCAAGAAGAAGCAGTTCCTGTAAGACTCCAGGGAGGGGCAGTCCTCACGGCCAGTACCTGGGTAAAAACCAGTGTGCAAACTGTGAACAAGTGGGCCACTGGCAGCGCTGACCCCCTGGTAACCCTGGTAACCCAGGGTGGAACGAACAAGTTGATTTTCTAGTGGATACAGATGCAACTTACTCTGTTCTAAACAACTGCAAGGGGGCTCTTAGCCAAAACACTGTAAACGTCACAGGTGCCACCGGGAAAAACAAAAACTTGCCATTCTTTCAACCTCTAAAATTTAAAATAGGTAAAATGTGGTTAATTCATCAATTTTTATATATGCCCAAATGCGCAATGCCTTTGCTTGGAAGAGATATTTTAAGTAGGTTGGATGAGAAAATAATATTTCAAAATGGACAAATACAAGTGACTATTCCTGAAAGGAAAGCCCTGGAAGCCCAGGTTTTTATGTTGTTACAGCAAGCAGACAAAACAGAAGAGATCCCAGAGGAAGTAAACTAGGCTGTTAATACATCAGTGTGGGCCACTGAGATTCCAGGGAGATCAAAAGCAGCAGAACCAGAAAGAATGCAATTAAAACCTGATGCGAAACCAGTAAGACAGAAACAATATCCTTTAAAGTTAGAAGCTAGAAAAGGATTGGAAACACTAATTACAAAATTTTTACAACATGGGCAATTAATAGAATTTGAGTCAGTAAATAACACTCCTATCTTACCTGTAAAAAAGCCACACACTAATGAATACAGACTAGTACAAGACCTCAGAGCCATTAACAAAATAGTGCAAGACATTCACCCAGTGGTATCAAACTCTCACACACTTTTAACCAAAATTAAAGAGTCTGATGAGGGGTTCACTGTCTTAGATCTTAAGGATGCTTTCTTCTGCATACCCGTTGACAATGAAAATCAACCCCTGTTTGCTTTTGAATGGGAAAACCCCTCAACAGGTCACAAAACCCAATTAACCTGGACAGTTCTTCCACAAGGCTTTAAAAATAGTCCCACTTTGTTTGGTGGCCAACTGGCAAAAGAATTGGAAATACGGAAAACAATGAATGAAGAAATCACTTTGCTACAGTACGTTGGATGATATCTGGATTGCTACAAAGACTAAAGCAGACTGTGTGGAAATGACTATAAGTTTACTAAACATTCTGGGACAAGCTGGTTACAGGGTATCCAAGAAGAAGGCCCAAATCGCCAAAGAACACGTAACCTATCTGGGATTCACCATCTCCCAGGGTAAGTGAAGTCTTGGGACTGAAAGAAAGGAAGCAATCTGTCAGATTCCGGAGCCAAAGTCTGTACGTGAGTTACGAACCTTCCTAAGGATGGTGGGCTGGTGTTGTTTGTGGATTCCTAATTATGGGCTTCTGGTAAAGCCCTTGTATGATGCCCTGAAAAACTCAGAAGAAGCACTAGAATGGACTCCAGAATGTCAAACAGCTTTGAGAGACTTAAAAAGAGCCCTAATGTCTGCCCCTGCATTAGGATTGCCTGACCTGACCAAACCCTCTAAACTGTTTGTGCATGAATGTTTGCACCTTGCTTTGGGAGTGCTGGTTCAGAGGCTGGGCACAAGCAAAAGGGCTGTGGGATATTTTTCTAAACAGCTAGACAATGTGAGCAAAGGGTGGCCCAGCTGTCTTCGAGCTGTGGCAGCAACAGTCCTTCTGATACAAGAAGCTCGGAAACTGACAATGGGCCAGAAAATGACTGTCTATATCCCACACATGGTTATCTCCGTCCTGGAACAAAAGGGGGGCCACTGGTTATCCCCTAGCCGAATGCTTAAATATCAAGTTGTCCTGTTGGAACAAGATGATGTGGAGTTAAAAACTACAGCTGCCCTTAACCCAGCTATGTTCCTTGAAGGTGCACCGGATTACCAAGAAGCCATACAACATGACTGTCTTCTAACTATTGAACAAGTTTATTCCAGCAGAGAAGATTTGAAGGACACTCCACTGGAAAATCCAGATTGGGAACTCTTCACAGATGGTAGCAGCTTTGTGTGGGAAGGAAAACAAAGATCCAGGTATGCTGTAGTAACCCAGACTGAGGTAATTGAAGCCAACCCATTACCTGTTAACACCTCCGCACAAAAGGCTGAACTCATTGCACTGCAGCGAGCCTTAGAATTGTCTAAAGGTAAGAAGGTCAACATATGGACTGATTCTAAATATGCATTTGGAGTGGTACATGCTCATGGAGCTATCTGGAAAGAATGAGGGCTCCTCTCAGCGCAAGGATCTCCTATTAAGTATGGAGATATTATTAAACAACTTCTGGATAGTGTTCAGCTACCAATCCAAGTGGCTGTTATGCACTGTAAAGCTCATCAATTTAGAAATACACCAACTAATGTTGGAAACAGATTGGCAGATAAAACTGCTAAAGAGGTGGCAGAGAAAAGCATGCTTACTGTTGCTCCATCAAACACAAACCTTCCACAAGTAACCCCGGAATACCAAACCCATGATAAAATGTTAGCTGAACACTTAACAGCCCACCTAAACTCTGAGGGGTGGTGGGTGACACCACAAAAACAAGTTATAGTACCTCAGGCAGTAATGAGACAAATAGCTGAAGACAAGCATAAAGAAACACATTGTGGGGCAGAAGCTATTATTGATAGTTTAAAGCCACAAGTAGTTAGTGTAAAAATGACTGGAATCATTAAAAGTATTGTTAGGAAATGTAAAATATGCTTGCAGAACAATCCTCAGTCTTACAAAATACCTTCTCCTGGGACTAAAAAAAGGGGAAATTGTTCTGGTGATTATTGGCAAATTGATTTCTCTGAATTACTTCAGCAAGAGGGATTTTGATACCTGCTAGTTTTGGTTGATACATTTGCTGGATGGCCTGAACAAATGAAGCGAAGTTACTAAAATATTATTGAAAGAAATAGTACCTCAATTTGGAGTCCCATAAGGAATGTCCTTGGATAGGGGACCCCACTTCATAGCAGATATTGTGCAAAACCTGTCCAAAACTTTGGGAATCAAATGGGATTTACATACTCCTTGGGGACCACAATCCAGTGGAAGAGTCGAAAGAATGAATCAATGCCTAAAAGGATAAATGAGTAAAATCTGTTAAGAAACCCCACTTCAGTGGCCACAAGCTCTGCCTTTGACATTACTTAGAATAAGAATTCAGCCAAGCTCCAAGGAGAAGGTAAGCCCATTTGAGATCCTGTATGGAAGACCCTAGCAAACCATGACTGTTCCTGGGGAAAATCATGTAATGGGTGATCATGGTGCTCTTGGAATATTCTCCTGGGCACATTGTGGCCAGAAAATAAAGTAATTCTCTATCACTTCAAGTGTAGTGTTAGAGGGTTTTTATTTTCTTCCCAATTTTCGGTGACACCTCCTTCAGTACAAAGAGAACAAGAGAAGAAAACTGCCTTTCTTCCTTCCAAGGAACAGCTGGTTGGCAGAAATGCTTTTCACGGGCTGGGTTGGTATTTCTGGCACCCTCTGCCTTCAGAAATGGCCTGATCTCCATAGAGAAAAATGGGTCTTGTTCACATGTAGGCAAAGTTCTATTGTTAAATGAAAATGAGGCAGGAGGTAATTTCTTTATCAAAAAGTGGCAAAGAGAAAATTAATCAGTACTGGGGATGGCCAGTGAAGAAAGCTGGATTAATTTTGAAACATCCTCAAAGGAAAAGAAAAGGTAGATGGGATCACCAGGGCTTTTGTGTTCTGTTCCAGCCACAGCACCACATGGGGATAGGAAATTTGGCACTTGGAGCTGGCAGCAAGGGCAAGCATGGCAGGAGCACAGCAGGGCAATCATTCCAAGTGTGTGGCAGCTGTGTGTGACACTAATCCTTGGCCTCATCAGGTGATTATAACAACACTGCTTTGTTCCATCTGATTGTATTTCTCCCCTTAATGGAGTCCAATGAACTTCCATTCAGAACTGCTGAGTACAAGCCAAAGCAAGTTGTGCCTCAACATGTGTCACTAAAACCCCTTCAGAGGCTGGATACTCCTGTCAGATGAATTAATATATCACCTAGTACTACAAATGTGCCTTGTATTTAATTTCTATGTATGTATAGAAGCAATTCCAGCAGTTTAATGCCTTGCCCTTGTCTCTTTCCTTACTCACAGTGCTTCAGCTTTGGAGTGAATTTTTATCACAAATTCCACTTATTTTCCATGGAGACAATCTGGAGCACAATCAACTCTCTCTGTTTTCTTTTAACTCTAATTGAGTGAATTGGCTGTGCTTAAAGCATTTGAGGCTTACAAACTGCAGAGCTCCTTCCTAAGGGAATATTTTACAAGAAACACAGAGGAATCAATATTTTGTTGACTCTGAAGTAGTGTTTTTTAGAAAAATTTGGGAACTTGAAAAACACTGGATTATTTTCTTCTATACTTTGACCCTTTAGTATACACAAGTATTTTGGTTTCAGGCTTTTCTGCCCCATTGCTGGCAGAGAAGCATTGGTTGGTTTGTTGGTTTGGGGTTTTTGTTGGCTTGTTGGGTATTTTTAAGAGAAAGAAAAGTGAGTGTCTGATTTTCCTGAACTCCACTTCTTCAGGTAAGTCAAACAAGTATAGTTTAAAGAATACATCTTGCTCTTGAGGACCTGGATCCAAAACCAGCTGTTCATTGCAACCCTCAGCTCTTTGTGTTGGTTTTCTTTGTCCTGCCATTTAAGAGCAGTTTGCCCCTGTCCTAGGTTGCAATATAGTATTTAAGTATTCTATTACCACCAGCTGTAGGCCATCTGTTAGCTGTTACCAGCTGCTAATGACCCACCCCGCATGACAGGCAATGGGCCATCAGGGACTCACCGTGTGACTCATGGACTTATCTCATCCCATTGTGGGATGCTCTGCCCAGGAGGGAGGAGCCAGGTGTTCCCACCTGGATATAACCTGGCCTTGGAACTGCCTGAGCTAGCCCTGTCTACTGGGTTCCCAGAGGACCAGAGCTACTACTGGATCTTCAGCTGGAGACTAAACCTTCACAAGATCACCGCTTCAACTGGACTACTTCAGTTGGACTGCTACTACCACCCTAACAGGGTGTTAGGTTGTATCTAACTTTGTCAGTGCTTTTTCCTTGTATTATTTCACTTATTTTTACTTTCAGTCTTGACTTGTAATCTCCCACTGGTTTGTTTTCAAACCAATACAGCCCCTCAATCATTTAAGTGCCTAGGTGTGTTAAAAAGTGATGAAGAGTCTATTGGATGTCTGCAAGTGGCTCTGGTGGCTCCTTTCTGAAGACAGAATTTTTTGTTTGTGGGCTTGATTTTTTAAATTTTTTTTTCTCTCCCTAGTCCAACTTCAGCTTGTAATCAAATATCATCCTAGTCCTGTGAAACTAAAGATGCTGTTTTCTGTAAAGGTGTGTTCCCTGAGTTGCTCTTGTTGATTCTAGGGAAGTTGTGTCTTGGTTTTTGACTGCAGGGATGCTGCTGAGGGTGAGCTCAGAAATGCACACGTTGGTGTGCAGGGTTAGGCTCCACTGCCATCTGTGGGGGATGGAGTTAGGCATGGCACTTGTCACTTGTCAGCATCTTAAAAAACCTCACAGAAACCTCTTTTATTGCATTCTTTGAACATGTAATTAGGCAAAAAGAAAGTCTGTGGTGAGAATTCAATCAACTAACTGAAAAAGTAAAGGGAAAACTTTAGGTGTGAAATGAGAATGGATTAGAATTATTTTGGGTGCTTCTCATTGCAAAACCCTATGTGATGAGAGCTGCGGGTATGGGTTACTTCCGATAAATCCTTTTCCAAATACAGTAATCTCATGGGTCAGGGAGGAGGGAGTTGGATATTGTCTTCATCATTCCAGAGGGGTTCTGACAGGAGCAGAGATGGCATCCAGCTGTACAGAAATCAGTCCTCGACTTCTGGGTTTCAGCTGCATTTGTGACCTGATCATTTGTATTCTGTCTTCTCTCTGTCTTATCTGGGCTAATAGAAAGAGACAAGGAAGTCTCCCCACATAGCTGACTGTGGGCATTAAAGCACCCCCAGTTTCAAGATCAAAGCCGGACAACTTGGGGTGAGGGAGAGGTGAAAGCTGTAGTTATTGCTATGGACAGAAAGGGTAATGGGAGTAAAACCAGACATCTGCGGTGTGGATCTTAATATAATTATCCATCTGCAGTGGCTGATGCTTCAAGGGAAAAGTAGCTCAAAAATCACCATGAAGTCATGGGGTTTTGAATATAATTTCAACAGCAAGGAGGTACTTTTAAAACAGCTCCTGCTCCTGAAGGCTCTGCAATGGGAAAGCAAAGGAGCATCTTAACAATGGTTGTTAATGAAGGAAAAACCTCTGTCTTGATTAGCAGGAATGGGAAGGCAGGCAGGGCAGGGTGAAACTCTGGACTCTGCAGGTGATCTCCTGACAGGAACAGAGGGGATCTGCATCCCCTGGGGATGTAATTACCAGATGGAACGCTGGAAGATATTGGCTTTTCAAGCGATGCCCTTTAATGACTTTAACAACTCATCTAAATGCTGCAGAGGCAGAGGGACACTGCTGGGCAGATTCCAGAACTCATCCCTCATCCCCCAAGCTTGTGATGCTCACAGCAAGCAGATTTTGGGATGTAAAGTCTCTAAGTGAAATATTCTGTTTGCAGACATAGGATGTGTAAGATTTTCTCCAGTAGATCTGCACTGATGTTAATCAGTTAATATGGTGACATTCACTGGGTTTGGGAAATTAATGTCTGTGACTGTGATGTAGTTCTTAGTTCTTTTACTTCCTTTCTGGCTAGGAAGGTAGATTATTTTAATTTTTTCAATAGTCTTTATTATTTTTGTTTATTTACTGAAAGAAATGGGTGTTGGGGGAAGAAATACACCAAGTTTAGCTCTCCCTAGTGAAAATAGAAAATGTGGAATATGCTCTGTCCCTGTTATTAAAAGGTTTCATTGAACTCATGTTCATGATGTTTCATTTCAAGTACTGTGGGAAAAGCAAAGGAAGGGAAAAAAACCTTCTTCATTGGCATCCTGTAGCAGGAATAGAAGAAGAGAGGGATGGAAATTTTACCCACCCTCATCCAGCCAGGAAGCCTGAATTCTGTCACTGTAGGGCAAATGTTTTAAGAAGTACTGTCCAGGTCAGGTCATCTTATAAGCACATATTTCCCAGATTTAAAGGGAAATGGGTGCTTTGTTGAATGCACATTTCATACAAGGGTTTGGAATCTTTTCTGAAAAGAGAAGCTGCAGGAAAGCCAACACTGAGGCTGTTCTGTGGGTGTTGTTGTTACCTTAACAAAAAAATCACTTTCACACTTTATTGCAGGCACCTAAAAAGCTCTTTTTGGCTACTCCCTTACCAAGATAATGACACCTTTTGAAGACCATTATTTCCAAGTTCCCCAAATGAAAATGTCTTCGGTTTCTTATAAATCTTCTGCTACTTCTTCTGTCAGTGGTTCTGGTGTTTATGACTCTCTGGACTTGCAGAAATAATCTGTAATTGTTATAACTTTCCACTCCTAATCCTAAGACACTTTTCCTTTGCATGTTTACCACCCTATCTCTTTGTCTTCTGATGTAATTTCATCCTCTGCTATTCTTTTCTAAATTCTGTTTTAAACCAGTGAGGGTGGGATTATTGTATCAAGCACTTCAAAGAGATTTATTTCATGCCTTTTGTAATGAAGAATTTTGAAGCACAGAGTCTTCAAGAACTTGACTCTTTGGATGCTCTGAACATGAGGGAAAGGAAATATTGTGTCAGTTAAGCATAAATCAGAAAAAGCTTCCTGATAAAATCAAAAGGTTTTATAGATATATATGAATTCCAGTGGACTCTCTCGAAAGCAGTAACAGGTTATGATGAACTCTTTGCCTGCTTTTTTGATGACTTCTTGCCTTGGCTTTGTGCTTTTTTTTGGAATAGTGATCTGAAATGCCTGACTGGTTGTTTGGGGGAGGTGTTTTTGTGGTTTTGGGTTTTTTCCTTCCCTCTTCATAGCAAGGCTTTCAGGGAAAATATCATTTTTCTGGGATACATCCTTTGTGCAGAAAACAATCCAATCCAGAGCTGTTGCAGCTCCACCAAGGACCTCTACCTATGCTGTATCACCTCGTCTTGCTCTATTCCAGCTCATCTTGAAGCAATGCCCGAGGAGATAAATGATCATCCCTCTGAACCTGGGCAGGCTTTTGGCAGAGTTCTGTGTGTGATTGTTGTTCATCTGAATGTCAGATTCCTTAAGTCCAAGCCAATTTTGTTGTTGCCTGTTTCCTGGAAAAATTGTAATGAAATCTGATGGCCCCCCATAAAAATTTCTCTTTTTTCTGTTAAAACTTCTGTTATAAGCTCTGCTAACTGCTTTGATCTGTCCCCAAGCTCTCAGAAGGGCCCTGTGGGTTCTTCTGCCTCTTTCTGGGCTGGGTTTCATTTATGTAATTCTCCCATGTTCTTTTCATTTGGTTTAGAATCACAGAATCACTGAGGTTGGAAAAGACCTTTAAGATTGAGTCCAATCATGAACCTAACACTGCCAAGGGCACCCCTGAGCCATGTCCCTCAGTGTCACATCTGCACTTCTGACAGGTGCTGAGGTTTGCTGTGTCCTGCACAGCCAGGGACCTGCTGATCCTGCTGCTGGTTTGTGCCCAGATCTCTAAACCCACCTTGGATGGATCTCTCTAAGCTCCATCTTGTCTTGCACCAGTTTTTTCTCCTCTGTCCTCTCCCTCCATCACAATTTATAGTTTCCCAGTTTACGTATTTGTAAGAAAATGAAAATATGACCAGACTTACAACACTTCATTTCCAACTGCATTTGATCTAATTTCATTATTGCTCATTTTAAAGCTATTTAATGTCCCACTGCACTGTTTGTATGGTTGTAGTTTCTTAATCATTGTTTCGCACCATGCAATGTGCAATTCATTGTCATTGTTTTGCACTGTGAGTGAAATGTGCAATTTCACTCTCTCAATGTGTGACTTTTGGCACTAATGCTTTCATAATAATAATCTGTACATATTTAATCTGTTGTCCTTAGATTGCCAAAGGCTTTACCCAGAGGAATCAGCTTCACTGCAAACAGGGAGAGGGAGACAGAGTGAAATGACCTGTATGTGGAATTGCAGCAATGGAAACAGGCAGGATCTGCTGATTGCCAGCCACTTCCCAGTTACAGGTTGGAGCTCTGCATCCTGAGAACCGAAACTCAGTAAAAACAAATGTAACTAATTATTATGAAACTCAAAGTTGCCCAAATGTTCTGGTTTTCCTCTAGAAAACAAAGCAAATTGCATGTTCAAAGTTAGTTAATTCAGTCCCCTCTTGAGCGCTTTGATAGAAAGGCTGGCTTCAATCTGGTTACATCTGATAGAAAGGGCTGAGGAGAAAGATAGAAAACATTTAATTCTTACTCATTTAATCCTGGGATCCAGTGGGATTATGAGTTTTTGTTCTCAAGTTGCCTGGTTGCTGTGCTGCCTGACAGAGTAACAATGCCACAGTCTGAACACAGGAATAAAAATCCATTAATAGATCTACAGAGGGGTTACAATGTGCAGCTGTGCAGCCCTTTCTGCTGGCCAATTTCAAATTCAAAGAAATAAAATCTCTGCACGGCACAGCCACCTCCATGCAAGTACAAAACTGAGTGAATCCATCTGTTCCTGGGAGATCTTCAGCTCCAGCACTCAGAGTCCAGCAGGGATCAAGGGATGCACCAGTTGCTGGGCTTCAGCAGAGAGCAAGGATCAAAGAAATCATCTGCAATAAGAATGGAAATGTGGAACAATGCTGTAATTTAAGATATTTTTCTTAAATTCAACAATTTCGTTTCTTCCCCCCTCTTTGTCTTTTGGTTTGGTTGGAGTTCAGTTTTTGGTTTTGTCTTTTATTGGGAAAGAATCTCTAATTTCTTTCTCTCTTTCCCTTGGGCAAGAAGAAATACAGAGAAATGCAGTGAATGTCAATGCCTTCCTCTGATCTCTCCTGTGCCTCCAGGGCCAGCAGTCACAAAGACCATGGGCCAAACATTATTAATGAACTCAGAGGTATATTCAGTAGCAGTCCTTGACTGATTGCAGGGTGGCTGGTCAAAACTCCAGGTGCCACTCACAGAACAGAACAGTTCCTTTGAACTGCTCATCAGGATCCTAGTGGGTGCCAAGCTTCTATTAAAAAAAAAAAAAAAAAAATTCCATTCTCATTGTCTCTGGACAAAAAAAAAAAGTTAATACAGCACATGAATTGTACCTACTTTGGGAACATGAGAATTTCCATGATGTTTAGAGATGGGAACTGCTGACCTTAAATGAAATGTAACTACTGCTGTGGTGAAAGCCCAAATCCTGCACTGGATGAGCTGTCTGGTATCCTGAAGGCTCCAGCAGGAATGGTGAGCACAATTCCTCCTCTTGTTCTGCCAAAGGGAATGCAGCAGCTCCTTCTGAGTCTTCACAGTGTGGGTGAGTGGAATCAATTGGAGCTTCCAAGTTGTAACCTTGATTAGTGCTGATTTCATTTCTGCTCTGTGTAGAAGCACACACTGCCCTTTGATGGATTTTCATGCACCTTCAGAAAGAGAAAGTAATTAATTTAGAAAATGAGATCACAATGAGGAAAAGAAGGATTCTGGAATAAATTTTCCAGGTAAGTAGATACTTCCTTGATGTATGTGGTCATGTGGTATTACTTGAGGGAAAAAAAGGTACAGATTCAGGTAGAGTTTCTTTCCCAAATACACTAAAGGGGCTGTCAGTCTGCCTCACTTAAATCACATCATTGTTTAAGATAAATCTTCTAAATAAATGAAAATAGATCACCTTGAATGGTGGAGAGGTGCAGGACAGAGCTTTGGGCTTGGTTCCATTTGTTTCTTATCACCTGTTGTTGGTATCTGGAGAACTCATACCTAGCATTATTTATTTCAACCGCTTTTAGTCTCATTTTCTTTTAATTAGATTAATTTTCATTTTAATCAGTTGTGAAACTGATGCATTGATTCTACTCCTTGTGTATTTTGGAACCTGATTATCTACAGCAACTGAGATTGGCTCAGTTGGTTAGAGCAGGGTGGGGTTGATCCCTGTAAGGGTCATTCACTTAAGAGTAGGACTCAATGATCCTTGTGGGTCCATTCCAGCTCAGAATTTTCTGGGATTCTCTGAAACTTAAAAGCAAAAGCTGTAAAAAAAGCCAGAATGCTGTGAGACACGTGTTTCTGACTTTCACAGTTTTGTTGAATCCTGGGCTATTTACTCTCCTTTTAGAAAGGAGAGTCTTTACTTTTGAAAGACTAAAAGTTACACAGAGAACTTGAAAATATGCCCCACTAAGGGCTTCAAAATCTAGGCACAGAGTAGGCTTACTTATGAGACACAGTCAGTGCTTTAAATCATATTTCATGTGCCTTGGCCTCTGTGATATCTGATCCCATCTGCTCTGGCATTTCTTTTTCTGCTCATGCTTGGTCATATAACTTCCCATTCCTTTTGGACAAGCCTTCCTTCAGTTGCTCATTCTAAACTGACACCTTTCCAAATTTCAGTCCCAATGTTCCCTAAACACAGTAACACCAGGACTGGAGTTACCTGAAACAAGGGAGCAGCTTCTCAGCAATCTCAGCCAGGAGGAATTCCCAGCCTCCCTGCCCTGCACAAGGGCACACAGGGAGCCCCTGGGAGTAGATGGTGCTGACAACAACCAAATTCCACAAAAATGTGCTGGTTTTGGTTGGGGTAGAGTTTGTTCCCTTCACAGCAACTCTTACGAGGCTCCTGAGCAGAGAGAACACTAGGCCTGCACAAGGGATTGGGGGGTCACAGTCAGGAAAGGTGACCCCAAGTGACCCCAGGGACATCCCAGACAACGTGACACAATGTCACACCAGCTCAGGATAAAAGCTGGGGAAGAAGGAAGGGAGGGATATTCGGAATGATGGTGTTTGCTCAGGGCCTGGGCTGCCCCTGGGGGCACAAACAGCACCTGTGCAGCTCAGCACCATCCAGCACCTCAGCACAGGGCAGATGCTCCCAGACACCACCAGGGCAGTGCAGGAAATGTGAAAGCAATAAGATATTAAGAAAATGGTGGATTTAAAAACAAGTTCCTGAGAAAAATGGCTCTATTTAGTCCCAATGGTTCTGGAGATGCAAGAATGGGGATTTAATGCCATTGGATGCTGCCATGTGCAGACTCACAGCTCGGGTGAAGACGTGAATGATCAAGACTTGAACAGCTTATTTGAAGTCAATGAAATGACCACTGTGATAATCTATAGACAGGTCACAGTACTGTCAGTAAAGAACACAATCCTTTACCCTCTCATCCCGTTAAACCTAATTTTGGGGACAGGTAGGATGGAGGCAGAAATGGACAAAGAGAAACAGCTGCTCCTGCAGGCAGCTCCCCAAATCCTAGAGTTTGGGTTGCTGAGGAATGGTTGTGAACCGTTGGGAGCTGCAACTTTGCAGCTCTGAGTCTGCCACAGCAGAAGAGGCCTCAGACCCTCTGAATAAAATGCAGATGTACAAATTTCTGATGTAGTCCCTGTCTGTAGTAGATACAACCAACAAGGACTATTTTAGAAGATTTGTCTTGTAATGCTCTGTTTATTCAACTAAAAATTTTGGAAAGCCAGGGTTAATGACAGGATTTGAGCTTTGAAATTAATGTGGGTGTCCCTTAACTATATTGCAACTTAAGAATTAACAAAATAATTTTCTTTCAAGAAATGAGAGAAAATCAACAGCTTATTCAAAGCATTATGAACTGGAAAAATGATGAATGATGTCCCCACTGCAGGTTGGTGGCACTGCCCAAGGAGCTTCTGCCCTGCCAGAGGTGAATGGGAACAAGTGGCCTGTGAAGGCTTCTACATATAGAAAAGAACTAATTATTGGAAAAAAGCAAAAGTCCTGTTGGAAATAACAGTGAGTCTTGAAAGAAACTCCTGGTGCTGGGAGCAGTTCATGCCAGCACAACCTGGGGTGGCAGTAGCCTGCGTCAGTGCTGTGCCATGGGGCTCAGGAGTGTTTGTGCATCTCCAGAGCTGGCACTGATCACTGATCAGCTCCAGAGGAGCTGAGGGAGAGGCAAGGATGTGGGAATGAACCTGATGAATAGCATTCAGAGCTCCTGACAGGCTGCACCCCGAGCTGGCAAACTGTGAGCTGCCTTGTGTGCCCCTGCCAGGAACTACAGGACATGTGCTTGCTTTTAATAAACTCATAGAGCCCTTAGGATTTGAAAAGACATCTCAGACCATTGAATCCAACAAGTAACAACATTGGGTCAACAGCCTCTTCATGTGGCTTGAGACGCAAACCCTGTATGGCTTTAGATATTTCCTAATTTTCTACATACAGAAAAAGTTGGATTTGGGGAGGCAAACCAAGGGTTTGTGCCTGAACATCCCTACATGACCTTCCTTGTATGCCATGGATCTGCTGGATTCTGTTCTACCCGTGTTGGACACACCAGGCCAGCACAGGTCTGTTTTCTGCCAAAACAAACCCTGGATTTGTTTCTTCATCCCAAACGGAGACACGAGCACAGCAAGAGCACTGGGGAAGCAGTTAACTATAAAAGCCTTTGTTCTCAGAACTAAAATGTGACACACATGTAACAGAAATGGCCACTTTTGGTAAGGCATTGAAGTTTTTAATACATGTTTTGGGTATCTTTTACTAAACCAACTGTCTGGAAATGGAGTTGGAT
Source organism: Lichenostomus cassidix (assembly GCF_008360975.1). Taxonomy (NCBI): domain Eukaryota; kingdom Metazoa; phylum Chordata; class Aves; order Passeriformes; family Meliphagidae; genus Lichenostomus; species Lichenostomus cassidix. The sequence goes on along the minus strand of NC_139500.1, from coordinate 12,594,396 downwards.
TCTGGAATTCCATGAACGTGGAGCAGTCTTTTCAACTCTGTACTGTCGGCTGTTTCAGATGTCCTTCCCATGCACCTTCTTCAGTCATCTCCTCTGACAACCAGTGTCATGTGTTTTTTTGGGTGGGAAGTGTTCCTCAGCTCTGGCCATCCCTTTTGCCTCCTTCTGGACCTTTATGACATTCAAAAATGAAGGTAGAATCCCAGATTTAGGTGCATCACTAGTTTATGCAGTTGTGTTTGCCCCTGGCCTCCCTCTCCAATACCTTCCCCAATGTGCTAACTTCATTTTTCCAATGCTAAGAATTTATTTGGAAAATCACTCTGATAACTCCTCTGGAAAGTGCTTGCAGAGTAATCAAGAATTCAGGTTTTTGCCTTTTTTGCATGTCTTCCCATTGCTGAAATTTTATTGACAGAACTTTGTTGGGAGCCCTCCTGGTGCATTCTGCATGGTTGTTCTGAATGACTGTGTCAACCAACTCTGTCTTAAGGATCCTGGAAAAACAACTGCACACCACTCAGTGACCATGAGCATCCTGTAGGTCCCTTTGGATTTCTTTCCTTTCTGGAAAACATCCATTCTTTCTTGCCCTTTAAGCAACTGTTGGTACAAACCTACAGTCTGGTTTTGGACTTAATTCTTGTCCTGTTAAAGCTCAGTGTGTTTCAGTGGCTTCATAAGGACACTGTTGAAAGATGAATTTAAAAAAAATAATAATAAATCTATAGTAAAGCAGATCTTTATCTCTCCTGTTAATGACTTAACACTTTTAGATTTCTGGGGCAAGAGCTGTCTCTGCAAAAGTGACATTGGCCTTTATATAAATATTGTCATTATTAATTTAAATATTGCATCTATCTACCTGAGACTTTAATAACTCATTCACTCAGTGCAGCACCATGATGGGGTTTTTACTCCACAATCAAACTTCCTGTATTTTGCTCTGCTGGAATCCCAAGGGAAGTCATGCACAGAGTTGAACTGTCTGCCCATCTGCTACCACAGCTCAGGGCAAAATCCAGAGCTCCTCTGCTGCCTGTTTGAGTCCCAAGCAGCTGTTTCTGAGGTCTATAAATGGTACCTCTGCACTGTGTTTGTGTCTCCCACCACACATGGCAGATCCAGGATGTCTGTTCTTATGGCAAGTGGGAAGACAGAAACCTGGTCTCCCATCCTCAGGAAATAAAACAACCCTGCTGTGTCTTTTTAAATCAAAAGGTTTGTTTGAAGAAATGCTCAGAAGGAGTTTGGCACAAGCTGTGAAACAGTTTATTGTGTCCCATTGACCCTTTTCTTGTTCTGTGTCAATAACCAAAAATTAGAGGTGATTTCTGTTGTGTTAGTTTCCCACTCTGAACATTATGGCTGTATCCAGTATGCACAGTGGTTTTCACTGCTAGTAAAAGGAAAATCAACTTCTTGGCAGCTCTCAGTCAGTTCAGAACAATCTCCTCTTGGCAGTGGATGTCACATGCAGCTAAGGATGCATTTCCTTCAGTAGAAAATATCAACGTTAGGGACACAATTGCAGAATTTGCTGACTGTTGAAAGTGTTTGCATCCCCACATGCCCTTCTACTGGTCTAGCTCATAGAAAATTTCCAGGGAAAAGAAACTGGAGCTGCACTCCCCTGGTTCTGTGGTTGGGCCCATTTCTGTATCTGGGATTGTTAAAGCCAACAGTGGTGGGGCAGAGCTGGCTGTAGAGATCAACCACCTAAAATCTGCTGAGGGTGGTTGAGGCTTTGCCCAGTCCACAGAACTGCCTTAGAACAGGAAAGGCCTCCTGGACAGCTCTGGTGAGCATGGGCAGGACAATCAAAGCTTTTCCCTGGGTACAGGTCACTGAGGGATCAGGCTGACCCTCGGTGTCAGGGCAGAGCCAATCTGGACCAACTGAAGGTGAAGATCCCAAAGTGCAGCAGGGCTAAGCCAAGGGGCAGAACTTGTTCCTGTGACTTGGCTATTCAGCACTAGGAACTGCAGAGAGGATTCTTGCAGCAAAGCAAAGCAAAGCACATGAGGTACTATTTGAATTTCTCTGCTGGGTTAAGCTGGGGACCACTAAAGGTGTTACATGCAAAAAAACCCAAAAAAAAAAAAGAGAAAGCTCCTGGCATAACTTCTGGAGTGTCATCAAACACTAAAGCTGTCACTGGGCCTAAAATCTTTTAAAAGGGCCAAGAGCCAAGTTTGGGGCTGGTGCAGACACCTTTAACTGTGTCTGGGGTACCTCATCTTGGTTAGGTCTAACATTCTTGTCATCAATCACCAGCACATCTCCATTTCACTGCATAACAATCCCCCAAATCAGCAGTCTTGGAAATTTGGACAAAGCTTGGTGTTCTTGCCCTGTGATGGCTCTGAAGGAGTTGTCCTTGTTTCCCCAAAGGAGCCCCAGGCAGACCCTGCAGCTTCAGTTCCCACCAGAAGCAAGGCTTTGTGGCCAGATTTGTACCAAACAGTGCAACGATGCCTATTGACAGTCATGAGCAAAAAAAGACATTCAAGATAAATTTGTAATTCCTGCTAAACAGCCAGACAGAAAACTAGATTTTTTCCATGTGTTTACACCACAAACCCTTTCCCAGAATAATGAGAAATATAGGATTTCCATTTCTGTGGCAACAAGGGAAAAATAAATCAAGATGTGGCAGAGCAAATTGCTGAAGAAAATTTGTCTAAATGAGTACATCCAGCCTTCTCTTTCTGCTGCCTAAATTCTTCAGCAGTTAAAGGTGCATGCAGAGTGAAAGCGTTGAGGCAGTTCATTACAGAAGTGTGGACAGGCATTTTTCATAGAACTGTGGTATTTTGACATTGCCAACCCCTTCATTTTTGTCAAGCCTGCCACTGAATTTTGTCTGCACAGAATGTAGTTTTCAGTGAATTTGAATAATTTGTTAAAAATCTTGCCACAATATTTCCCCTCTAGTTCTTTCCCAGAAGTTTGAGACTGAAAAGTTTAAATGTCAGATTAAAATTACAGTTATCAATTTCCACTGGCTTTGCAGATTCTGTGAGCTTATAATTACTTCCCTTAATGCATTTCTATTTTTCTTTTGTCATTTATTTTCACAGTGTGCAAACTTTACAGACTTATTTTGCAGATGTGAAGAAAATCTTGCTTTCAATGAATGCTGTAATGGATTCTTGGATAAAACAGAGCTAAAATAGTGTCCAGCATTGATTTGAACAGACTTTGCTCATTGGTCTGTGCTCACTTCTTAGGTGCTAATCTGAAACAATGGCAAAATCCCAGCTCTGAGGACAAACACTTCTCCTGAGTGATGGGATGTGGACAGGGAGAGTCTGGATGGCTTTGTGCCTACAAGAAGGCTGGAAATGAGCCAAGAAAGATGTTTTCATTTGTTTCAATGATTAACTCATTCAAATTGTTGACAAATAATTTTTAAATTTATAATAAATGTTCTATTTTAATAATAATTATTTTAAAACCCACTAGTTTAAATGCTGTACAAACCCATTACTGTAACAGAGGTGACTCTGCTACACATGCAGGGATTTTATTTTCAGGTGGTTAAAACCCAGTGTTTATTTGAGATCTTTTCTGAATTATAGATTTTTTAAGCTCCTGTTTTGGACAGGAAAGTGAGAATCCCATTTCTGTCAGTACTCATTTCAACATCAAAGATTGAGGAGTTCTGTGACATGGATAAAATCTGTCCCTGGAGGTTTATGCACTGAGTTTTTCTTTAACATGTTTTTCCTTTTTTTCATCTAGGAGCTGAAACAGCTTTTCATATCAGCAAGGGCTTTGTTTCTTCAACTTCACAGAAAATCCAGAAAATATCGGAAAAATCCAACATTGTTAATCAGGCAAGGACGATTTTCCTTGCTAGTTGGTTTTTTTTGTTTGTTTGATTGTTTGTTTTTGTTGGGGTTTTTTGATGGGGCTTTTGGTGGTTTTGGGGGGGGTTGTGGTTTTTTGGGTTTTTTTCCTTTTCAACATGCATTATTTAGTACACACTCTTTATTTTTTGGTAGTTTGAAGTCTTAAATTTTGACTGGGTTTTCAAAGAATGAAACAGGAGCAAAAAAGGTACACCAACCACTTGGTCTGGTTTTGTGCACAGAAGATGTGGAAGGAGTGCAAGAGAATTTCATTGTCACACTCAGAAAAAGCTCCCACTTGGAGTGTAGCCTGTGTTCCTTCAGCATGAGGAATGCTGGACTGCTCTGTGAAAAATCAATTTCAGACATTAAAGGAAAATACAGCATTTGAAATGTGAAACTAAACATGTAAAACTTACCTTGAATTTTGGAAATTGAAAGCAAGATCAAATAAGGAAAAAAGTTAAGTACATGAGAGCCAGGAAAGGAGAACCTCTGCTTATTCACAGGCTTTAAAAGAAGTCAGTCCATTTGCCTTGAAGTAGAAAATCTGGTTAAATTTTTAATTCTTTCTGAAAAGCTTTTCAGCAAATATCAGAGTGTTAGAAGTGGTAGAGTATTTTGACATTTTGATAACTCAAAATTTCCTGTAGTCATCTGGCAAGGATCTGTCACAGTGTTTGAATATCATTAGGAAATTCTTCATTGAACTTGCTGTAAGTATACATTTAAATATTTATATTTTTGTACTTTGTGGATTATTACGTGTTTAAGGGTAAAGAGAATCACAACCACAATCTTCATTCAGATGGCACTTGCAGAATTTGTAATTTTAAAACAATCCCTGGAACTAGACACTTTGGTCAGGAAATAAGGACAGCACAGAACTGCCACTGCCATGAGAATCTGAACAGTTTCATAGCAGATATTTTTGGCAATTACAGAGAAACACCTCTAAAACTCATTCAGGGGATTTTTCCCTAAGTACTTTTATTAGCAGAGGATTTGAAGCAATATCAGCTGGTGAAACACAGTCATGTCTAAAAATGAGCTTGTTATCTCATGTTTTGTTAAATTCTAAATTCATTGTAAGTGAGAAAACGAAGGGAAAAGAAATCTGAAACAAAAGATGGAAGCACAATTTTTTTATTACAGCTTTAAAAAGGTGCTTTTTGTGTTCCAGGGTTGCTTTCACACATTGAGTATCGACCAATGGTTTGCATTAGAACTCGACTTTCTAACATGGAATAAATAAAATAGATGATCCATAACTGTTGCATATTAGAAACATTCCAATTTCAGTGAACACTGAGCAAAATAGTCTGTGATGATTTTGCCAAATTGCTGCTCCAGCATCCTTATAAAGCTGTGAGTTAACAAGTGACTATAAACATTTGTAAAAAACCACCTTTTAAAATATTTTTTCCACTTTGGTAGTTTAAGCAATACATATCAATCCAAGAGCCTTGGAAAATCAGCTCCTTTAAAGATAGAAAAAATTCCATTCAGAATTTTTTTAATTGAATAATAAAAGTTTAATTGAGAATGACTCAAAGGATAAAAAAGGCACTACAGAAAGAGAAATATACTACAAAAACCCAGCATGTATTTTAAAGTAAAAGCTCTTGAGCACCAGTGCAGCATCAGCCTGAGCTTTCTGTGTTTTTGTCTGAATAATACTGACATTATTTCTCCTCTTATTTGAGTTACTGATAATAATTACACACAAATTTGACACATTATTAATCTAAAGCAAATTAGGTCATACTAGTTGGACAAAAATTCCTACAAAAGAGAAATTCTTGGCAAACAAGAAATGCCATATCAAGGTCTGCAGGTGCACATCTGCACATGTGAAGATATTTTAAATATATTTTAAAACAGTTTGTGGGATTCTCTCTATAGAAAGTGATTCCTAGGTATGGCTAGAAAAAACCTTTGGTGTTTTCAGCACCAATTAAGATAGAAGGTGAATTCCAGCACATTTCTTTACAGATGTCTCTAAATTCTGAAGTAATGACAGACACTCTCAGCGGTTCATTCACAAGATGATTTAGCCTGCAAAATAGCCAATTTTAACCCATAATGTTGCCTTTAGAGATATGATACACATGAATCATGTTCCTTCTACTCACACAGGAACCATGAGCCTGCCCTAAAGTCTGCTGTATTTTGGCAGCTGAAAAGGGAAACATAAAACCCAGAGTAAGACAAATTCCTGAATAACCAGGAAATGGCATTTGCCTCTACAACATGTAGCAGCACTAAAGGATTTAGGAGAAAGATGCAGGAATTGGAAAGGAAATGGACAGGATTTGGTGCACATTTGAGGAATAGACTTGAGGAGCTCTGTCCTACCAGAGCACAGGGCAGCTCTCATCACCCATCCCGTGAGCTCCAAATTCCCTCTACTGCAACTGGAGCAGCTTTAGGAAGCTACAGCCTCTCAGGAAATCAGAAATCTGGCACCATCCCCCAAAAAACAGCACACAGGTGTATAGAAAAAGGGGACAAAAATATCAACACCAAATTAGTCAGTAAAGGACACAAACATGCTGCCTCTACCCCAAATCCATCAGTTTTCCCACCTCCCATTTAAAAAGGTTTTATTGCTCACTTCAAAATGGAACTCACATGAAAAGGAAATGCACAATGTACGATGCTCTTAATAATTTCTTCTCCAGATATAGTCAGTGACTGCAGAGCCCTTCAGGGTCTCTCTCCTGGGTCTGATTGGGGTGAAATTCATGGGCCAGCTCTGGTCATTTCTGGGTCATTTCTGGTCCTGGGAAAACCAAAGTAGAAGTCTACTCTTTACAAGAGCAATCCATGTGCTCTGCTGGGAGCAGGCAGCAGCATTCCTGCTCATCCCTGAACATATCCTGGCCCAAGATCCTTCAGAGCTTCCCTTTCTTTGCACTTCAGCCTCACCCTGCCACCCTCAGGTGTCCCCTGAGGGATTCTCCGGGCTCAGTACAGGGTCACCAATTGGTGTCACAGGAGTCACCAATTCCTGCAGCTCTCCCCTTCCAGCTCCTCAGCTCCAGCTCACAGTCAGAGTGGCTTTGCCATTTCCCAGCCATTCCCCACCTCTGCATACTTGGGTTGTACTGAGCTGGTGCTAAGACAGAGCCTGGCCTAAGTTAGAGCTGGCCCTAGTGCAGTCCTGGACAAAGAATAGGAGAAATGTTACGGTTTTGTGCTATTTTTGTCCCTTAAATATAGTCTTTCAAGTTTAAGCAGGAAGAAAATCAGCCCTTCAGCAAATATTTCTCACTGATGGCTGAAAAGGCTCCTGGCAATCAGATGTGCTTGGTTTTCTCTTCCCAGCCTTGGATCACACAGTTCTTGATTAAAATGTTTAATATTAATGTAATTTCTTTGGCATTTCAGGATTTTTTTTCCCCTGGCTACATTGTGTGATTTCAGGCACGCTGGGAATTTCTAATCCCTGCTGCCCCACCTTATTTTAGGGAACCTTGTCTGCAAATTTTAATTTATCTGATACATGACAGGTATTATCCCAGAGAAGGGATACAGGTAAATAATAGAAGAACATAGGCAAATTATATTCTAATAGATAATTCACCTTTTGAGCATAGGCTACATATAAATGTCATCTAAAAGCTATTTTATTAACCAGATTGCTAACTATCTCTGCTAATCCAGACTATTGTACAAAAAAATCTCTATTTTCTCTCATTTTTTGTGTTTCTAGCACAATATTGCTGAAATACAACAATAATAGAGGAAGCATGCCATGGACAAGGCATGTAGAAATGGAATTGTTAAATGTCATCTTGGGAGGTTCTCTAGGACCAGTGGAAATAGCTGGCTTTATTAACTGGCACCCAGATAAAGAATTAGCTTGCTTAAGCACATAAGGATGCACTTACCCACCTTTTCCCTCTTCCTCATCACTGCTTCCTCCAGCTTTGAAAAGCACACTGTGGATTTCCCTTTATCCATGTTAACTCATTTGCTATGGTGGTCAATGCACAATTCCAGTTAATGCAATGCATATTCCCAGATAATTTGCACATTTGCAAGGAACTAATTTTGTCTCAAAACAATTTCTTCCATGGATGTCAACAGCAAGAAGTAGAGTTGTTCCAGACTTTGTTGGGAATGGTGGGGAGCTCAGGATAAAGAACTGTGGTGGGAAGGCTGTGACTGTGGGTTACGCTGGTACCATCCCAGCACCCTCACCATGAAATTATGGGCAACTCAATAAAGAGGAGAATATAAATTTTAGCTCTGAACGTTGAAGAGTGAGTTGAACGGGAGCTAAAAGGAGCACTGAGAAACAGAATCACAGAAGTTTGGATGTTGTTGTTACAGTGTCTCGAGATTTGGACAGTTTAGGCCTGGCCAATCAGGCCTAGGGGGAGGTTTCTGACTGACCAATCTGGGTGACCTCTGAAAAGTCTATATATATGTTGGATCCAAAATAACAAGCCGCTTTTTCTATGCCACGCTGAGAATCTGGGATCTCTTCTCTGCTAGCGGCTCAACAGCGACACAGATTTACCCCTAATTACGGAAATTTGACCATGATGCAGCAACACTGTCCCACCAATATTTTAACAGCTCTGGGACATCCTGGTTGGACCCTGGAGTTGATTCCTTGCTCTCCTTGTCCAGGACTGCTGATGGATCCTGCATCAGCATTTGCCTGAAGCTGATGAAGCAAAGAATGTTTTTCCAAATGGTGAAAGATTATTTGATTACGTGATCTGGAAGAGGTGAAAGAAAGAAAGAAAGGAATTATATTAAAGAAATATGGAAGGTAACAATAATATGGCCTGAGAATGGAATGGGTGCTTCAAATTTTCAGTGTTATTAAAGGTATTTATGGTACAAGGATTAAAATATGGAAAAGGTTTAAAGAACCCACAACAGAAAAACAAATCAACCAAAAAAAAAAAAAAAAAAAAGAAAACAAACCAGAAAAAACAAACACAAGAAGAAAACCAAGCTGACTGGCAAGAGAAAAACACTCAATCCTAGACCATAAAGTAGAATTGCTGTCCAGACAGAAAGCACAGTAAATACAGAGACAGTCTGACTTAGAAATTATGAATGGAAACAACTCATAATTAAAGTCATAATTAAAGTTCAGTAGGATAAAGCACAGCCTAAATCTTAGAAAAATAAAGTATTTTCCAGAAGTCACTCTTTTGAAAGTACCATGATTGATTAAGCTTAGCTCTACCCAGCTACATTTATAGTTCCAAGGCAATTTTTTACTGTGGCATTTTGGAGTTGTTTGCCATGTAATTAGGAATGCACACATTTTTCTGCTCAGCTTTTAAAAATGGATATTTTACAGCACATTCTCTATACTTTCAGCAGTCATTTCTTCCTGCTGCTCCGAACGTGACTTTGGCAGGCTCAGAGCTCCCTGGTGCTCAGCCCTGCTGCTGTGCCCCTCACACAACATTTGGAAATCACTGAGGTCTTCTGTCCCACATGCCAGCAACTTAAAACCAGATGAGGATTGATGTCCTCATGAAACCTCATGTTTCTATAGCAGGGCAAAGAGAGGAAATTACCAAGTCTCTTTGTTAGGCTTCTAATTTCCATCGTTTTGGCAAATTTTAAAAGCCACTGAGGTTTTCTGTGAGAAAGCCAATAACAAACTGTCTCCACTTAACTCAATACAAATGTTATTTTAAATGCCTTTACTGAACACAAACAATTCCTTTGTGTGCAGTGCAAATCCCAGAATTGTGGGTTCTCACCTTTGGCCTCTCACTGATGCAGTCAAAAAGAAGCTGCAAATTTACAGGAATGACAGACCCTAAGTCTCCTATATAGGAAGCCTTGTGAAAGGAAAACACTCTTTCAGAATGTTATTTTAATTTTTTTTTTTCACTTTGGAGATTATGAACATGTCAAAACTCAGCTTCAAAGCTTCTTTGGCCATACCCAGTACATCTGGTGCTGTTTTCTTTTGCTTCTGTCATGTGGTACACAAGAAGAATGTGGAAATTCAGTTAAGGAAAAGACTTGCACGACCTGCAGTTGCCTTTGAATGCTTGTAACTGATGCAGGAGTGAGGACTTGAGAGATACCAGGGCAAGCTGCAGCAGCAGAATCTGTTAACACAGGAATGTAGCTCTGTCCAGAATGCAGGGGTTAAGGTAACTTTAAGAAACTCCAAATTTTTCAAGATTACATGCCCAAATCTCAATCTAAAATTGTTAATCAAAAAAGAGGTCATGACTACTGAAAAGCAGGTATTTTGACTTTGTAGAATGAGCTAAACATCTTAGTACTGAGGAAGAATAGCAAAAGTAGTATAAAAGCATTTAATAAAAGAAAGCTTTGGTTTGGTTCCTATTTAATGTCTGCTCCTGCTGATTTGTTCTTCTGAATCAGAGCATTGATGGAGGTAAAAGTACTCATCAGAAAAGGTTACCTAAGGGATTTCATTGAATTGTTAATAGCATTAACAGTTAATAGCAATTGCTAATAGCAAAAATTATAAGGGCAATCTATAGACCCAACAGGAATCTGGTTTTATGCTTTCAGAGGAGGTAATGATAAACCCTAATCCTGCAGGCAAGGTTTGCAGTGTGTGCTCCAAGCTGTTGATCAGTCCTACATAAGGACTGCTCCTCCAGGGAGCTGTGCCTGCAGGCCTCAGGGGTTGTATCTTCCCAGCAGGGTTTACGCTCTGACCTCCAAAGAGGAAAACCTCTGAGCCTTGGGTGTTAGCACAGGGCTCTCCCCAGTGCTATTGCACAGGAGAATTTTCCTGTTCTTGATCCCATATTCCTTCTGGGATGAAGGCTAAACAGCCTGGGGAAATATTCCTGCATAAACAAGACCTATAGTATTTTTTTTATTTTTTAAAGCAGTGAGAACCAGAGAATTCAGAGGCAGTGATGAAGGGAGGTAAGAGTAGATGTGTTCAAACCAGGCCTCTCTGCAGCACCCAAATTTTCAGTGAAGAAGCTCCCAATTGTGTGGAACTTGAGTCAACAGCTCCCTGTCAGAAGGAAGGATGCATGGAGGGTGTTTAATGTGCAGCAGAGACAATCTATGCAACATGGGTCAGGGGACCAATGGCTTGTGAGCCATCACAGTCCTTGTGCCCATGGCATCACAGGAGAGGCAGGAATTCCACTGGAAAGAGTGAACAGCTGGATGGTGTAAAACAAATATGGACTAGACCTGGCCCTGCACACAGTGCTCAGGCCTTGGGGCAGTGAGAGAGCCAGTGCTGGACATGGGAATAAGAAAATGGGGGGTGTGAAAGGGTGCAGGAGAGACTATTAAGAGTTCTTTAAACAACGAGATGAGGACCTAAAAAACTGCACTCCTGGTTTGGGGAAGCTGGAAGCATTCCAGTGAATGAATACTGGAACCCTGGGCTGCTGTAAAAGTAGAAAGGGTTGAGCAACAGGCAAAAAAGTGAAAATACCATGTTATTTTCAATACTTACAAGGTATTTTTGAATTTGTAAAGATGTCAATTCTTCCGACATTATGGAAAGAGACAAGTTCCTGCTGATCTGATCCCAAAACAATTAAAAGGCTCGGCTCAGCGGTTAAGTCCTTTGAGCAAAACCAGATGTGTTTTATCCTGTTAGGTGAGGAAGGAGCTTGAGGCATGACCCAGCAAACCCTGCTAAAGTAGTGCTACTGTTTCTGACCCAGCAGTTGTAAAAACTCAATTAAATGCAGCTCCTGCAGCAGCAAACAATCAGAGTGCCATTTGAGCTTCAAAAGCAAGACCAGAAATAGAAAAGGGGAAGAAAAATTATCTAGAGGGGCACAAGTCCAATGAAAACAGAAATATATTTGGGATTGAAAGCTTCTGTTTGTGGTCTTTTAAATAAGAACTGGACAGGCTCCAAATTATAACCAGGTGGCATCTAAAACAACATTAGTAGATGGCCTGATCCCAGAAATGTGTCCACGTGTCTACCCTTAGGGTGTGTAGATGTGGGAACAGCATGGGATGTGTTAGAAGGTCTGGGGCAGGCAGGAATAGACTGAAATAATGAACACAGCTGGAAAAAAAGGGAATGATAAGGAAAAGGAATGGCCTTTGCTGCTGTAACTCCCGGGCACATTCCTTGGGGAAGGACAGAAAAGGAGGGTGACGGGGTAGAAAGAAAAATGTCATCCTTTGGGGAACTTTACATAAATAATGCAGGAATGGATCTGCAACAGGAGGAACATCAGCTCAGTATGGAAATGACCTGGAGGGATGGGGGAGGATAAGAGACAATTCTTCAGGATGTATCCTACTTGATCCCTGGGCAGACATCAGGATGGAAAAGGGGAAGGTGAGCCCAGGGCCTCCATCTCGTTGGGTGTGGATGACACAAGCGCTGGAAAAGCAGGTGAGGGATTGGATCCTGCAGGTGCAGGGACTTCCCAAGGTGCAATAAAGGGCAATAAAGGGATGCTGCTGGGTACTGGGGTGCCCAGCAGTACAGGGAAAGCTGAGCACTGCGTCCCCACCTCAGCACGTGGGGCTACCACAGCAACCACCAAGCTTGAATCTGCTACTGGATGCACAGCAAAATCCAAAGAATTTAACTTACTGAATTACATGTTGGCTTCAGAAGAGGAATTAGAACATCTTGTACACAGCCTAATGCCACTGCCAGAAGAGTGGGAGCAGCCTTTTTATGGGAAACTGAATTAACACTGGGTTTAGCAAAGCAACATCCTGATCCTCTGTCACAGAGAAAGTTAAAATACCCTTGGCCACAATGGAAAGCAGGGAGTCCACCCAGAGGGGCTCGTTAGAGCAAGGACTGGTTGTACAATGCCCCATTCCTGTAGGGATCCTGTCTGGCATGTCCCAAAAGCAGCTGGCAAGGATCCCCAGCGAACCTCTTTTTGTTCCTTAACAATTCCAGTTTAATTTTTCACGTGGAAATTTGTATCAACAAGATTTTTGTTATTGGTTTTTAGGATTCCATGCTGTTATGTATCACCTGTTGTAGCTCATACCTGTGCTGGCAGCTCTGACTGCCACAGTAGCTGGGACAAAGTGGCTCATGGTAGTAAATAGCAAATGCTTTACTCACTCTGCTACTAAGGGGTGTTGCTACAAGCTTGTCTTGGCAAAGGACGGGAGCAGGACCTGGATTCACCAAAGGTTTCACAGTGCCCAGCATCATCTAGATAGAGCAAAAATTATCTTATGCTGATAAAGCTGTGTTTCATATATGGCTGTGGTGTTTCATAGTCACTCAAACACAAGATAAAGAATGAATTAGCCAAGTGTTAGTTACAGTTATGGAAACAGGATTCAAAATAAACTGGGAAGAGACCTGTGTGCTATAGAACAAAATTATATGCTGGAAGTAGATTTGGGTGGGAAGGCTGATTTTGTAGGAGCTGTTCTGGAAACATGCTCACCAGCTCAGCCCAATCATGGTATGTGAGCCAGGTTGGTGAGACCTGAGCAAGCCTCTGAGCTGCCAGATTTGGAATTCTCTGCAGAGAATTGTGCCAGCATGGAAGTGTGGCTGTGAGGGTCTTGTGTCAGCAAGGAGGCTGTGGACGAGGTCAGGGTTTGGGGTGCTGTTATCCAGCTCTCCAGCCACAGCCACGGGCAAGAGCAGCAGTAGAGATAAATTAATTTGGATGTCCTTTGCTTTGTCAAATAACCCAATCCCCTCAGAGAAGGGTGAAATTCAAGACTATTGCTCTGACCTTTGCAGCATGAATGAAAATGATGGGGAAGTATCTATGTGTAAGTTGTGCCATGCTTTAAGTTTATGATGTTTGTTTCTCCTTCCACTGGTTCTCAGTTTCTCCTTTTTTCCCTGCTGCCCCAAAAAGAAAAAAAAAACTTCAAGCACAACAGAACCATAGTCTCATGCTGGAAAATAACAAATTCCTACTTGTTTCCAGGCTCAGTCCAAGTTATTGTCATTTATCCCTGTCTCAGAATCCTGCCTCGGGTAACCCATCCTTGTTTCTTCTCTATTGGGTGCAAAATGTAGTAGAATTACACTGATAAAAGGAATTGAGAATATAAAACAAAAGCTTTCACATTTCAAACTTCTCAATAAGGTCCTCAAAAGGGCAAATAATCGTGTTAGTCTCAGGAGTCATCTGAGTAAGAACTAAGGTCATAATTTAAAACAGGGTGGCTAAATTATTAGAGCCTGTAAAGGTCTTAACTTGAATGGCTTAAATTCAGTTTTGCTTGATGAATTCTCACAGGATAAACTAGAAAGCTGTGTACATAATTTTCTTATGTACTCCTTCTCTCAGTTTCAAGTACGTCCAATTAGAGGCACATTTGCTAGATTTTAAATAATTTTTTTTTTGTTTCTGTCCCACACCTCAGGCAAGAAATTCTCAGCTAAAATCTCAAGGAAAGCAGGCAAAAATTTACACATCTCATACCTTGTTTATTACTTACATGGAACTGCTCAAGATAGACCACAGAAGCCACATGGGGCAGAATCACCTCCAGCAGAGCCTCAATGCTCCAGCCTTGCTGAGCCCTTGAGCATCCACGGATGGTTCCTGCCCTGCCCGTGCTACCCCAGTGGCATCCTGACCCTGTGCAGGAAAGCTTGTGCCTGCCCTGGATCCGTGTTAAAGGGGGATGAGCAAGGAAATGATTTCCACCCCAGGGATTTTGGATCCTCATCCTGGATGCAGCCCGTGGGAAGCAGGACCAGCAGTGAAGGGCTGCAGTGCCAGGACACTCTGATTAAACCTGAATGAGCAAAGAGCTCCCTGCTCCACTTTGGGATGATGATTTTTCAGATTTGTAATAGGACCACAGATCAGGCAGGGAGCAGTGGAATTTGGGAGCAGAAATGTCACTTCCATTCACATCTCCTGCATGCCAAGGGGCTGAAGCACTGGAGGTACCAGGCTTTGGAAATGAGGAGTGGAGATGTGGAGAGCAGCAGGGTTTAGGGGGAAAGAGAAACTTTTGCAGCTGGGTTTTTTTTCCCCATCTTGGTTTCTAAGGACCCAGAAATTTTCTTTCTTCTCCTTCCTAGGAAATCATTAGATTCTCTAATCTGCTGGGATCTCTGATCTGATGGGATTTATATTCCCATGAAAATGAAATATGTGTCTGGTCTTTTCTTCTTTCTGTTTCTTCCTTTCTTTTACACCATCCATTTCTCTAGTTTTTTGGTTTTTTTCTTTCTTCTCTCTTTCCCATAGAGACTTGGATTTCAAAAGTCTCCACTCACCTGTGGCAATAGAACTGTGCAGAGATAATATATCAGTACATCTTGCTCCAGGTTCTCTGCCTTCTCATGAGTAGGAGACAATGGTCTAATGACTTGGGGCATTTCCACCTGGTGATTATCAGGATTCATTATTTTTCATCTATGGTTGTTCTGATTCTGTAAGGTTTTGCTGTTGACCATTCTGTCCTACAGATAAAAATGGAAGAAATTCTTCCCTGTGAGGGTGGGCAGGCCCTGGCACAGGGTGCCCAGAGAAGCTGTGGCTGCCCCTGGATCCCTGCAAGTGTCCAAGGCCAGACTAGACAGGGCTTGGAGCAGCCTGGGATAGTGGAAGGTGTCCCTGCTCATGGAACTGGATGATCTTTAATGTCTCTCCCAACCCAAACCATTCCATGTGTTTCCAGATGCTATATCCCAGTGAATAATAATGAACTCTACTGCAGATTTATTCAGTTAACATTGATGTTTTGATCCCGTCCTGTGCTTTTCCCTCTCACATTACAAGAATCAAAATGTGTTTTGCTGCAGCCATACTCAAGCCTCGCCAAGTGCATTAAAACAAAAAAAAAATCAACTAGGAGGTATATTACACCATAAAATATTTCATAAACATGGAGGTGAGGCTGCTACATCCTTTGTAGATGATATCTAATGTATATAATATGTTGATTTAGCTCTTTGCTGAGCTATAAAAACCTTCTTTTTAATTGTTTTGAAATATAAGATTTAAAAGTCATGGTGTGGGCAAACATGTAGTCTTAAGAATGACTGGGCAGTAAAGAGCAAATCACTTCCATGTTCTGTTTGGGGTAACCTCAGGTGGTGCGCAGGTCTTGCCTTTCTTTTTTCCAGTGCATGCTATTTTCATTATATGCTTCTGTTCTCTATTTTCTGACCACTGCATCAGGGGCAGAAAATTAATTCTTTTCTCTGCAATACATAGGACAAATTTACATGAGTTGCTTTTATGTCCCCCATTTTGCTCTGAATAACTTTGCCAGACCTGAGTGCATCCCATGAAGCACTGAAAACCCATCTGATTTATAGGATCTCTTCTGAAAATTCCAGACTATACCTTAGCTCTACTGCAACTGCAAAATCAGTGACCCAGGAGATGATACAGATAGTGAGGGGATGCTTTTTCCTTATCCAAAGAAATGGAAAAGTGCATAAGGGTTGCCTGGCACATAAGTTGTAAATACATAAAACAGGCTGCTGTGCCCTAGGCCAGGGACTCAGCCAGCCCAGGTGTTATCAGCAGGACAGAGGAGCTTCATGCTGAGATCTGGAGAGGGCTCAGCTCAGGGAGCAGAATTTCTCAGTCAGCTTCTCAATGGCTGTCCTCTTCTTGGCAAATACAAATATTCCTGCTAGTCTTGTGACTCTCTAGCCTTTTTCTGGATCCTCTCCAATTCTTAACCACAGTTTTATTTCATGTCTATGACTTTCAGTACATATCACAGGTAACAAAACATTCTTTATCTGCTTGAAACCTGCCACCTTTCACTTTGTGCTGTCTTCCCTTGATCTTCCATTAAGTGGAACAGAGCCATAGAATCACTGAGTTTGGAAAACACCTCCAAGATCATTGAGTCCAACTGTTGACCCAGCATCACTGTTCACCAGGTGCCACATCCATGGTTTTGGACACCTCCACTGCTTCCCTGGGCAGCTGTTCCAATACCTGACCACCCTGCCCATGAATAAATTTCCCCAATACCCAATCCAAACCTCCCCTGGCACAGCTTGAGGCCATTTCCTCTTGTTCTGTCCCTGTTCCCTGGGAGCACAGCCTGACCCCTCAGCTGTCCCCTCCTGTCAGGAGTTGTGCAGAGCCACAATATCCCTCCTGAGCCTCCTTTGCTCCAGGCTGAGCTCCTTTCCCAGCTCCCTCAGCCACTCCTGGTGCTCCAGCCCCTTCCCAGCTCCGTTCCCATCACACATGGCTCCAGATACCTTGATTTTCTCCAGAAATTGATACAGTCTTGTGTAGGTCTGTCAAATTTCTACCTATTCTTTTCTTTAATTTCTTACTGGAATGAATGAATGAATGAATGAATGAATGAATGAATGAATGAATGAGTGAGCATAGCTGTACCTTTGCAATTTCTCTAACAAACATGTGAAAGACATTTCAATGCTAAAAACCTCTG